>NC_067297.1:5522424-5825454 GCF_020740795.1 Apus apus
ACATTATATTAAAAGCAAAAGGACACATACTAATAAGCAAACTCAACATGAAGTGTAAGAGAACAATAAATTATTATGCAGTGAACTATTCTCAGTAGACAACAATGCCAGAACAAGTGGCAATAGAGAGTAACTGCACTGGAGAAGTTTTAGGTTAAATATTAAGGACTGGCTAATTATTCAAACACTCTCATGTTAGAATGAACTGCCTCAAAAGGTCTTGTAATCCACATTATTCTCACCAAGACCAAACTGTGAGAGTGGCTTATAATTAATTCAACCCTATGGAATTGTAGGAACCGAGACAAGAAATTACTGCCAAGTCATGTGGCATGTGGCACTGCCCCCTTGGTTCTTGTCTTACCTGCTTTCCTTCAAACTCATGTAAGTGAACAGAGCCTCAGGTCTGCTCACACACTACACAAACGTCAGCACAGCCTGTGCACTGCCCCCACAGCCACAGAAACTAATGGATTCTGCCAAGGAAATGCACATTAGTAGGCTAACAAACAGACATGGAAATTGTGCTTCCAGGTGTCTGCAAGAAAATAACCAAATGATGTAGCTGTCAGTTTCTAAGGCTACAGTGAAGCATTAGAAATGCTAGTCTACAGCCCTAATGGGTTGGGCAGCAAAACCTTTTTGTCCATTTAAGACAGGGATCACGTCCAAGTGCCATCACAAGATGGCTGTAAGGAGAAATGACACAGAGAACAGCACAGACTGGCCCTGCACAGCACTGTCTTAGCGGGGGCATGCAAGCCTCTGTGAAACAGCTGAAAACTGCTGGCAGATATTGCCTCATTCCTTTGGGTGTGCTGTGGCTGAAGAGGGTCTGAGACTTCCCATAAGTTCCTTGCACACATTTTCAAGCCCCTGCAGTACCCAAAAGTTTCAGTGAAATCACTGAGGGAACTGACCTGGTCCAATTCCAAAGCTCAGGATATAGGCGAAAATGCAGACCATGCTGAGATAAGGCATCCAGCTAATCTGTGTCTACAGAGACCAACAGAAAACCAGTGAGGGCACTTCCTCTCATTTGCCACCACTGAACACCCCAGTCATATAAAATGTAAAGATCAACCCCATTTCACCTAAATGATTAAGTAAAGGTTGTTACCTGCTGGCTCAGAGCAACCATGAAGACAATGGCCCATCCTGCCATGAAGATATATCCCCCCAGGAGCAGTGGCCTCCGACCAGCATAGTCAATAATAATGTTCTGCAGAAAGTAACACAGTTAAATAAAGCCAGAGATTTAACTTATGGTCATATTTCCCTCCTGCTCCCTCTTTCCATTTCAATACTCTATGTCTCCTTCAAGCTACATCTACTTTAAGGATGTTGTCCACTGCTTAGCAAAAAAAAGTCAAAGGAAAGAATCTGCTGGCAGGAGTCAGGCAATAAAGGTGGCCAGGGGAGGTGAGAATGTCCCAGCTGCAGCCTAAACTCTGCCACTATCCACATTGACACAAAGCCAGAGTTACACTTTTTAGAGATTTCAGACAGTGATGACGATGCAGTGTCTGACAAAATCCTTCTGCATTAACTTGTCTGGACATGAGTGCTGGGAGACTGCCCGGCTGCTGTGCATAAAGGGTTTCCTGGGCATGAAAAGAGTATAAATCCAAAATGTGTAACTAACAGCCTCCTCGCTGTCAACAGAGTCCATGTGTCAGCAGAGTGCATTAAGAGCCTCACACAAGTGACAGACGCGATCAGTTCACAGCTCCCTGTGCCAATTACAACATACGGGATTTTGTCCTGAGGAATTCCAGCCTCTTGGAACACATAAGCTGCATAAAAATACATCTGGGGAGAGAAGAGAGGAGAAAGCAGTAAGGGAAAATGTCTGAAATGAAATGCCAGTGTTTTTCCTGAAAGACCACACAGAGAATGGCCAATGTGCTGTCACACGGACTATTTTGACAGCATCCCTCTGCGTCTTGCCACAATGCACAGGTGTACTTTGGGGACCAAGCACCTGAGGTCTGGAGATCTCCAGAGGCAGAGCAGACCACCATTCTCTCTTCTCCTGCAGCAGGAATGTTAAGGTCAAGAGCAGGCATCTCTGCCTGGCGAGCTGGCTGCAGCTGCCAGGCTGCTTACCGAGTCGTTCCCGCAGAGCTGCATGGCGCTGCTCAGCACAACCAGACTCGTCAGCTGCCACCTCAAAGATGGATTTTGGAAGAGCTCCCAAGGGTTCTTCGGTTTCTGACCTTTAACAGCAGCCTGTTCAGCCAGCATCTCTTCCATCTCTGCACTAAGGTCGTGGGTGCCTCTGAGCTGCTGCAGTGCTGCAAGGACAAGGGAACCTCTTACCCCCTCAACCTTACCTTCAGTTTGCCTGCTCTGCAGGGTGAAGCAGCAAGTGATGGCTACAGAAAGCTGTAGGAGAGAGTCTGTGATCATGGTGTTACCTTCACAGAGATGGCCAGTTCTGATGCAGCCATTTGAAGGATTTGGGGAAAAGGGAGTGCAAATCCTTCACCATTTTTTGACAAGAGAGTATTTCCAACCACTGCCATTTCAGCAGCCATGCTTCTGACTCAGGTCTCAAGTGACCTCCCTGGGAAATGCAGGCAATTAAGATGTTCTTAGTACACAGCACATATTTCTCAGAAACTAATTCCAGCCACTCTGTATACAGGGATTTGTATGCTACAAATCTAAGCAAATCCCTTAATGTGAATTGGCTTCAGATTTGGTCATGAGCTCTTCAACCAGCATTTATTTCACTTCATAGTTACCAAACAAATTTGCCTCTGTGAACACAAGTCCCACGTTTTGACCCTACCATTGTACCAAAAAAGTCTGTTGTGGGAAGATGCCTTTCAATTACCTCAATAAATCAAGAAATATGTTAAATTATAGGATGACCTTTAGTCTGGAAGAAGGAAGAGATCTTATTCTTATTTGGAACCTGATATGACACTTGCTACATGTAAATGTTGTGGCACCATTCTCAGAACACTGAGGCCCAAGTCTGTGCACAAAAGCAGGATGCAAAAAAAGTGTATATTAATCTATGTTCAGAATGACTGTGGTTGTCCACACAAACACATACCCAACCACACCTGGGCACTGCTTAAGGGTGCAACAGCTAATGCAATTTAAAACATTGATGGCACCTCATATTTTGTACAGATTAAATATGGTCCTCTGGTTTAGAAAAGCATTATCTATGGAACTAGTGACACAGTCATGGTATTGGGCTTAAAGCTTTAATGTTCATCTAAGGAGGTTGGCAGAGTCACCAAACAGAATATTTGTGCTGTGAAGAAGTCTACATTTCAATCTACAAACAAGAATACATTAGACTGAATATGCTGGAATTTATGTTAAGAATAGACAATGAACTTTTGCACTGTTTATCTGCCCAGTCAATAGATCTCATATGCTCAGTGAGATTAAAGACACCCTAAACTCACCAGAGATGCAGGATTCTTTATCCCCACGGTCAATCAAGAGGTATCTGGGACTTTCAGGCACCCAAGGCAGAGCCAGGAGCTGGATCAGTGCAGGCACCACATTGCTAGCTAAAAGGATTGGCCAGCTCTCCTCCCCTCCTAGTAGCTCCCTAGAGGAAAAACAAAACAAAACAAACAAAACAAACACAGAACCATCATTTGCACAGTACATTTTACAACCTGTCAAAAGCCCAGCATCCTCTGCTGCTTTTGGGCACTGGAAAAGAAGGAAGAGGGATAGTAAAGAAAAAAAAAAAAAGAAGAAGAAGAAGAAGAAAGATTTAATAAGTATAAACTTGGGGTTTTGCTTTATATTACCTGAGTCCAACAACCTGCCCCAGCACCAGCCCTAGGGCTGTGAATGATGCAGAGGTCAAGGCCACAGCTCCTCTGAGATCCTTTGGGGCACTTTCTGCCAGATACATGGGCTGAATGTTCATGCTCACACCTGGGCAAGGCAGACAAATGCTGACCTCAGCTTGTAGGCAGAGGAGAGGAGGACAAACGCAGTCAGCCACCTCTTAAGGTTCCCAGCTGGACTCTTTGGTTCGGGCCATGTGACAACTGATCTATCACTGCTTATTATTTACCCAAACCTTCAACTTTACTCTTATTCTTTGTATAAGCTACTAAACATGCATTTCCATACTCATCAGTAGTAGTGGATAATGAAACTGAAACCTACCAGGACCTCAGTCCTACAGTCTTTTCAGCACCAAATCCAAGGCTGTAAGTGATGTTTTCCTCTAGCCCCTCATTTTAGGTGGAAGATCATATTTTACGTCACTTGTATCAATCATTATTTCCTTGGATGAACCTCTGTAAACCTTTAATGTTGGTGCTCATGCTGGTGGATAACTGATAACATTCTTACAAGCTGATGGGGATTGATTTTCACCTCAGTTTCTCTCAGGGCTCCCCTCCCTGCATGCAGAGTGCACACCAATACTCACATGTGTGTTACACACACACTCACAGAAACCTGCCTGTATATAAAATCTGTCTATACTACTTCTGCATTCCTGTACATGTGGGTTGTCAGACGAGAGGACTAATTGCTTTAATGTCTTGGATCATTTCTGTTTAAATATCTTCTAATTCACACTTGTATCGTGGTTGTCCTGTCATGTTCCTCACATTGCCATACCTGCATTCACACCAGTAAAGAATCTGCTGAGCATGATCAGTTCAAAGGACTTTGCCATTCGGCTGGATCCTGACAAGGCTGCAGCAATGATCACAAAGATGTTGTTCAGCAGCAGGGACATCTTCCTTGAGAGAGAAAAGATGCATTTGCTACCACACGAGACTCAGGTTTAGTTAGCAATTAAAATATTTCACATGGCAGATCCAACCTGCCATGCCTGGCAGCTCAAGATGGGCTACTCAGCTCCACCACAGGACATCCTGGTTACCCAGAGCCCTACATGAGGCATCCGTGTGCAGATGGCAGATGAGCAGTTTTGGTGTCTTGTTATGAAAGCAGTTATCAGCACTGCAGGGCTGATACAGTTAGGATCATCTCCAACTACCAGCACCACCACAAGGTATCCCTGCAGTGCTGGCTTTAGACACATTGAAGGCACCCTGAGGTCCTCACTCAGATAGCCTCTCTCTTACCTTCCCAACATGATGGCCATGGGACCAGCAACAACAGCCCCTGTGAGTCCTCCCAGAGGGTAGGCAGAGACAGTGACAGACCACAGCAGCAGGACCACCCTGCTCTCAAGAGGGACTCCTGTGCGCTCCAGCCAGGTTTTGTTCATGAACATCTGGATGTACTGAGAGGGAAGGACAGTGCTGCATCACCCATCCATAGAGAAGGACACTGAGAAATTTAAAGGCTTCCTAACTAAAACATCTGTTTATTCTGTGCTCATGCCTCCAAACCTTTGGTTGAAAATGGCCTTAGATGTGTACTTACCAGAGGTCTGAGAGTGTAAAACTGTAGCTGTTGAAAAGTTGTACTAGGTTTGTAGCTGTATGTAGCTATCTTGGGTAATTTTAAAACACATTTAATGGGTCCAACTTTGAATATAAGGGCAAAAGTAAATTTCAAAGGATGCAGGTTGGAAATTTTTTTAATTAGATTTGCTAAAGCAGTTGAAATAAGGCTTTCGAATAAATTCTTGTGGCTCTAAGTCCTGCTCAAGCGTGGCTCTTGACAACAAAGTCCTGTACCTCAGATGTGAATTACACAAGAGAGAACAACACATCATTCCCTTCTGACTGTTGGTAGTAGCAGACTGCATTTTTTCAGTGACAGGCTGATGTTTACAGCCAGACTGAGGACACTAAGGAAGTGTCTGGCTCAGGAGGAGACTCTCAGGCTGGCAATACTTACTGAGGTTGGAGCATTGATGATGGAGATGTTGTAACCATATTGGAAAGTGCCTCCAATCCCAGCAGCACATATTGTCAGGATCAGGATTTTGCTCTGAAGCTGAAGAAGATGGATAGAAAATTGATGGCTTCCTTGCACAGGATAAAGTGGCTCAACAGATACCTGGTCTGGTCACACTTTGAGTGGAGTAAAGATTAGAATAGGCTATGAATGTTTTTGTAAAATGGGAGGTGCCAAAGACATTAAAAAACTCATCAGATTTTTAAACTC
Source organism: Apus apus (assembly GCF_020740795.1). Classification (NCBI taxonomy): domain Eukaryota; kingdom Metazoa; phylum Chordata; class Aves; order Apodiformes; family Apodidae; genus Apus; species Apus apus. The sequence goes on from NC_067297.1 coordinate 5,528,509, forward strand.
TCTCCCTCTACTGCAGAATAGTATTAGTAATTCATTGCTGTTCACAAAGAATTCGGGACTGCTTTGGGGCCAAGGCCTGCAAATGTCTTTTGGTTTAATATTTAACATGTATGCTTACAAAAAGTCAGTGCAAAACCAGTAAATACTGGTGGAAACTGGTGTTGTAGCTTCAATTAATTAACTTAATTACAAAAACCTGTACTCAAATGATTAATTATTGAAGAGGCATTACCAAAGTCTAATGACTCTTGCTTCATTTCTAGCTAAGCTCTATTGGAGAGAGCTTCTCTATGGAATGGGGAATTTCCTCATGGCCATTTCTTTCCAGTGCATTTCTGATCCATTAACATGCAATTTTTTCTACCTTTTCATCGTAATGACATGTATTTTAGTTTAAAATAGAGTGGCTCTCCTGTGCTGCTTCATGTGTTGTACAGGGCAGACAATTACTCTCTGCTGAACTTTCTCATTACACAGTTCCTACATGTTCTTGTGTTTAGCTGCCTATAATTGCAGATCTTGAAGGTCTCTTGCAACCTTAATGATTCTATGATTCTATGACTCTATGATTATGGTATAAATGAGTGTTCTACATCAGAACAACACTAAGGCTAACTTTGGAGAGCTGAAGACACCATATAGAAACTTTCTAAACAGTTTTGTTGTCTTTTCTTCTCTATCACGTTTGTAAGCTTCAGGTCATTCTTGCCACTATTGCCTGGATGCTTTTCTGTGTGACTCTGTCTTCAAATTGACCTACAGCTTCTGTAGAGGAGCACAGCTGATTGCACAGCACACCTCACCATCAGTGAACAACCCCTCCTCATTGCAGCCAGAGCACCCTGTTGGTTGGTCTGTCTCTGTGCCACCCCCCCAGCCTTGTCAGTTCACTCCTACTTTGCACCTGTGCCTTTGTTTCCCCATCTCTAAGGGAGATCCTGTGACTGGCAAGCTGTGCCCTGATGGTCTGAGAGCATTGTCTGTGTTTCAAGACCACTCTGAGCTCGCTGGGGGCCCCTGGCCCTTAGCCTGACACCTCGTGCACAAAGTTCTGTGTGGCTCAGGGCCAGGATGGCCTTTGCCAACCCCCTGCCTGCAAACCCTTCCCAGTGGGACAGCTTTGTGGTGACACGAAGAAAAAACCATGTCCAGGCTTGGCTGTTCACCAGTGAATGCAGGGCATCTCAGGCTAATTGTGTTTTGCAACATGAATATGATCCCATTGACCCTGAGGAGAACTTAAATAACTCAAAGCTGGGGAGCTCTTTATGCTCTACTTGCTCATTTTCTTCTTACAGAGGCATCTATCAAAGAAAAGTTGTGACTGGTCTCACAATAGCTCTAAAATCCCAAATTCAAATAATCTTAGATTTTTCCTTTCCTCAAAGTCTTTTCTTGTAAATAACTTCCATAGCAGCCTGAGACAGGGTGTTCTCCCAGGACAGAAATGAAGTCAAACTGTTCCAACCCTGCAGCAAGAAGAGCCCAAGCTCTCTCCTGTCCCAGTTACAAGTGGGTACGTTTTACTTGCACTTTCCTTGGCTACACACTTGTTACTGAGACTGAGCTCTGGATTGTGCACCTGATACCTCTTCTCCTCTCAATTATTCTAGTTCTCCAAGTGAGAGAGATTTCCTCTCCCTGCAGTAGCACATTTCTGTCCTAATTGCAAAGTCTAGAAATGTAACTCTTCCTGCTAATTTCCCTGCCTTCATTATAGAGTACTTCCCCTGCCAGGTCCTGTGTCACAGAGCTCTTTTGTGGCCATGAGCTGAAGGAAAGTGGTTTGCTTCCTTCTCCCTTCCAGCCACCAGGAACCACCAGACAGTTCTGTGCTCAGAGCTGAGCTGTATTTACAGGTTGACCTTCCCAAACCTTCCTTAGCAGTCGGCTTCTGCACAGTTGTCTCAGCCACAGTGGTGCTGTGCAGCTGGCAGGAGAGCCATTAGCCTGGCAGCTGTATCCTGAGGACTGTGATGAGTGGGATAAATAATTCTACAAGGATCTGATAGTTCTTACACAGTCTTATAAAAATTCAAACTAAAAAAAAATAATAATCTGTCAACAATAATAGTAAAAGAGATGTTTTTTACCAGTCTCTGCAGCTTGTCCATCCTCTTTGGTAGGTTTTTCTCTGTCTGCCAAAGCCACTGGTACTCTCAGCAGTGCTCTAAAGGATTATTTAAATCTCCAGCATAGGAATGTGTATTTAGTCACCCATTACATTAGGATAAGACACTTGACTTGGCAGGTGTTTTGCAAGCTGATTTACATTCTCAAAATGGGGCTGCATGTTCATTAGCAAGACAGTTCAATTATTTTTGTTGCAAGCACATAACAGTTTGGCAAAAGGATTCTGCAAGATTCAGGGATGTCTAAATCCTCTGGAAGGCTAGTATGGTTTATAGTATAAATTCCCTCTCAAAGCATCTGGCACAGTTACCCAGTCGTGCTTGTCTGATTAAGTGTGATCAAAGCAGTAGTAAACTACAGCTTTTTTCCTGACTGTATTTGTCCTGAAACCCAGGCTAGGATTGAGGGACAAACCAGACTGTTTTCCTTGGTCCCGTCAGTGACAGGAATGAAAGAACCCCACGCCTTTAAAATCCTTTCAATATCCCATGATATATTATATTAAAGCCCATATTACATAATATGCAACATACCTCATACGTAGCATTGCAGGTAAAACTTGTGCTGAGGTGGGCACAGGCTGCTGGGAAAGAATGAGTATTTGATCAAATTGTTCTCAGCTCGTTTTGAGTTGTCACACCTTCTCATGCAGGATTTTCCTGCTGCTCTTTAAGCCTTGTTCTCCCTTCAGCCTTGGAGGGCAGAGCAGAGTCCTTCTGAAGGAACAGGGGTTGGTTATACTGGGTTTGTGCTTGGGAGATACTGATCAAGGAATCAACAGCTTCACTATAGTTGTTCACAGAGGTGTGGCAGAGGAGCCTTCGATTTATGTCACACCCTGGGAGTACAAAATTGAAACCCACTTATTTTTTCAGTATCTTGGTTAAAAATTAAATAACTCTCTGCACTAGACATCCCTTCTCTACCCCCAAGAGGCTCCAGCTAAATTCTAGTGAGTTGAAATTTTTTTCATCCTACTGTAAGAGTGGCTTCTTCAGTGACATTTCATCTCTGTCTTTTGGCTTATCTTTCACTGGTGTGTGATTTTTGTACTCTCCCCTTGTTAACTACCCATCATTTTACCAGGACAGAGTAGCTGACAGGCTTTGTGTGATGGGTTTGACTCATATAGCAGTTCCAGAAAAGGTTCTCTTTTCCATGTAAGCTGCAGAAGACAGCAAGGCAGCAGTAACAGCAATGACAGGCATGCATCTTTCTGTAAAATTGAAAATCCCTGGCAGTAAGAAATGGTGTATCCTCAGAAATCCTAGAGATGAGGTCCAGTGGAGATGGAGGCATATTGCATTGCCAGCAATAATAGCAAAGCTGCGCTTTCACATAATATCTGGCCTTTAGGAATAATCATGGCATTTTAATATCCTTTCAACCTGCAGACTGCAATTTGTAAGGAGTTTGACAGATTTAAAAGTATTCAAAATAAGTGAAACCTTGTTTTAAAATGCCTTTTGTTTGGTTTTACTGCACCTGAATGAAGAAATAAACCTGTTCCACATCCCAGAAGTGTTCTCCTAGGAACGTGGAATTAAGGATGTGGTGCTGCATCAATTGCAGCCACTAAGTGGCAGGAGAAGTACAAAATCCATCGTGCCTGCTATTCTGAAAGAGGCCAGGTTTGGGTCGATCTCTTCCGGAAAGAAAAACATATTCTCTATTAGACAAGAGCTTTCTCCTTTTTCCTAGCATCTTACAAACAAGGACTACCTAGTGCAGGTCTTTGTGCCCTGAAGTGACAGTGTGCAGGAGTAGCCTGCAGATACCAGGTGGAATGTCCCTGGCTGTTCTATCACTGAGATGTGTCATGGCAGCCTTTGAGGTAGATGGGGATACCATTTCTAGCTCCTTAGACAGAGGCCAGCATGTCAAAGCACGTCCAGTTGGATAAGAGGAGAAGGAATGCAGCTCACCCAGGCAGTCTGCTCTCCATCCATTCCCTGAGCCTGTGTACCATGACTCTGATCCATCCCTCATTTCTGTTGCAGTCAGATATAGAAATGTATCTTTCTGCAATGACCTGATCAAGGACTGCCTGCTTAGACCACTGCATTATTTTACTTTTTCAAGACAAATAAGTGCACATTCTATTCAACAGAAGATGAAGGCAGTATTCATCACAGACCAAAGAAAATCCTGGGGGCACTGGTCACCAATGCCCAAGGGCAGGTGCATCTTTTGCTGGGCCTCCCAACAGGCTTTCCTCAAGCTGCTCCTTATTTCACCTCTGCCTTCCCTGAACTGTGCAGAGCCACCTTCTTCAGTACTCATTCCCAGGGCTATTATGTCGGGGTTGCACCAGAGAGCTTGCACACTGTGCAGTGAAGTCAAGCAACTGCCTGTGACAGTCTCAGGTCAGAGAAGGGAAAGAGCAGGTGAGCTTATGACAGCTCCAAGAAATGAGTGAAGTCCTGCGGGTGTGCACAGGCTGTTCACCAGCCTCTCTGTGGGCTGTTGCTGTGGCTAGATCAGTATGTGCCCGTAGCTAGCTGGCAGTGGGAGTTCCTGGAGGTTGTCCTCTTTCTTTTCTAGTAACAGCCATGTTGATGAGGACTGGATGGATAGATTTTTTTTCTCCTACATAACTATTATCTGACTCACTCTTTGGTGCTGACAGGTGTTCACATTGGTTGTGTTTCTAACTGGCTTCCTGCTGCACTTTAAAAAACCCCAGCATCCCCAGTGTTCAGTTGTTGGGCAAAGTTCTCACAATTTCAGAGTCACAGTTACTGTAGATGAGAAATCTCTGGTCTCAGGGTCTGTCACCAGGGTATAACCACTGAAGTGCAGTTATTCAAACTCCTGGCTTTGGAAGCCTTCACATAACCCCAGCAAGTTTCCAGCACCACTGCGGGGACCGACCACCCTCTTCCCTCAAATACTTTTTCACTGAACTCAAACCTGTCATAATCAAGGTGAAATCTGATGCCATGAGCATAGGAGAGTAGTTATTTGGAGAATGTGATGGCAGTCTCTGCCTGTAATTATCTGACTGCAGGAATAAGTAGCAATCCTGCCATTAGGAAAGACCATCAACACACGTTCTTTGATCTGCCGTGCATTGAGAGGCTCCAACGTTTCAGGGTGTTTTTACTCCAGGACTGTCCTGCAAGTACACGGCAAAAGGAGAAAAGGGGCCCTGTTGCCATCGGTGAGGCTTGGATCTACAGGATGAATTCTCCCTAAAATACTACACTGTAAATAGCAGAAGAGATTTGGGGCTGCTCCCTGGCTGGTTGTTGGCTGTCCCCCAGGCTCTAGCCTGGCTATTTCTGTAAACCCTTCTCTCTTTCCTGTAAGGATCGTCACAGCAAAGTATGGAATACCTCTGTCTGCTTGTCCTTACCCTTGCAGGACTCACTTGGAATACAGAAGACAAATAACATCATCTACGAATAAGCAGCTCTCTCAAGAAACATTCAGCAGGTCTCCTGTTTTTATGGTGAAAACAATGTTTATGGAAATTAGCTGTTAAAATGGATTTTCTTTGTAGGAAATGAGTGCCCTGCTGTGACACCATTATTCTCAGTTCCAGCAGTTCACTGATGTTCCTGAGAAAAAAACCACAATTTATCTAAGTTCAAGACACTCTATGAGAACTTCAGGAAATAGGCTTCATTGCAGAAGATTCTCAGGGCAGGGACCAAATGCTGACAGAGCTTCTGCTACCACACAGAATCACTGGGATGCTTTCCAGACCAGAAGAGATCCATGGGAGATGAGTCCTCTGAGGACACAGGGGCTAATACAGCCAAGGGAAGTAGCTGCTTTTCCTTGGCAGCTGGGATGTCTGGATGTCAGAAGAATGCCTTTATGTTCTGTGCATTGGATCAGTAGTCTGAGTTTTCACCCTCCTGATAAGCAGTGGAGCTTCTCTGGGAAAACTGAGAAAGCCCAAAATACTACAAATAATTGAAATACCCTTTTCTCAGTCCATTGTGAGCTGTAGGTCATGCTGTGGCTGAAACATTCTTTTTCTTTCCTTCTTTTATCAGACACTGATGCAGGCAGTTAGTTGAAGCTGGGTGAGCTGAAGGCCAGAGAGAACACACTGCTTGGCTGAACAAAATCTCTGTTCCTGTGTGCAAGGGAAGAACATTTAGACTCTGCTGAATGGCAGTAAATGTGGCTGAAAGTTCCCATCAGAGGAGAGGAAAATATGTACAGCAGTGTTGGAGTGTCAGACTCATCCTGATTTCTTACTTAACTCACTTCAGACAGAGCTTTTTATTAGAGCTGCCCCCTGCCTTATGAGAGGCACCTGGACTAGGACACATGGTCCTGCCTCTAGTGGAAACCAAAGCACAAACACCATTTCTGACTCCTTATAGGGATCTTCAGCAGCTGACAGCACACTCAGCTGCATGTGCTGCTATTGTGAGCTGAACATAGACCTCTTTTTATAAGAAACAAGCTTTGTTTTTCAGTTCTCTTGTTGATCAGGCCACAGTGCTTATGAAATGGATATTACAAAATAAAGGCCCTTGAAGGATATTCCTCACTGACAGCTGTGGGAGGTGACCTATGGTGTAGAGGACAGATCACAAGGCAGAAGAATGTAACAAGAATTATTAATCACTGGGGAAGAAATCACTGTGCAAAATGACAGACGTTTTCTTGATTTATGTCTTCAACTCATGATCAGAATCTGTATGGGATGAGGTGATTTGTTTGGATATGTGATCAGATTCTGCACAAGGAGACTTAGGTGAGATCTTTCTTGTGACATGTCAGATGTAAAGCTGTATATTTGAACTGAAAAACATAGGAAATGAAAATAACATAAACTCTGATTTACAGCATACCCTGTGCAAGCCACATGTCTTTGGAGGGCTGAGTTCCAAGTGCTATCTTTAGTTTCTTTCTAACAAACAAACTTTTTTTTTTTTTTTTTTTTTTTAAATCAAATTCTGCATGATTCACTTGCTCCTGACTTTAGCCATCACACTGCAGGGTTAGCTGATTTGGTTCAGGAAATCCTTCAATGAAGGAGAAAGAATTTATATTTGGTCATTAAACATTGAAAAGTAAACACTTCAGGTGCCTTGTGTGATTACACAGCTTATCTGTGCCCAGCAAGTTCATGGAGCCTTGTTTCCAAAACTGGAACAGAAACTCTTAAGTGATTCTGCAGTGGGTCTGGAGCTCTTGGCACCTGTTGTCTGAGACACCAGGGACTGAAGCTGAAATACCTTCCTGTAAGGTCCCTCTGGCTGTTGTGGCTCATGTGTAGGGGAGCTCAGTGCTGCTCTTTCTGAATCTGTTCCTAGTGCTCATGCATCAGTCCTGCAGCCACCTCTTCCACCCTGGGGCTAACGGGGATCTCAGGTGTGGCGTGCCCAGGGGTGGGTGAGGCCTTGTACAGACCTTGCAGTCTCACACGCTGGTGGGGGAGTCCCTCAGAGTGGGCAGTGGGGGCGTTTATTTGTTTTCAAACGAAGAAAAGACTCAGGGCTCTATTGCAGGGGATGGAGCATTACTCCGACCTAGGGACACGGGGGGTTAGGTGGCCAGGGAGTGAACTCTCTCTGCTGTGTGCCCTGTGGCCCAGCTGGAGGAGCCTGTGTGCCATCAGACCAGGTATGACTTGTCTCAGCAGGACACGTCTCAATAGGTCATCAGATGAGTTTACAAACAAAATGCCAATGCTCTGAAAGAGCAGGGAGCACATGTCACCGGCTGGAGGCTCGTCAAGTGCGGGGTGGGGGCTGGTTTCCTGCCCCCCCCCCCGGCTGCTGACGGGGTGAGCCCCCCGGCCGGGGCGCCAGTGCTCGTTACAGCCCGTGCTGACATGGCACACGGCTCCTTTCATCCTGCGGCCCGGAGAGGGCTGTGCTGGGCAGCATGGGAGCTGCTGCCTTTAAACAAAGCATCTGTTTATTCTTGAAACAATTAGTGAGGGCAGTTAGATCTTGAACTCGTTACTGAGCCCAAAACAATTACGATACAAACAAGTTCCAGATGGGCTCAAAAGGAGTTGTTTTTGTCTTTACTAAATTAGAATGGATTCCATGTCTTCGAGTTCCTCTGGCATTTATGGGCAGGAAACATGAATTACACACAATCATTTACTACAAAACAAAAGAGATGAGCACTGCAACAGCCCATTTATCTTTGCTCATGTGCCTTCTTGAGTTTTATGTGCTGGTTAACTGGTGGAGAGAGTTAATGGCTTTTTTCTTTGTTTTCTAACTCCTTGCTATTTTGGTTTGGTGAAACTGAGACAGGAAGCTGTTGAGTTTCTGTTGCAGTGTTCAGGTTACCTCTAGCCCCAGGCAAATGCCTCCGTGTTCCTTAAAATCACCCCAGAAATGGGGAAATTAAAACCAGAGGTTACAGGAGGGTCCAGTAGTGGTCTGTCACTGTGTATATGCAAAGCCATTCCCCTTCAAGAAATAGATATATTTTTAAATCAAAGGCCAAAAGAATCCACAGCAGAGAGTCTGCAACAGACACTACTTCTTTTCAAGGATTATCTTCTTGTGAGCTGGTTTGTGGATTGTAAAGGTTTACTGTGCAACAGGTTCCTATCTCTAAGCCTGCAGATGCAAAATGGGTAAATAATGTCTGGGAAAGAGAGTTGCCTTGGGTGCCATTGTGCTTCATTTCTTCCTGTGACTGACTTGAGCAAAGGTTACAGGTAGGAGGTCTTCTAACCAGTTCCTTGGGCAGCTCCAAGAGCCCCCAGACAGAAACCTTTCTCAAAGCTCACCCAAAATGGACCAAAGTCTGGGCATCAGGCATTTTTAATGGAAACTCATCTGATCTGATATCTTGGGTTTTGAAGCTGCACATTGCCATGAATTCAACTGCTTCCAAGGGGAAGGGGAACCCAGAAGATGGCAAGTACCAACAGTACATCTTTGCTGCTCAGCCCTGTGCTTACATCTGCTCTGGGTCCCTGGGCACAGGGGAGACAATAGGACAAGGCAGGAGGAATTCAGCAAACAGACTCCTGAGCTGTGTTTCTGTTTTGGCAGTCACTCGTACCTTCTTGCAGCTGGGACAAAGAGTTTGGGTTTGCTTTTTTTGGGCTTTTAGTTAGATTCTATGGTTTTATAGGAGGCAGCATGTTGGCATCACTACAAAGGTGTACAATGCAAACCCTGCAGCTGGGCTGATGTGAACTTGCGGAAGGACGTAGCTCCCAGACCCATAAAATGTGACAAGGATTGTAATAAAGACTGAGGCTGCCTTTGGGCTTGGCTGAGCTCCCGAGGGAGTGGGATCATGGGCAGAAAGCAGCTTGGGACCTTGGGGTGTCACTGAGAGTTGTTTGGCCCCTTCCAGTGTGAGATGGTGAGCTCCCCAATGCTTCTCACCTCCCAGAGCTCTCACATCCATCCCAACTTGCACCAAAAGCCTATGACAACACAGCCAAGCTTTTTGACACTGCTGCAGTTTGAGGTCTGAGCTACCCCCTTGATTCCATTCCCAGGATCCCTAATGCAGCTCTGGCCCGGGTTTCTCCTTCACCCCAGAGCAGCCAGCTCAGAGACAGCTCCTTGCATCGCAGCCCTGCAGGTGCTCAGGAACCTGCCCCCTGGTCTCAGAGGTGCCCATCTCTCTCTTGTCTTCTCCCTTGATATGAAAACACAGACTCCCTCCCTGATGATGATTTCATTTGCCGTTAACTGAGGGTTTAGAGAAATCTCAGGGCTCATTAAGGGTCCAGTGACAGCTCAACCTTCTCCTGCAGGAATCCAACACCCAGGCCCTTCCTCCCTCTAAAGTCCAAGTGGCAGGTTCAGCCCTGAGCGCTGCAGACAGCTCTGGAAAGCACAACCAGTATGAGGGGCTTCCAGATTTATGCAGACCTTGACCAGCTCCTCCTTTCACGGGGTGTTCTGTAGGATCCTTGATAGTTACGTGGAGAGCAGAGACACCCCTGTCCCTGCCTTACCCTGTCCTGCTACAACCCCGCTGTCCCCTCGGAGCCGAACGCAAACGCTGTCACCATCCCCCAGGGTGTCCCTGGGTGCCTGACCCACCGCGCCGGGCGGAACCACCCGTCTCTGCCTCTTCCGGCGATCTGGCGCTGCCCGGTGCGATCTCGCACAGCTCGGGGCAGCGCCTCATTGCTCCCCCCAGGGGGACGTGGAGGTTTTAGCACGAATTATCGAAAACCCAAAGCTCGCTGTGAATTAGCGGAAGTGAGACCCTTTGTCCGGTAAAGCACCTGGCCCGGCGGCGAAGGCACGCACTCCGCTGCCCCTTCCCTCGGCCCAGCTCTCAGCAGCCCGTCCCTTTCCCTCCAAGCAGCCGGGAGCTCTCAGGCCGCGGGAATCACCGGCTGGCGGCCCCCGCAGCGCCATGGGGCCGGCCGCGGGGTCGCAGTTCCCTCGGCCGCCGCAGGAACCGGGTGGAGGCTTCCACTGCCGGCCAGGTCCCCGCCCCGCGGCACCAGAGCCTCGCGGCACCGGAGCCCCGCGGCACGGGGGTCCCGCGGCACCGGAGCCCCGCGGCACCGGAGCCCCGCGGCACAGGGGTCCCGGGGCGCACAGCGCTGCGTGCGGGGCGGCGGGGCTGAGGCCTGACACTGCCCCACGTGCAGCGCGCGCCCCGGGAGCCACGCCCCGGCGCCCAGCCTCTCCCGCTGATTGGCCGCCTCCCGCGAGGCACGTGACCCGCCGTTCCCCTCAGCCCCAGGCCTGCCCGTTCACCATTGGCTGCGGGGCTGGCCCCGCCCCCAGGGGGGCGGGACCCCGGGCGCTCCCCCCCCCCGGCCCGGCCCGTCACCTGCCGCGGCGGGTCCGGCCCGGGTTGGCGGCGGCTGGAGGCCGAGGCCATGAGGCGCGCTGCCATTGGTCGGCTGGCACCTCCTGTCGCGTCGCGATTGGCTGGGCGCGGCCCGCGGGGGCGTGGCGGCGGCGGCGCGCGCCGGGGGTGGCGCGGGGGGGGCGTTAAAGGGGCGGCGGCGCGGCGGCGCGCGGGCAGGGCGCGCCATGGCCTACCAGGGGTTGGCCCAGGAGTACCTGGGCATGCCGGCCGTCACCCGCGCCTACACCACCGCCTGCGTGCTCACCACCGCCGCCGTGGTGAGGGCCGGGGGCGGCGGGGAGGGGCCGCGGGATCCGGGAGGGGGGTGGTGGTGGCGGCGGCGGCTGGCGCTGCCTGGGGGCGGCGGCGGGTGCCGGCGCGGGTGGTAGCTGCTCTGCCTGTCTCATCTCTCAGCAGCTGGAGTTCATCACCCCCTTCCAGCTGTACTTCAACCCCGACCTCATCTTCAGGAAGTTCCAGGTGAGGCCTCGCCCGCGGCCCCTCTTGCCTCTTCCCGACGAGGGGGCTGCGACAGGCGGGGCCCCGGGTGTCCCCTCTCTCCAGGGGGTCAGGGAGGGCTGCGTGATCCCCAGGGGCTTCGTCCAACTGCTCCAGCCTTCTCTGACTGGCGGGAGCTGGGTTGGCAACATCGTGTCTCTTGCCACGGATGCCTGGATAGAGGTGGCTTCTAGCCTTTCCCTGCCATACACCATCTTGGCATTTCCTTTTTTCCTTCACTCCAAACCTGCTCTTCCTTTTCTGTGACACTGAGGTGTTTGGCCAGCCGGTGTCAGGCTGGGTGTGGAAGGCTTTACTGCAGAGGCATGAACGGGTTTATTTTGTCTCTGGGTGCTGAATCGTGGCTGTTTGTCCCTTCTGAGAAAGTAGAGGAATCTTTCCCACACTTGGAAGGACAAGACTCTGATGTGGGCAATGGAGAGAGGACCCATGTGAGGATGGAGCATCTGTCTGGTGTCCTGGGGTAGTTCTGAGTGGACATGTGCATGACTGGGCATCCCCAGGGAATGGGGTGTTGGGGAGAGACCTGTCTGTCCACTTCCTTTTCTCTCTCCTCTCTTCTCTTTCAGATATGGAGGCTGATCACCAACTTCCTCTTTTTTGGGCCCCTGGGATTCAGTTTCTTTTTCAACATGATATTTCTGTATCCTTTGGTCTCAATGAAGCTTTCTGCTCTTTTTTTGGCTTAGACATGATTGCCCCATCCATCTTCCTCTCCACGCTGACTGAACTTGGCAGCAGTCTAGGGCTGTGGATTCTTCCCTTGGCTCTTTCAGTATGAAGCCATCCCCAAGCAACTGTGGCCACCTCCTACACCTCCATCTCTGCTTGCTGCAGGGCAGCCCCTGCCAAAAGGCTGAAGGAGCTGGCAGTGCCACTGTGGCTCATGCTGGGGAGCAGTGCCCATTCCTGGGGTGAGCTCTGGCTGGAGCACAGCAGATGCCTCTTTCCCTGGGGTCAGTGGTATGAGGTGAAGTTTGCACTTCTCTGCTCTGGGGCTTGGACACCTGGATGGCAGCTTTTGGTGATGAAATAGCTCACAGCTGGTGTATTTCCCGTGAAGTTGTGCTGTTTGGACACAGGGTGGCCAGTGGTTAATTTCCTATACTGCAACTCCTCCCTTCTCTCCTGCTCTCAGGTACAGGTACTGCCGCATGCTAGAAGAAGGCTCCTTCCGTGGAAGGACGGCTGACTTTGTCTTCATGTTCCTCTTTGGAGGGTTTCTCATGACAGTATCCTTTTGAGTTGGTTGAGGCTCTTTGTCTTCTGAGATGCCTTGCATAGCTGTGTTGTGTGGTCTGTAGCAGGTACCTGTTTGCTGCCCAGGACAGGTGGCTTGTGAATGTCCTTGATGCCATGGGACGGAGCCATGTTGTGCCCCAGGCCTGTGCCTTGAGGCTTGGGAGAGCTCTGCTGAATATGCTTGGCTGCAGGTGCATTTGGAGTCCAACTACAAGGGCAGGGCCTTTTTTTTTTTTTTTTTCTGCCTCTGACTGTCTCCTTGTGCTCTGGAGAAGAGGGCTGTGAATTGCAAGAGCCATCTCACCACTGAAGTTCACCTTCTGTAGAAGGCAGGTACTGGATGTGAACTAGTTGTTAATACACGTGCCTTGTGTCTCAAGGGCTGTAAGCGTGTGAAGGCCCTTCTCTGAAGGTCACCCTTGAGTCATTTTTGCAGGGGTGACTATATGAGCTCCCTGGTCTCTGGTGGTTGAAGGCAGCAGCTTAAGGAGTGAGCAATCTGTACGTGCCTCTCCAGAGTGTCTTGTTCTGGAGTGGCAGGGAGGGAAATGGGGCATGTGTGTGTGTCAGGGGGGTCAGTACATCTCATCCAGCCCAGGAATTTTTTGGTGGCATGGACAATGTCTTACTGCGATCAGCTACCTGCAACTCTGGGTTTCCTATTCATAAGGTACCCTGTACTGCCTGGTGGGCACAGGGTGGGTGTCTTTTTCCTTGACTCGGTAGTTCCCAGCTATTTGGACTCTTTGCCAGCCTGTTTTTCCTGGGACAGGCTTTCACCATCATGCTGGTTTACGTGTGGAGCCGCAGGAACCCTTATATCCGCATGAACTTCTTTGGGCTTCTTAACTTCCAGGCCCCCTTCTTGCCCTGGGTCTTGATGGGATTCTCTCTGCTCCTGGGCAACTCCATCATCATCGACTTGCTGGGTAAGCCAAAGCTGACAGGTGCTCGGAACCAGGCACTTTGGTGCTCTCAAATCTCAGAGATGCTGCTGGGGCGCTGGCATGGTCTCTTGGTTTCATCTTACCTAAGATGGTGGGTTTCCTCAGAGAGCTGGCTGGGACAGCTGTGGGGCCAGCCTCGTGCCTGGGCTCCTGCTTGTGACCCACATTTTGCCACGTCTTCCCCAGGGGCAGAAGCTGGGCACAGCAAACTGCCTGGCCCTCCAGCACAGCAGGAGCTGGGCATGGGTACATAGCTGAGGGATTCTTGGAAATTCATCCCGCTTAAGCTTCTGGCAGCTGTGGTTTAGCTGGCAAAGGAGTCCTAGCTGGCCCTACCTTGGTGACATCTTTCCCCAGGGATTGCAGTGGGTCACATCTATTATTTCTTGGAAGATGTTTTCCCCAACCAGCCTGGAGGAAAGAAGCTGCTGTTAACCCCTGGCTTCCTGTAAGTAAAGCCAAGTCTCTCTGGACTTTGCTGTGTTGCTTCCCAGCCTGGGTCACTTCCATAGCAAACTGGTCTGTGGTAGCCTGGGGTGTCCATGGGACACAGTTGCATGCTGGTAGCACCTCAGCTCAACAGTTTATGCCTCTGCTGCAGAAAGCACTGGCACTTTGCATGTTGTATACACATGTACACAGGGTCCATAAAGCAGTTGCTCGTACCTTAAGGTTTGCTTGTGTAATTGGATTGTTCTCACTGCTTGTGGGAGTGCTAAATGCAGGTAGGATTTTTTTCTGATACGTTTCTGTAGTTTAAGAAAGCAGAATGTGTTCTGTTTCATGCAGAGGATCAAAGCTGACCCAGAGATCAAGGAAGCAGGTACTGTCATTGTTACAGAGCTGAGCAAAAGAGCAGTTAGTGCTGGTGCAGTAGGTGGGTGGCTGTGGCACCCTGCCAAGCCCTGTGAAGGCCTGGGGGTTTTATTTGTCTTCAGCTCACTTTCCTAACCTGCCTGCTTGGTGGGATGGGCATGTCCCTTACCAGGAAAATGGTATTTGACACACCTGAAGAGGATCCCAACTATAACCCTCTCCCTGAGGATCGTGCAGAAAATCAACTTAGAGACCAAGACGAGAACCAGCAGCATCCACAGTAACACAGGAGACTTCTTCATGTGGCCAGATTGCTCTCTTCAGTTGGACTTATGCTGTGGCTCAGAGATCCTACTGGAATAACACCAGTTGCCATTCCAATGTATAATGTTTCACTGTTTGTATGGGTAACCCATCTTCCCCTGTACCAAGAGGTTCCACAGAGCTTTGCACAGAAGAACTGCTGAATGATTATGGAGGTGTTGCAGGGACTGGAACTGGAAGCTGTGATGGCTCCTCAGTTACCCAGTGGGGGAACAAGTATCAAAAGGGGTGTTAAACCAGGTCCTTCTCTTGCTGTTAGTGACTTGCTATGTGCCAGGTCACTCTTGGCCTCTACAAAGACCAGTGCTCTTGGCTCTCACTGCTGTGAGGCCTCTTTATGGGCTTTCAATGAAGTAGTACTACCAACTCTACCATGGTAGAATGCAGCTCAGCCTCTTCCCTTCCTTTAAGTCCCTCACCCCCACTTTTTTTTGTGTGTTGTGGTTTCCAAAGAGTCTTTACATTAAAGTCTTTATTTTTCAATTGTGTGTCCATTTCTGCCTGGGGCAGAGGCAGCAATTTACCAGTACTCATCAGGACTTTGTTCAGAACTGCCAGGCTGCTTGCTTGGGTTTTTCTTTTTTTTGGTGGGCAAAGCAAAGTTGAGGCTACCTGAAGATGTCTTTCCCCTCTTCTGTCAGCAGGATGGCTGAGCATGAGGTAGGGTTGGGGTGTCTGGTTGGAGAAGGGGATGCCTGGGAACGGACAGGGATCATAGCTGGACACTTGATCCAGGCAGTGACTGGATCAAGTAGCACTTGACACTAGTTAATAAAGGCTGCCTGCACATGCAGTGTAATTCCACTGTTGCTGAATTTTTTAGTCCTGAAACTTAAGCATCTGAGTTTTAGGGGAAAACTAAACAAGCCTAGTCCCTGCCATGAGCAGCTGGATTAAATGGATTTTATCATTCTTGCTAATGCAGTACACAGCTCAAAGCCTTTGGAGTAAGTCTGTAAACACTGTATCTTGCAATAGCTCATTTGGTAGTGTCTGCTCAGCTGGCTGAGCTTGTGAACCACCACTGAAACTGCCAGAGAAACTTGAGTAACCAGCATTTAGTTAAGGATGATGTAGAAACCTTGTGACAAAGGAAGATTGAAACACAGGCCCTCCACTCTCACCTCCTCAGTGTGCTTCCCATGAAAACACCTTCTGACTATCATGAAGTCAGTGTATTAGACTTCATTTGAACAAGCTATTTTGTTGCACTTCCTAGGATGAGGATGGAAATCCTGTATAGGCAGTGATCTTGCTCTGGGAGACAGCAGCACTTAGGGCTGAGCAGCCTCAGATGTGACAGTATTGCTGTGTGCTTTGCTCATGACCTAGTAACTCAGAGCTGGTGTTTCAGTCCCTGGAAAGAGTTTAAGTCTGCAGATGTTCTGCTTTAAATTGCTTCTGAGATGGGACTTCAAAATGCAAAAGCTAGGCTACACTTTTAGCTAGGGTACTAGATTAAATTAAGGAGTTGTGATTATAGGGCAGGAGAGTTGCTTCTGGCTAGTAGTGCTAATACATGAAGAAAAGTGGTTGAAGCTCTCTTCTTTCTGGGACTTGGTCCCCTGGACTGCTCTGTCTGCTTGGAGGGATAATTCCCACAGCCTGTCTGGAGCTTCAGCAGCAGAGGGAGGTACTTGTAAACCCTCCACAGAAGCTGCAGTCCCTGTGTGTCTGTACCTTGTTGTGAACTTTAGGATTAGGTAACCACAAGCTTCACTGCAATTCAAAAATTGCACCTCAAATGCTGGTTTAAGGCTACAGTACTTTCATGCTTGTTTTGGTCAAGTGTCTCGAAGGGGATGCTTGCAGAAGTACCTGATCATAACAAAGAGAGGATGAAGGATTCTCAGAAAGTCAAGAGTTTTTATGTCCATGAGGCACAATGTTTTCTGCATGGGAGGTGAACATGCAGCCTAAACCTTGGCAGATTTTGTCTTCCATGCTAAAATAACCTCCCAACCTCTCTACCAAGGAATCAGAGTCCCACTCTGGCACAGGAGCTGAGGTTAAGACTGCAGTCGTGTTATTGCTAAATTGCAAGTTTGTCATTCCTGCAGACTAACATCTGGAAAAAGTTCCCTCCCACCCAGGAATCAGAACTGCCTCTGCTATTACTCAAGTCTAAACATGATAAATTAAGGCCAGAAAGTATTTTTTGACTGTGCTAGCAGTGTGGGTGGATCAGCAAGGATCATAAAACTGACTGGCTTTATCATGAAGGCCTGAATGTAACTATCAGGCTGCCAGCAAAACCTGCCCTGCTTGTAGCACCCATCAGTTCTGGCACTGCCTGCTAGGAACACTATCCAAGAGCTGATGCACCTCAACAGCAAGGTTGACTCTAATTAGTTTTATAAGCAAGCTTGAATTTTTTTTAATCTCACTTTAATGGATTTTGGGTTTTTTAAGTCCCAAAAAAAAGACAGGTTGTTTCTAGGGTTGCAAACTCCTGACACTGCAGTGCTAAGGGTGCTGAAGACACCCACTTTGCTTTGGGTGCACTATAATTGGCAGCTGTGTGTGCTGACAATGACCACAGCAAAGCCAGCAGCTGAAGAGAAGCTGCAGTCTGAGCGACAGCAGGCTTCAGCTTTTGTACCAGCTCAGGGACTTCGTTGTTTTCCAGATGCAGTATTCACAAAAAAAGGGTTCACCACACACCAGGTTGACATCTGACAGAAATAAACATTAAGTTTGTGACTTCAGTTAAACCTGTCTACCCTTGTCAAGTAAGCCAGCTTAACAGCTCAGCCAGTTCGAGACTACACCAAGTGTCTAACAGACCAACCCTTGAGTTGTTGGCTTCTTCTAGTTTTAAGCCTCAGTCTCACTTTCTCTTGCAGCAAAAGGTTTTAGCTGTTTAATCTGTTGAAGGAAAACTGAATGTACATGAGTGTTGAGCACTGCACCCAAAAGCATTAGTATTAGGTGCTGGGATTGCTCAGCCACCAGAACAGCACAGAACAAGACGAGATTCACTGTTCACTCAAACTTACTGGACTCAACTCAAGTAGTATGCATTCCTTTTATTTAAAAAGTTGTACTAATAGTGCATGTTGCACCTATACAAAAGAACCTTTCCACTGTCCACACACAGGTATGTAAGGGCTCCAACAGCTGCCACAGGTCTCAGCTAGACCACGAGCTAACGCAGCGCTCTTGCTACATGGCATTCAGGTGGAGGGGGTGGGGGCAGAAGTCAGCAGTACTGGGAACTCTTGGCAAGTGGAATGTGTGTCCCTTTCAGGGACAGAAAGACCCCTGCCAATCCTAGATCCATTTGGGGAGAGCAGTAGGGATAAAGTCTGTAGGAAGAGCACCAGTGTCACAACAGGAAGAGATTACCAGGCTGGAGCAGTGTTGGCCAAACGTCTCATGCGCCTAGGAGAGAAAGAAAGAGGTACAGTGAGGCCTGTGCTACAGTCATGTGAAGTCTTACTAAAACAAACACTTCTGGGGGGGCTGCTACAGCTTTGTGACCTCAAGAGACAGGTTTATTGACTTCCCTTGTCACCTGAGAGTGCCCCTGTTGATAAGGCTAAGACACTATTTTCAGTAACAGCTTTTAGAGCATTTTTACTCATTAACTTGGATTAAACTGATCACTATCAAAAACTTCAGCCAGCCATAGCTGAAAAGCAAAATAATTATGAAACAATGTTAACCAGCAGTAAAATCCTGGAAGAAGCTGACCCAGCATATTTACTGTTTCCACAATGTATCTTTTGGAGAGATTTAAGCAGTTCATTCATATGTCAGGAGCAATTTCACTAAGTAGGAGTGAGTGCTCTCAACTGCTTGTCAAACACTGCTCAGTGGGTCTCTCTGGCGAGCAGAGCTCCTGCTGGAATCACAACACTGCTCCCATGCTGGCAAACAGGTTGGCATCAGTCAGGCTGGAACTGGGAGCTTGCCCATTCCTACAGCAAACAGCACTTTACCCTACATAAAAGGAAGCCTTGTGGCAGGACTCTAGGTAGTGTGAGAGTGTGTGAAACTCCAATACTTTTTATTAATGCCTTCCTATGGAAACAAACCCCCCTGCACAAGCAGAGAGCCCAGGGAAAAGGGAAACAAGGATAAAAAAAGGTGTGGAGCAAGGTGATAAGAGTTTAATATCCTGAAGCTAAAGGGATAGGAGTTCCTGTTTTGGTGTGTGAGTTTGAAATCCTGCCAGTTGGCTCTCAGAAGAGAAAGAAAAACAGCAAAGCTTTTAACTTCTGTCTTAGGGACAGGCCAGAAGGAGAACTGTCTGAACGAATGGCAGCACCTTGTATTTCTGTCCTGGTCTCTGATCTTCTTCTCCATCTCGGCATCTGTGAGGGTTTCCAGAAGAGGGCACCACTGGTCAGCATCCCCCGTATTGCGAATAGCGATTTCCACAGTCGGCAAAGGGTTCTCGCTGCATGGCAGGGCAGAAGGCAACAAAGCAAGGTCCATCAGTGGTCCCAGAGCACTCCTCTGGGTTACCAGCCCAGATACAAGACATAAAGACAACAGAGCATCATTTACAGTGTTTCAGGCTTAAGTATTCATTGTTAGCCCTGCTTAGTACAGTCAGGTTCCCAGAAGAACACCCACAGCTGGTGGTTACCATCTTGGGAACCTTAAGTGGGAGACCAACTACAACCATCTCCTGTCATCACAGGAGAGAGGCTTGTCAAAGCAACTGACACAGTTCCCTCCCACACAGCCCATTATGGAGCTGGCTGACAGTGTTCAAACCCAATAACCACAGGCAGAATTCATACCAGTTTATTAGTGCTGAGAGCACCCCTCCCAGAGCAGCAGCAGGGACTGTTCACAGGGATCTTTGCCCAGCTTTGCCATTCTGAACTCTGCCTTCCTGGCTGCAGTCTGCCTAGCACACCTCTGACAGCTCTTTCCTGGCAAAAGCCTGGCTTTCTGGGAGCCTGGTGGGATGGGAGCCTGACAGTGGAAGAAGTTGCCATGAAAGGGCAGTCTTTTAGGACCTGCTGTTGCAACCAGAGGCTGTGGCTACTCCTTGCACAAGCAATGAGACACCAGGCTCTGTCCCAGATCACCAAATCTGTTCCTCAGAGATCTCTCTGCCCTGACCAGCTGTATTATCACATGCACAAAAATATTTACTGCTTCACAAGCCACTTTTCAGTAAAAGTCAACAGGAACTGACCAGGAGCAGCTTCCCAAATATTGACAGTGCAGCCGGAAGCCCAGCATAAATACAGAGGAGCCTCAGAATGTAAATGTTTGCTTTGAATTCTAGGAAGTGGCTCAGCCTGGGCTGCACAAAGTGTGTGTGTGAGAGGAGCCCTCTGGCAGGTGTGTGCACACATCCGGCCCCCTCCCCCGGGACATGCCTCCCTGCACAGGAATCCAGCCCTCATAGGCAGCCCTCTTGTTCCCCCAGGAAGGAAGTCAAATGTAATTGTCATGGGAACACATAATGTCTCCATCAAAGCTATTCATCTAGAATAACAACTCTTCAAAGTTATGCTACAATGAAAAATTAATCCTTTGGTATCTGATCTTGGGAGGAAGCTTCAGTCAAATCCACTGATTGTCCACTAAGCAACACTCAAAACCAGGAATTTCATCTCAGCCTGACTGCTACACATTCCAGGCTAAATGATAGATCTTAACTGGCTTTTTTGATTTGATAGTGTGGTCTCTCCCTCATTTACTATGCTTAACACTGAGGATCCAGTAGAATTAAATGGGGGTTGGAAAGCCAACCTCATGCACATAATTTCATTGCAAGCCAACTCAGATATCACACTTCTGTAGGGCAGGATCAGAGATAAACTGAAAAAATCCTCTCTGATCTCCCAGCCTCCAACTAAGACAGCTCCCCCTCCCCTGTTATTTTTTGATCAAGAGGACAAATATCAGTTACCTCTCTGCTTCCAGTCCTGCCCCTTCCATGGGGCTTTCAGGCTCTCCTTGTTTTGCACAGAGCAGGCCAGCTGAAAGAACTACCCTGGCTTTCATCAACTAAAAAGACAGTTTCACCTCTCCCTCGGATGATTAAGAGGCTTATGACTTCTTAAACCCCCAGTCCCTCGAGATATTAAAGTTCTTTTGATACATCTAAAGCAGACCCTTTCCTTACATCAGTGGAATTACTCTGGAGCAACCACCACTCCTGTGGTTTGGGAATTCAGGAACTAACCAACCACAGAACCCAAATATCATTAATCACTGTAAGGTTTCAAAAG
This sequence comes from Apus apus, assembly GCF_020740795.1. Classification (NCBI taxonomy): domain Eukaryota; kingdom Metazoa; phylum Chordata; class Aves; order Apodiformes; family Apodidae; genus Apus; species Apus apus. Next base: position 5,549,465 of record NC_067297.1, read on the forward strand.
TACTCCTTTGCTGGAAGGAAAAAGGGAACAGGAGGGCATGTTTGTACTATGACACAAAACAAGGTTTAAATTAGATGTTTTTTTCCTTCCTGAACAGCTCATGTCTACATACTTTGTTCTGTTGGGGTTCCCCTCCTAGTTTTTCAGTCTGCCCCCTGCAATATTGCAAGCCTAAAGGAGGCCAGAAATCTGCCTGTTTGAACTACCCCTACATGGAAGCACTCTGTAGTAACCAGGGTCAGATATACATTTTTAGAGAACAGCCTGAAACTGGCATTAATCTAAGACTAAAACCTTATTTGCTGTGGGTTACAAAGGCTGATAGGAAGCTAAGGGAGAAATGAACCCCCTTGCAAGTATTACTGTACACAGAGATGATCTTAACTCTGGTATCTGCAATACATGGAGAAGCATCAGAAAGAGAGAGAACATTTAGGTCCACATTGAAAGCCTGCCTCTGACCCACCAAGTGACAAGAGTTAGGAACAAATGTCCTGCAGGCTGGAAGGCAGTATGCTAAGGAGTTACCAAAATTACATTAACCAGGGAGGTAAATTGTAAGGAGAAGTGAGGGCTTCCTGGCCAGCATGGTGTGAGCAGGGCCACCTCTCTACTTCAGAAAGAAAGCTCAAAGTCCTGGGGATGCTCAAGCAACAAGGAAAAGGAACTTAAGAATAATGCACACACAAGCTAACAGTTTTGGTAGAAGAGTTTCATTCCCATGTGGTAAAGAGTCCCGTTTCCATTCTCTACTATGAACCACTCTGGGGATCACTTTAGAACCAAGTAGTTGCTGTGGAAGATTTTCAGGATAAAAATAACCTCCAGAGGAAGCACAGTGAGACTAGTGGAAAAGCAGCTGGTCCAGAGCAGATCAGTGCCCATTTTCCACAAAAGCTGACTAGACAGAGAACCTATGGACAGAGCAAGAGGAAGGAGAGCTCATGGCAGCAGCAACTGCCCCAGTTCCCCCTCACTTAGCCCCACACCAACTACTCCCTGCCCTCTCCCTGAGGCAGGACGCGGTTGGGCATGTTTCCCTTTGGTGCCCAGGCTGGTCATCCTGCTTCCCTCAACTGACCTCTACAAAACTGGTATCAACAGCACCATTCCCTCATCTCTGCAAACACATCAAATACATCATTTGCTGAACTCTTAAACTTCCTCTACTGTCACCATGACCTGAGGTCAAAAAACCTCCCAGCACACATTAAGGGAATCTTGCAGCCTGCAGACTCAGCAGCCTGCTGAGGATAACATCAGCACAGTAACCCACCACAGAATGCTGCACAGCACAACTGGAAATGATTATTATTAGGAGACAAGTTACAAAGCTGACTAATCAAACCTGACACTGCTGCATTCCAGCTGTGAGAAGGGCCTATGATCAAGCCAACTGTAACATCAGCCAGAGCAAAGCACGACAGTTTCAATCAGTCTTAGTTCAAAACACCAAAGCTTGAGACAGTGAATGGCCCAAGTCAGGCAAAGCCAACACACCAGAAACGTATCTGGGGCTCATCATTAGCATAGATCAGAAGAGAGAGACACAAGGTATTCAGTCACTGTTAATTACAACAGCCTTTCATTCTGCAGCAAAAGCTGACACTTCATTAGTATTTGGTCTTGGAATGTATGACACCCAACCGGAAAAGATACTTGAGCACAAGCACAAAAAATTGTAAGGACAGAATGGGTGCAAGCTGTAAGGACCAATTCCAAATGAATCTTTCTGCATCAGGTCAGCTGCTCTTAGATTCATTGATGCCAACACCCATGAAGCATCAATGTGCACCCACAGCCCTACTGGGAGGATGACAATTCTGTACCTGAAGGCGTATGTCTTCTGATGCCAACTCAGCTGTCCCCGGATGCTGTAGGCAATAGTAGTGACAAACTCCCCACCTAGGCCAAGTTCTGAGCACAGCTTCAAAGCAAACTTCTCTGGTGAATTCTCCTTCTCTGACATGTCCCATTCAAACTGGTCTACAAGGGAGATGTTCCCTACATGGATGTTGAGCTGGAGACAAGGGAAGAAACGGGTCATTTGTTTCCATTCTCGCAATAGCTTGTCAAAGGTAATTCAACTGAGGAGGCAGAGGCTGGAGAAGCAGAGCTGTTCATTGCACCTGCAGAGCTACTTGGCTCAATTCTTAATTCCAGTACCATGAAGACAACTCCACTTTGCTCATTGAGGTTCAGTTCTTTCAAAAGGACTTGACAGTGCTCTCACTATTTTATTATTTCAGGGGCTGGCACATGAACATTTAGTAATCTGCCACTGTGGTTGTGTTCTTAATACAAAGGACAAAATGCAGTGTGGATACAGGACTAGAATTAAGAGCTCCTTCACTCTGAGGAAGCCTTTGTACTCCTCCCCCATAACATAACCAGAGAAACCCAAACAGTTCCACTCTTACCCTACTGCCTTCCTGTATTACCTTAATAATAACTCGTTGGTCTGACTGATCTTCTAGGATACTGTCAGTTGGGTACGACTCGATCTGCTGTCGGATGGCAGAGGCAATGGCAGGGACAAAGGTGAGAGGATTCAAATCCAGGTCATCACAAAGAATCTCAGAGAACATTTCTGGGGTCATTAGCTTTTCTGATACAGAACAAGAATGAAGAGACACTGTTAACTTTCTTAGAAGTCAATCTCTGCCACGTACAGAATACACGCAATTAATCCCAGTGTGTCAGAGGGAACCCCAAAGGCATCATCTTTTGCTTTTAAAAGGGTGTTCTGTGTCAGGCTTATAAGGACATGCACAATGACACAGGGACCTCAAGCCTTCTCTTCTTGCTCCATGGAGAACATGTAGCTATGGTCTGATAATACACACACATAAAGGAGCCACACACAGGAACTGTTTTGTATTTAAGGTACCTCAGCTAACGGACCAGCCTCAGACTGCTGAGCTGATGAACTGAATCAGGAGAATAGGCCACTTAAACTCTTCAGAGTACACATGTCCAGGAATGACTGCAACCCCTGGAAGTGGCAGAGCATTCACTAAGACACTTGAGAGCTGCAAAGCTCTGTCTAGATGGGGCAGGGACATGCACACTCATGCTTGTTCTCTTTTTGTATTTGGTAATGGATACAACTGTCTTTCTCCAGCCTCAGGAAACTCTCCTTCCAACATACCATTCATGTTCCACGTAAACGCATCTCTGAGTTTCTGCCCATCAATCTCCATATCAAGCCTGATTGGAACCAGAACCTCTGGCTGGGATGCATTTTCATGGATCACTGCTGGGTCATGGTCATCAAAGCTAACACAAAGAGCAACAACACAGTATAAGCAACTAACACATGACACATCTGGCATCTACAGAGAAAGCAATGTTTGCCAAAGGTAATCCCCACACTCCAACTCCCCAGTCAGTCTTTAGACAAGACTACTCAATACAAGCTCACAGGGCTATGGCAACCAATATCACTTTATCACCTTTCACTTCCATCTCTCATTATACATTCCTGCAAATGTATAATGGAAAAGTTAGTCACGACCCACAGCAGCATTTTCCATTGAATAAATTAGACCAAAGTTAGTGGAATGTCAGTGAGAGGCAGACTGTCCTTCACAGAGAAAGTTTGCAGGCTCCTCAAATGACAACCACTCAGCAAATCATAAAGTAAAAGGAACTCATCAGGAAAAGAATGAACCATATTCCTGACAAAAGGAAAGCCTCCTCTCTGAGCCGTGGCTGACCCCTGTAAGGAACAGCCTCAAAGACATACAGTTTAAGAACCTCAAATCAGTGACCTGTAGATATTTTGCCAGAGGTGAATCACATTACATGGAGGTGTCTGCACTGCCCTGGCAGTACATCATGCTGGTAACAATTCCTTTCCCTTTTTTGGAAGCAGGAAGCTGTCTTACCACAGAGGGAACGTCCTCTTCTTATCCCTGCCCATGCGGTTTCTGTTAATGGTTGTTGAGCAGGGCACAGCATCCAGGTGATGAGAACTGTTGGGCAGGGTGGGCACCCACTGGTTGTTCCTCTTTGCCTTCTGCTCTCTGAAGAAGGAGACTGTACGTTAAGCTGCAGGCCTGAGCACCACTAATGCTTCTAGGCAATGGCTGAATTTTAAATGTTAGGTTCTATTATAAGATCCTGCTGTTTTATTCTGGAACCCTCAACAATACTGTTCCACATGGGAAGCCCATTCTCCAGCTCACAGTTATGAATCCAGGTGCACCATTATAAATACTAAATACATATTTGGATTTTCTGTCTATAAAGGGACTGCTGATAAATGCACTGTCTCCAGAAGGCAGTATGTGCAGAGTATGTTCTGCAAAACATCTGTTACAGCTGGAATGCAGTAACTGCAAAAAGAGCTGCATCATCAAACACTTCTGGTTTTCTTCCTGTTGTATGTGGGCAGCAACCCAATCCTTACACTCTGGAGACCTTCATTTGCCCAACATTGCAAACAGCTGTTAGCACAGACTGACAAGCACCCTCTGCACAATGCCCTGGGTTTATCCCGTTTCTTCTGCTTCTTGCCCCATCTGACATCTTCCAAGCAGCTCCCTTCTGATCCTGGCCCTCAAAGCTGCTGTTACCTGAGGTAGGTGGGAGGTTCTGTGCTGATGGACACTGCCTTATACTTCTCATCGTTTCCATCCAAGATCTCTTCCACTTCAGAGGCCTTTAACAGTGTCACACTAGTGGCTAATGTTGTATAGCCATGATCTAGTAATGGGAAAGATGCCACTAATTAATATAGACAGGTCCTATTTAGTAATGGAGCATTAACAGGCTGCACAGTGAAAAGCCCCCCCTGAGCCTACAGGAAGGACCAGAATAGGTTACCCAGTGGTACAAGTGTGTCCCCCCAAAGTCTCTGGGCCTTCATTTACCTGCTCATAGACATTTAATGTTAGAAAGGTTTTGACATGGCATTTTGTACACAAGGGATGAATGGAGATGACAAAGATTTCCACTGTCATTTCTGAGTTGCCAGAAGCCTCCACTCTCCCTCACACACCAGGATGCTCTGCTGCTGGGGTTGATTACTTGCATTGGAGTGATCAGAAGCCCAGCCACAGTGCCTGGCACTACAGAAATACAATTAGGTTTTGACATCCATCTGAACAGCAGGAATAAACGGGACTTTCTTGGGAGCAGGGGTGGAATGTCTCAGTTAATACATGGCAATCCCCACCACAAAGCCCAGAGAAGTAATTCTAAAGACAAAGGCAGGATGACACCTTAGAATGGGTGCCTAGTGATAAGAGCCAAGATTTGCAAAAGGCATCAATATGTTTCTACCTTGTATAGTTACCCTGTTCATACTCTATGAAAAACATCTTTCATTTGGACTAAGAATCAAGACACAGGGAGAGTCAGAATTACATGAGCTTCCCTCAGGTGCTACCACTGGATGAATCTCGTTCTTCCAGGGTGCAACTTATTAATAGACTCTGCTCATTTCTGTTACAAAATTTACCTAAGATGAAAGTGAAGGCTACAAAAACAAATTTTCACAAAAAAGTCCTTAATCCTCATAATTATTATATAAATTTTTAAATCTAATGTGCTTTTACTTAAAGAGAGGAAGAGAAAAACAATTCTTTCCTACCCTGAGTTGCCCTTTGGAATCACAGGGTTTAGCTCTGCATACCTATATCTGCCAAAATGATATAAAATCTCTTCCACAGCCTTCTGAGAGGAAAAGCCCAGAAAACAGTAAATCCTCAGTGGACTTAAAGCTTGGAAATAGAGAGGCAACGGTCAATAGAAAACCTAGTAAGACTTGGGGAAGAAGAAGAAACCTCAGGACAGCTCTTGCTGAATTACAGAGACCCTCTGCATTTGAGAGTCCCACTGGGATTCTGAGAAAGAGGAGCTAAGCATGTGATCAGGATGTGCAATTAGAGCAACCACAGCAATAGATCAGAGGAACAGGATTAGACATTAATAAACATTGTAATAGCACCAAAGGTCAGAGTGGAGATTCTTCCTCTAGCACAACTCAGAATAACAGGCAGATAAAACTTACATCTTCTGGGACTGTGAGACCGTTGGTTTTCTGTTGGAATAAGAAAGAAAAGAAAGCAATAGGTCAGCAGGATACTTGGAGGATGGAGACATTAAGTCCAGAATGAAGCATTTATTTTCATTACACTTTAGTCCAAAGCATGTACAACAAGTCATACTGCTAAGAAATTTAACTGTTTGTTATTAGTCTCCCACCAAAAATAAGAGCAAGGCAGCTACATTCTCATTGTGGCATTTACATCAGTAGCAACACACAAGAAATTCTGGGAGGCATAAATATCCCGGCCCTGCAAGAAGCAAAGTTAAGCAAAGATGCACATTTTCATTGGGCTGTCCTTACTACATTCCTGCCTATTTGACAAAAGAGACAAAAATGCCTCTCTGTCTGTAAAAGTCTCCTCTGGGATATGGTATTGATTTTGAGATGTGGCTTTTGTTTTGTGATGAATGCAGCCAATGCCAGGAAAGCCATGATGGACGTTTCAACTTCAGAACATTTTCGATCAGTTGCTGTTTGTTGCTAGCTCCCAGTGCCACCACTGCAGAGCCCTCCAGCAACCTGACGTGACTCGCCCAGCCCGAGAGGTACACAAGCTTCTGAATGGCCGGAGACAGATTTTAAAGGCTAAATTTCAGACAAAATGTTACTGGGAATGTCTGCTCATCTTCTCACCATGTGAAGAGGCCACTATCTTCTTCCTCTCTTCCACTGTGGCTAGTCTCCTCCAGAGTGAGGGATACCTCTTGTACAGGGAACCCCGGAACATACGCAAGTAGTTCCCCACCTGCAAGAAGAAAAGTGGACACATGGCCTGGTGTTCCAGTATGGTCTGGTATTCCATTTAAAATGATTGTTAGAAGGAGCGGAAACAAATTCAGCTCTCTGTAACAGGAGGGACCTCCTGAGGGGATTTTTTTGTTGTTGTTTTCCATGACAGACTGCACTAGGCTCAACATCCCATAGCACTGCAATTTTTGCAGCAATACGGAGAAGTACATTTTATTAGCACTTATTTCACTGGTCCAATATGGAAAAAACTCCCCTCTGTTGACAATAATCCATGTGATAGGAACGGACTCAATTTGTTTTCATGTATTTTTGAACAACCTAACCTTTCTTTACTTCAATTTCTGTTTCAATGCACAATGCTCAGTAGGAATGAAATCAAACCAGGTACCCAGCTCTCCAACAGTGATCACTTTTACTGTGCCATCTAGTCCTTGCTCCAACTCAACAAATGTTCACAGACTTGTACTCTGTTTTAAATCCTTTGAACATGTAAAATGTGATTGCTGCCAACAATCCTCTTCCAAATGTACTTACCATCTGTAAAGCAGTTCTGTTCTTCCTGCCACAAGATCCTCACCTGTTCAGCAGGACTTGCTGAACAAGATAACTATTTCTAAACTCTAAAATCACATTTTTAGACTGGCAGAACACCACACAATAAAGTTTTTATTCCTTCTTTGACAAGATTCATTTTGATCTTAACATCTACTTTCAGGTAAATTTTAATCGGATCTGTTGCTCCACTGTGCTGATGAAGGGGCAGAAATCAATGGTTGATAAAAAAGACAGCCCTTCTTCCCCCTCCCTGTGTCTGGCACAGCAATCTCACAGATTAGTTGACTGCAGTTACAGTTCTTCCTTCAAGCTCACTTCACATGAGCAATCAAGAGGCCTTTTGTCCCTGCTTTAACCCATACAGCGGGCAATGTAACTTTTCCAACATCTCCTTTTTGCATCAGTGAGGGGGCTAAAACGTTGTTTTCCTGTTTCCAACTGTGACCATTTCACTGGTGCTGAAGCACCAGTGACTCTTGCTTCGAGGCAGAAGAGCCTCTCTCAGCCTGAGAGCACAGACACCAGGGTGCTGAAACGCTGCTGAAACGCTGCACCCCGTGCTGGCTGGCAAGGCTGCTTTGTACAAGGCTAAAGGAGCTTTGCTGGCTGATTCTGGCCGTGCTACTAAGCACAAAGGCCTGGGTGCGGACTTAACCACCTCACAGCGCGCAAAACAATCAAAACTTCTGAATACGCGCGCTACAAAAATGGATGAACAGTTATCAGGGAGCGAGGCCTCGAATCGGGGGGGGCTGAGGCTGAGATCAACGCGGATCCGCTCCTCTCCTCGTCCAGGAACTCGCGCGGGTCTCCAAGAGCCGCGGGTACCGGGAGCGCCGGTCCCAGCAGAGCCCACCGCCCCGGGCAGGGCAGAGCCCAGCAGAGCCCACCGCCCCCGGGCACGGCACAGCAGAGCCCACCGCCCTCGGGCACAGCCCAGCAGAGCCCAGCAGAGCCCACCGCCCCGGGCAGGGCAGGGCACAGCAGAGCCCACCGCCCTCGGGCACAGCCCAGCAGAGCCCAGCAGAGCCCACCGCCCCGGGCACAGCCCAGCAGAGCCCACCGCCCCCGAGCACAGCCCGGCCCGCCGCTCCTAGCCGAGGGCAGACGGGACCCGCAGGGGCTGGGAGGCCGCTGCCCCTCCTGCCGAGGCTCCGCAGCCCCCTCCCCACCCCTCCCCAGCCCCTCGGCATCTCCCCCGGGCCCGGCTCCCGCCCGGGCCGTTGCGCGCTGGGCCGCACCTCGGAGCCGATCATATAGAACTCGCCGTCCTCCTCCAGCTGGAACTTGACGGGCTTCTGCCCGAAGGTTTTGCTCAGCGCCATCATCATCATCGCGGCAGCGGGGGCGGCGGCGGCGGCGGCGCCCGGGGCCGTGCGGGGGTCCCGGGGAGCGAGCGGGGCGACAACGGGCAGCGCCGCGGCCTAGTGCGCCCGCCGCGCTGCGCAGGCGCGGCCCGCCCCGCGGGGGAGGGACGGACGGACGGACGGACGGGCAGGGGGTAGAAAAGAGGCGGTTTATTGTGGCGGGGCGGTACATAAATACACAGCGCCCACGGGCAGGTGTAGGGGCTGTGAGGTGCTGCGGACACGCCGATGAGGAGAGGCCGGCCCCCCCCCGCTGCGACGTGTCCCGCCGGGGGAGCGGGGAGGCAGCCCAGGGCAGCGCCGGGGGTTGGGTTTGGTTTGGTTTGGTTTGGTGTGGTTTTTGGCGTAAGGCTTTGAGCGTGCAGGGGTGTGCAAAGAGCTGGAGCGGGGCCGCGGGGTGTCAGCCCCCGGGCCGGTGTCCGGGCGGGCTGGGAGCGGAGGGACGGGGCCGGTCAGGGCAGTGACGAGCAGCCCGGGCGCGGAGCCGGGGACCGGGCTCGGTGCGAGCACAGGGAGCGAGGGGCAGTGTCCAGCACTGGCACCCAGCACCGCGGGAGCGAGGGGCCCCTTGTCTATGTACAAATCAGTATAAAACCCTAACGCGGACTAGTGACACGACGTAAAACCGGGAGTCGGGCTGTGGCAGGGTCCTGCGGGAGGGGACCCCGGAGCAGCCGCACGTCTGCGCTCCCCGGCCCGCAGTGTCCTTCCGAGGCCCGGCTGAGGCTGGGGAGGTGTCTCTCTGGAAGCCCTTCTTCTCCCAGGCCAGCGTCTGGAGCAGCAGAGGGCCGCTGCTGTGAGCTATGTAAACATAGGAAACGCCATGGGATCAGTTCTACGGGATGGGGTCCAGGTTAATGAGGAGAGTGTGGTCTCGTTCCAAGCTGGCTTGATGGCTTTTGGGATGCTATTGCGGGAAGAGTGTGGCCACATTAAGGGTTTAGTGGCTGCTCTTCCCTGCAAAGAACATGGCAGATGCTTTTATATTGATAGCAACTGAAGCTGGGGCTGCTGGAACTGTAGAGGAGCAAACTTTGTCACTTGTTGTGACAGACACCTGTTGTGTCAGATGCTGAGCCTGAAAGGAAGCCAGGAATGGCAGAGGGAACCCTTTGTGTGGCTGCTGGAGGTCAGGGTGGTGGAAGGGGAGCATGGAGGACACAAGCACCCCCCTCATCTGAAGGAGTTGGAGGAGGGTGTACAGCTGAAGAAGTCCTGGCTGATCTGGCGAGGGTAGCCTTCCAGCACTTTCACCTGGACTGGATCAAACTTCCAGTAATCTCGGCCTCTCAGGAAATAGGCAAATCCTGTGGGTGAGAGAGGAAGGGTTAGGAGAGACAGTTTGCACAGCTCTGAGCTCTTTCCTGCTACATGGTCTAGCTAACTCACTGCAGCATGTGCAATACCAGTAGAGAGCCTGGTAGAGACTGGAGATGCTGCTGGATTCATTTCACTTGAACCCAGGTTTGTGGCTCACACTGTTGTTTCACACTGATTTATTGTTCATGGGAGGATAAACAGGATGGATATTATTTTATATTCCTGGTGGTTTTAGGTATGTTGTACCTATGTAGGGACTCTGCCCTGAGAGGGCAGAGGACGTCTAGGACCTGAACAGGGCCTCTGACAGGGAACTTGTGCAGACCTGCTGCAGAGCAACTGTCACTGCAGGGAAGCTGCCCGGAGATTGAGGCTGTGGAAGCAGCAGGGAGCCATTCCATCTCATCCTTTGGGAGGAAAGAAACAGTCACCTCACCTGTCATCTCAAGCACCCTGGCTGTCCCCAGTGTTTCTGTGGCACTGCCATGCTGTCTTCAGCTTGGAGCACCCCTGGGAGGACTAGGCAGTAACAAAAGCAGGCTGTTCAGTCAGGGCAGGGGCCTATGATGAAGTGTGGGCAGCATTTCTGCTGTCTTCTCATCACTTTGTTAGGAGCAGTAACAGCTGGGTAGGACTCTGTGACCACTTCTCTCTATCAGACACCTAACTATTGATTGTTGCAATTATTAATGATAAAACTTCTCACTTTTATGGAAGAACCCTCAGTTCGCTACCCATCGGAGGGAGCTGCCCCTCTCTCTCCACACTGTATGGCATGTGCTATCGCTGGGAAGTGCCCACTGCTACCAAATGTCTAAATCTGCCCAGTTCTTCCAGCTGGACAGTTGCATCAGCCTGATGAGCACCCACCCCAGGGCGGGCCATGTCCCTGCTGCACCCACCCAGCTCATCCTGAAAAGCCGCGTCGATCTCCGGAGGGACGCCGCGCCAGTCGCCCATGGTCCGGGGGTAGATGTTGTCCACCTGGCGGGTGCGAGGGTTGAAGCGCCAGTAGTTGCCTCCACTGAAGATGTAGATCTTGTTCTTCTCAGCCCCCCACACCAGAGCTGCCTGCACAGGAGTGGCAGGGAGGCCCAGCTCCACAATTGGGGTGGGACCAGATACCCGTCTCTCGCCATCATAAACCCAGTACTGAGAGTCTGGTGAGGGGACAGGGAAGAGAGACAAGGGTTCATAAGCTCTTTGGTGTCTGATAATTTGGCAGTGAGCTGCACAACTGGAGCTGGTGCCTTGGCAGAGCTCCCAGGGAAAGCTGTGCCTGAGTGGCAGAAACCCCACCAGTGTCATGGACACTGTCACTGGCAGGCGCCCAAAGTGCTGGCAGCTCCAGGAGTTTACTTCCCACCTCAGTCCAACCCAGAGGGTGTCAGTGGTGGGATGAGGAGGACTGTTTCAGCAACTGACTTTTCACTATTTGTGGAAATTATACTAAAGGACTTGGCTGGAGGGACCAGTCTCTACCCTGCAGAATCAGCTCTTCAGGGAGAACATTTGTGGGCATGCACAGGCATAAAGGGGGCATGTGGATGTAAGGGAGCAAGCAGCAGAAACCAGCAAAGAAGTTGCCAAACTGAAATAGAGACTGGAAGGATAGTTGCAGATTAGATTAAAATGGGAATCTCTGTAATTAGCCTATGGCATGTAATACTTTCCCCTTATCTCATTTTAACTCATGGTAGAAGCCTGCCAATTTTAGCACTGTAAGTCCCTGTGTGCAGGTCAGGTGCTCAGTAATCTGTTTATGCAGGAACACAGCCTGCAGCGCTGAGCTTTCTGGTTCTCAGCCTCATGGAGCACACTCAGGCCATGCACACCCAGGGCAGCTGGGTGCCAGTGTCATTCTGCATCCCCACTAATAAATTCACACATGGAAAGAGCGTTGAAGAAAAGAGTGGAGCTGAAACAGGGGTTGTTGCTGGTTTTGAATTCCAGAGATGGGCAGGAGGAGGTTTGGCCCTGCTGTGGGTGGTTGGTTTTTAATCCCTGTGGTGGCAGATTGCCTGGCTCTGCATGCAGGCTGCCTGGAGGCTCATTCAGTCTGGGGGTGCTACAGAAGCTCTGCATCCAGGTCTCTGAGGAGTGGAGAAGATGCTGTCCATCCCCTGAGCAGGGCCTCGGGGGCACAGGCTCAGGAGTTTCACAGCCTATGAATGTGTCTTGATCTCTCTCCTGGCACAGTGCTTACCTGGATAGCTGGGGAATGGAGCAAGTGTTTCCTTCCCTCTCCTTTTCATGCAGGATTGCCAGGGCAGAGCCTCAAAACAAACATTTATGTTCCAGAGGAGGAGAGTAGGATATATTGACTGTGTCTAAAATAAAAGTGACCCCTCCTTCTCTCTTGCCCCCTCAATATCAGCTAAAAAGTTTAAAATAAATGGAGAAGGAAACAAACAGCAAGGATCACTGGCTCGCTGAGGAAGCCCAGAAGGTCTATACTGCCAGAAACTTGTTGGGTCCTGAATGCACCTGAGTAAAAAAAGAGATGTTTCCAAGCTCTCTGATCCCAGTCCAGTTCTTACCTCGGAAAAACCAGATATTGCCCATAGGGTCCTCGAAGGTGGCATCGACAGAGCTGGGGATCCCCTGCCAGTGGCGGGAGGCCAGAGCTGGGTAGCCATCCTGCAGCTTTCCAGCCCGGAGCCGCCACACGTAGCGGGACTTGAAGAAGAACAACTCCCCTCGAATGGTGGAGGCAGCGTCGAAAGCCGTGTCGCAGGCGTGGGGCTGCACAGACTGCCAGAGCAGGGTGGTCACTGCTTGGCCTGCCAGGAGGGCCCCTTGCCCAGGCTGGGCTCCACTGAGGGGACATCCCTGTGTCCAGGGAGCTGTCCTGCTTTCAGCCAGTTTCAGTTGGGCACGTGCTGCCCAAAGATCCCCTCCCTGCATGTCCCGGGCTGGCAGTGCCAGCTGTGGGGTCTGGACCAGGGCTCAGCAGCATGGGTGGAAGGCACAGACACCAAAGCAGGGGTGAGGCTGCTGCTGGCCCCACAGCGAGGACAGTCCCAGCAGCTGGGAACAAGCTGTGGTGTTAGGGGAGGACACAGCCAAGCTGTTCACTCACCTCCACATTGGTGATCTCATTTGTTTCAAGGTCTGGCTGGGGCAGCTCTGCTGGCTGAGTTGGGGTTGGGTCAGGGTCCAGTTTGGGTTTCCCATAGAGGTACTGGATACCTTTCTTGTCATCCTCACTCAGGCTCAGTGGGTAGCGGAAGATGTAGAAAGGAGACATCAGTGACTTGGAGACAGCTGTGTGCTGCAGGCCCAGGACGTGGCCAAACTCATGAGCAGCCACCTGGAGAAGGTCAGTGCCTGCAAAGGGAAAAGATGGGAGATGCTTCTGCCTGCTTGTGTGGGGGTTGTTTGCCTCCTAGGCTCCCTACCCGTCATCAGCTTCTGTACCCCATTAGCTATCAGGAAGAAAAGGGTTTTCTGTTTGCTTTTGGACAGAAGAAGTCTACATGGAGAAAGAAGTCTTGCCCATAGAAGGAGTTGCTGGGGTAGTAAGGTTGGGCTTTGTCTACCTGGCCTTGCAGCAGTTGTTGGCTACAGCTGTAGCATATTGGGTCCACATCCGCTGTGGAAGGTACCTGCATCAGTGAGGATTAAAACTTGCTAATGGCCATTGTCCCACAGGCAGAGGGAGCTCATTTATTGCTTGTGTGTGGATTGTAGCAAGAAGAGGATATTTATAAATAAATCAATTAAAAATGGTCTAGTGTCAAGCCTTCACCAGATTCAAACAGATTTATGGGAGATCATGTTAAAGAATTCATGAGCTTGGAGTGTCTAGGAAAGGAGGGGGGGATATGGGTTTCAGTATGCAAAAATATGTCACTTGGCAGGTGTTTGGCTTCCAATGGATCCTTTTTGAAGTTGGTACATTTCAGGGAAGGCTGGAAAAGAGGCCCATTAATCAGAGAAACTTGTGAGTGAGGCTGTTTGTTGACAAGTCCCAGCATATTCATTCGCTTGCCTTCAGCCAGAAATCCTCTGAGCTGCAGCCCTAGTGATGAGAAAGGCAGGGATGTGAGTCAGGCAGCCTCGCTGCTCCAAGCAGGATTTCCTGCTGGCTCCAGGGAAGCAGGTCACTGCTCAGCACTGGGATGGGGCAGTACAGGGGGGTGCAGCTGGGAGGAACACCTCAGAAGGCTGAAGGGGAAGGTCCTCCTGTCTTCCTCTGCTGGTCAGCTTTAGGTGGAAGCAATGAATTTGCACAGCACTGACCCAATTAAACGGACACATCTAGGTCAGCTGAGAAAGTGGGATTTCTAAGTCAGTGATTTATTACAAACTTTCAGACTCTTCTGTTTAGTTTGGCAGGCTCCTCACTCGATGCTTTCCAGTGTTGGCAGATGGGCTGTGCTATTGTCCGGTTCTCTTGGGGAGGTGAACAACAGCACATCTGAAGGAGCTGTGCTGGGGACCATGGCTGGGTCCCTCACAAGGTCCTCCACGGGGAGTCCTGCTTTCTGCACAGCTCTGGGGTGACCCCTGGGCACCTCAGCTCTCTTCATACTTCTGCTTTCCCACCTGTAAAATGGGGCCGAGGATTTCCTGGTCTTGCTGAGAGCTGGAACAAGGATTTATCCATGTTTATATCATATGGCTCTTTTCAGCATATTAAATGGCAATTAGCTGCAAAGAGCTTTTACAACATTTATTTATGGAAGACATGGAGGGAAAAAAGGCCATGGAACAGGTCTGGATTCTGATGGGAACTGCCCCCCTTTTTAAGTTCCTGGTTTGCCTCCAACACTGTCTTTGTGAGAGAATGTAGGAAATTGTTCAACAACACAAGCAGCCCCAACAGAGGGTGAAAAATGGCAGAGACCACCCTTGCCTAAAGAGCAGAAATGCTCTGCAGAAAGATCTGGTGCTCTGTCATTCTTGTTTTGAGTCAGCATGAACAAGGTTGGAGATGTAGCAGGCCTGTGCCCCACACAGAGGCTCAAGTTGATGTACAGCTGGCAGTAAAGTGGACTTTGGAGGAGCTCATCTGAGCACTGAACATTGTCATGGGCAAAATGTCTGGGGAAACTCCAGAGAGGCAGGGGTTTAACTTGGGCTTTGCAGTTGTGTCTTTGTCCCCATAGATAAACTGGGAAGGAGGAGGAGGGGCAGACCTGGGTTAATTTTGGCAGGTCTTGCAGAAACTGATACTCTGGGCACTGATTCAGATGGTCCCAGGCAGTACTGCAGTATCTCATGAGATACTGTGACACCAGGCCCTGAGTGCCCAAGCAGAGAGCTACCAGCTTGGATCTATTATTAGCAAAAGGAAAATAAAGAGAATGAGTCTTGACTTGATGTGGCGTTTTGTGGTCAGAGCATTCCCAGGCCACGGGGGCAGATCTGGATCCTGGGTGGTTTCCCTTTATGGACTTGTTCAATGAGAAAATACTTTCCAAGCAGGCGGTGAACAGTGTGTGCAGAGGCTGAGGCCAGGGCTGTCCTTTGGAAGACAACTCTGTCAGCTGGTGCTTGAGCCTCAGTTTTCCTTCATACCTTCCCTGCTTTATTTCTAACAGCTCCAGCCAGTGCTGGGTGCAATTCCCAAGAAGCAGGGGAGCCATCTCAGCTGTGTCCTTCTTGGTTCCTCTGCACAGGGGGAGCCCACTGGGAAACCAGGGTCCTGATGCTGGACACAGGCTTTGCTGTGGCTGAAGGGTGACCAGAAAAGACCTGAATACTACTAGTAGGGTTGTAAGCAGTAGGCAGACAACAATGCACACCACAAAAATTCTTGCTGCCTCTCAGCTGTACAGGATTCCTGTTCACACCACAACTGAATCATTTCCAAGTGCCCTGATAGGCATCCCTGCCCTGAAAGAACACCATACCCAGGTTGTTCCCAATCGTCCAGGTCTCGTCATAGTCAAAATGGACGTCGCCCTCCCGGTGTGTCTTGGGGAAGAACGCGTGTGCCAGGATCCCTCCAGGGCCATCAAAAGGCAAGTTATCTCCATGCCAGTACCTGGAGGGAAGACAGACTGCACCTCAGACACACGGCCATGTACCTCCCGTGAGCAGCAGCATCTGGCCAAAGGTGGGGAGCCACTGCCAGGAGACAGCAGCTCTCGCTCCCACCCCAGGTTCATCCCACCAGTCTGGATTGACTTGTTGTGAGCCCTTTGAATTGCCACAAACTCAGTTATGCATCAGGGCACTGAGGAAGCAGAGCTCAGTCACACCAAGCCCTGGGGAGTTCATGTTTTCTCAGGGATGTTTCTCTCCTCCCCTTGTTCAGCTTCCAGCCCCAAGCTGACCATGGAGCCTAAGGAATTCAGGAGGTGGCTGCTTGAGCCAAGATTAAGTTGACATAGCTGAGCCATGGGGGGTGCAGAGGGGCAGTGGCAGCAAACCCAGCCAAGCCCTCAGGTCCTCCCTCAAGCCAAGCGTGCTGTTGACTAGTGAAGGAAACCCCTGAGAGATGCGGCCACTTTAGAGAGCTGGGGGAGGCACAGGCAAGTACACAGCATGCAAATCACATCACTGCTTGGACGATCTCCACTGCCTGTAATAGCTTTGTGCAAACATGTGCAGAGCGAAGTCTTTGCCCCTGTGTGTATTTTGCCAAAAGTGAATTTCAGGCCGGCAGCCAAGATTCATTTAACCAAGAAACTATATTTGTCTTTGGGCAGACAGTTACGTCGTTCAGTCAAGGGACAGGATGGAGGACCTGAAGATGAAAAGTCAAAACAAATGCTTAGGAAAACAGCCTGTGGGCAGAGAAATGTAAATGTACCAGGAAAATTAATGAATGATCAGTAATAGTGCTGTGCAGAGCCAGCGTGGAACAGCTGCACTTACACCAAGCAGCCCACGACTGACAAAGAAAAAACAAAACAAAAAAATCCCAGTGTCTGAAAGCAGAAATATGAAACTCCACTGAAGGGCATAAGTTGTGTGCTGGCAGCTCACAGCTTTGGTTAGAGAGGTCTTGGCTGCAAGGCTGCTGCCCTGTCTGCTGCCCACTGTGCTCACCTGGTAAAATCAATGACAATGTCAGCCCGGCCCTCCCGCACCTCGGTGAAGGTCAGCGGGGTCACGTCGCTCCAGACTTTCAAAGCTTCCTCGATGGTCCTTCTCACTTTAGCTTTTACAAGTTGCCACGGGAACCCAATAATTCTGAAAAGCAACAGACACTGGATGAGGAGAGCATCACCTCTTGTCCCACGGCCGCTGCTGTCATGATGACACTAGCTGTGGGGTCAGTGTCACTAGGGCTGCCACTCTCTCTCAGCACCAGAACATCTCCAATCCATACAAGCACTGCTCCAGCAACCTCTTCCAAGCAACATGTGCAGCAGATAGATCCCATCAGTGTTGAAACCCTGCAGCTGGTGGGCCCAGAGGTGAGCTCTCTGAAGAGCTTTGTGGATGCGTGTTTTTCTGGAGTGATGCAGTATTTCCCAGGTTGGCCCCCTTTGAGTCCAGCCCCACAAAGGTGTCTGGGAGTGGTGTGATGTGGTTTCTCTTCCTCAGTCTCTGCACTTTTTGTCCCTGGAAACCTGGGCTCACTCAGAGTAGCTGCTGCCTCTTCTGCCCTCCTATAACATCAGCAGACTGTAGGGTCTGCTTCAGAGGGAGGAAAAAAAAAGGAAGAAGCCTTTCTGTTATCACCTCCTAACACTATGAGGAACTGTCTCCCACACTTAATTAAACAAAGATGATTTACATGCTGTCAAAGTCCATACGAGTGTGCTCACCTCTCCACTCATGCCCCTCTGGGCAACTGGGGAGGCAGCACAACCCTCCCACAAACCTGTTGAGGAGATTTGCAGTTGAGAACGTGTGGGGTGACTGGGGCAAAACTTGACACTGAAGTCGTGTTTATGGGAACATCAATAACAGCTGAATTAAAAGGTCTTTTTAAAATAAACTGTGAAGTGAGCCCACAGCAGGGTGGCCAGGGGAAGCAAAGGCACAGCAGGAGAAGGCCAGGGGTAGAGGCTCAGCTTGGCATGTGTCTGGGGTTTGATGCAGGGAAGTGAAGTTATGGACAAGGGGGTGTTGATGTGGGGCTGAGCGAGGGGTGGGCAGCTGTGCTTATGGCAGCCTGTGCATGAGGGGATGGGGAGGTGCTGGGTGAGACCCCACTGGTGGGTCAGCACGTGGTTCCCCTCCCCGTTTTAGGGCTTCCCCCCAGCAGTCACAGCTGCGCTCCAGGGAGCATCAGGCTGAGGGGCCTGGGGAGGGAGAAACAAACCAGCCTGACTCCGGTTTCAGGCCTCTCTTACTTGTAGGTGAGATCAGTCTTGTCCCAGCGTCCACCCGAGAGGACGAACCGTTTCTGCCGGTTCCGCCCGTTCTGCCCGTCGGGCAGCGCCGGCAGGTCGGGCACACCGCAGCGGGGGGGGCTCCAGCGGGACCCCCGCTCACCCACCGGGGAGCCCTTGGCGGGCACGCCAGTCCCCGCCGCACTCCCCAGGGAAGACAGCCAAGGGCTCTGCTCCTTCCAGGAGTGATGCTTTCGAGGCACGTCCTAAAAGGGAAAAGCAAAGCTGTGACTTCAGGGGCTGGGAACAGAGGTCTTGATGCAGAGTGGGGGGGGATGACTCCCCACAGCAGCAGTTCCACCTCTGCCTGGGGCTGTTCCCCTGTTGCTAGGGCACAAACTGCTCCCCACAAACTCCCCCCATTCCTGGGCTCTGCTGCTGCCAGGCTGGGTCACACCTGGGAGGCACTCTGCCCTGCTGTGGCACCTCCTAAGCACTCAGCTATTTCTGGCCCCTTTTCTCTTGGCAGCTGGCAGGCAGGAAATGCTTTTGCAAACTGTGGATGAGAACCAGACCCAAGAATGAAGCAAATCACTAGGGAGTAAATTCTCCCCATTTGCCCCACATCCTTTATTCCCTCTTGGCCCTGGGTAGAGGTGATATCAATGGGAGGAAGCCTCTAGTCCCCAGCACACACTGTGCTCCCAGCTGTTGCTCCCATGCTCTCTTGCTGTCCTGCTCTGGCGGGCAGGCTCTCAGCATGGCTGAGGGTCAGTGCAACCTGGAGAGCAGGACACACGGATCTGGGGGGGGTGACTTAGAGCCCAGCCCATGGGGCAGAGAGCAGCAGTGACCACCCCTGCAGCCCCTATCCCTGCCTGAGGCCATTGATCCTACAGAAGACAGGACTATACCCCTTGCCTCACTGGGCTGTGACTCACTCGGAGTGACTCACTGTGACTCTGCTTGGGTGTAAGATCACTTGGGCTCTCCCACACTTGGTTGGAAAAGCACAGTTCCTCTTGGCAACATTAACTAGTGCTAATTAGCTGACTTCCATCAGTCTTCCACCTGACAGCAGGACTTTGGGGTCACCATGAAACATGACCCAAGAGTAATCCCCAGCCTACTGTGAGGCATGTGGGGTGAGAAGTCACTGTGCTGCACAAACCAGAGGTCCAAACACAGAAATTTTTGCCTGGCTCTGTGCAGGCAAATGTAAAGGTGTGCGAGCAGCAGGAGAAGCTGAGGTGCAGGGATGACACTTCTCCACCCAGCCAGGCAAGCTCTGTCCCACAGGGCTCCAGAGTGGAGACCTGGGTTTTGGAGGTCCCCTTCCTTCCCCTGCACAGAGCTCTCCTGGCTGCCCTGCTGGGGACACCAAGGTCAGGTGGGCAGGATGCCAGGGCTGCCATGCTGCCCATAACCCGCGTGCTGCCGCCGCTCCCCTCCCTACAATGAGCCCATTCACGCGGCTGGAATGAAGTGTGAAGCTCTTGGCTTTAATTCCCAGCTCCCTCGTGGCCCTGTGCCTCTGAGCCATGCAGGGATGGGCACAGGACATGAGGAGGTCACACAAGGTGCACCTGAAGTGTCCAGCTCTTGGTGTGTCTGTCACCACTCCAGTTTGCTGGCTTGTCCCCAGCCAGACACCCTTGGTGGCTTGGCACCTGCCAGCCTTTGCCTTAGAAACCATCAACCCAGCCCTGGTGTCCCAGGGCACTGTCACACACCATGGGAACCTCACCATTAACACAAACAAAGAGAGAAAGCCATTTTACATCCCAAAAAGCAAAGCCTACCCAACCAACCACCTGTGGCACTGGGAATCCTTCTAGTGCTTTAGTGGAAGGAGGGTGTATGGGCTGGCCTGTCCCAGGGGAGTCTGCACCCAGCTGCTCCTGCTGAATGCTGGGGCCCTGCCAGGTCAGAGGTACCTGTGTCTCTAAGAGGAGCTTTCTAAGAGCTGCCTGGCACCCTGCCTGGGCTGGCAGCTGGTGCCTGTGAAGGACAGATGGCAGGAGGAGCTGATAATGTTCATGTCCTGGCCAATGTCTTTCTCCCAGCCCCAATGAGACACTCTGCCAAGCACACAATGGCAGCTGGGTCACCAAAGCCCAGCCTGGAGGGTCACTCAGCTCCTTGCTCCTTGGTGTGCTCAAGAGCACCTATGGCCACAGGAGACAAGTCCTGCTGCTGAGGACATGGGGTGATGAATATGTCTGGTTTCCCAGGACCAGGAGGTGGTGCAGGTGCTGCTTGAGGCACATGGGGAGAGCCCTCACTGTGGAACTGAGAGCACTGGGAAACTCTCAGAAGTTTTCCAGATAAGTGAGCAGGCTGAGGCTGACACAGATGAGCTTTTTTTCTTGGCTATGCTAAGCACATCCCCCTGGTCTCCCAGGAAGGGGATAATTTCCTTCCTAGCTGGGGCACTGACATAAACCGAAGATGATCGCGCTTCTCCAAGCAGGAGCAGAGAGGGGAGGATCTGCCTGTTTCCCTCATGCCCCAAGGGATCCCAAGCTCTGAGGCAGACCAGAAGTAGGTTTTGTTTGGTTAGCTCAAGGCCGCTGGCACGAATCCCAGCTTCCAGCCATCCAAACCCCACCTTTGCCTTAGGCAGGACCCTCCCTGCTCCCGCCTGCCCTCTGCTGTGACCCGGCCCTGGGAGGGGACACAGGCCCTGCAAAAGGGCTCTGGGTGGCGGCAGGAGGCAGAACTGCCCTGTGCCCCGGGACAAACAGTGAGTCTCTCCCTGTCGTCACTGCACCGACATTAGCACCATGGCAGGAAAGGGCTGGAAAATGCCACTGCAGGCACAGCCAGCCAGGGGAAATGTGACGGGCAAAAACCTCTTGCCAAACAATGCTCAGGAGACGCGTCAGGCTGGAGATTTTGGTCTCCTTGGCTGGACACACCTCACTGCAGGCACTTCCCAAGGCTTAGATAATACGTCCTCTTGCTTAAGGTTGCATCCTTCCCACCCGGTGCTGAAGCCACCCTCTCTTCGGGAGACCCTGCTTTGTTCTCCTGGGCAGTGATATAGTGCCCCAACTGTAGCTTAGGGCTTTGCTTAGGGCTGTGAAGAGAGGATGAGGAGGGCACTGGCTGCTAGGTAACTAGCAAAGCATCCCCACTCCTACCATCCCACAGCCAGGGGGGAAAGGATAAGACCAAAAGTAAAGGAGAGTCCCTGTAACCAAGGGCAGGCTTTAAGAGAGAACAGACCTGCATCTCTGGCTACAGCTGTGTGCAGCCACTTGCACTGCCCAGCACAGTGTGACCCTCCACTGTGCGTGGGAACAGCTTTCAGCCAAGGGAAAAGGGCTTTGCAGTAGAGACTGAGCAGCAAAATGTCTGCACAACACAAGCACAGAGGGGATGCCAGGCCTGAAACCAAGGGTCGAGGGCAGTAAGGACATCAGAGGAACACAGTTATACATGGAGAGGGCTGTGCTGCAGGCTGGCCACAGCCCCTTGCAAAGAAAGTGCCTCTTCCTTGCAGCCTTGTGGCCAAAAGCCTGAGGTGGGGGACAGGAGAGGATGGACAGATGCCACGGGAGTGCCAAAACCACAGCCAAGATACAGACTGCCCACTTGGTTCCTCGCAGCTTTATCAGCCCTCTAGGGCTGTGATACAACAGCCATCACTTCTGGGTCTGCTGGGGCCAGATGAACACCAGCCAAGCTTCCCAGGAAGTGTCCCAGCCATCCCAGCGAGCTGGGAGCATCTTTAACCTCATTGTGTTGGGCAGCACTTGCCTTCCAGAGCCTCCTGGGAGGACATACAGTTGAAGCAGCACAGCTCCAGTGGAGTATCAGCAACACTGGGTATAAAAACTTCAAGAGTGAGGCCAGTCCCTGGCACTGACAAGCCCTGTTCTCTGCTCTGCCTGGGTCCATCCTCTGCTCCCTGCCCTGAACTTAAACTTGTCTCCTCTGTCATGTATCTAATTACTTGGGCTCCTGCCTGCTTCTGCAGCAGGGACATGAAAGGAGACCACCCCCCTGTCAGACAGGAGTGACTGGACAAGTTACAACATGAATCCCATCAGTCTCGGATACTTCCCCTGTCACTGGGGGCTGTTTCCTTTTCTGCTAGTGGATAGGCTCATGGGTTTTCTTCCCACTTCCCTGTGCCTTCTCCTGCTGCTTTTCCATCTCTTTCTCCTTTCTCCTTCTGTTACTCAGTGTTTGGTGAGGCCCTGCTGTTTGCTGTCTCTTTGGCTAGTGGCATTATCTTCCTCTCAAGTATGAGCCTGCACCTCAGAGCACTCCTGCTCCTCACTTCAATGCATGGGGAAGGAAAGCAGAGATGCTTTCTCCTACAGTTCCCATATAAGACAGATCTCTCACCCCATTTCTGTCCACTGGTGGGTGGCTGTTCCCCCAAGGGGCTCTGCACCCCCTTAACAGGCTGCAGCAATGTTCCTGCCTGTTGTCCTGATGCACAGAGCACCACGGCTGTTTTTTTGGACAGCCTGCCTCTCAACCCAGCATAGGTTTGCAGGGGTCGGGTTTGAAAGTGCAGCTATAGCTGATGGTTAATGGTAAAACTGGAGCCATCTGGTCAGATTGTGTCCCAAAAGCAGACTGGCCTTGGAAGGTGCTAACACTGCAGCTGACATTTCATGGCAGAAACATTGTGGTCTGGTCAGACCCTGAGCTGAGCTGTGCTCCTGGCTGAGGCACTCTTAGTGGAAACAATGGAAACTTGGTGGCAACAGTGTCCTGGCAAAGCCACCACATATATTGATCCTGCCTCCCCTGTAACAAGGGAGAGTCTCCCAACTCCTCTAACTGTGCTTTTTACAGAAGATACTTCTGCTACAGGACTGGCTCCTTCGTGCTGGGCTGCAGCCCCATCCCACTGTGGACAGAGCCAAAGGGAATGCAAAGGTTGAGGCTAAACTTTGGCCAAATGAGGCCAAACTGGAGGTGCCACAGTGGCTGGCCATGCATACGCAGTTGGAGGTTCCTCCCCATACTCTGTGGCACCATCAACACTAACTCCTGGGGCCTGACAGTTTATTTCCGGATTATTTGGTGGTAGTTGTTGTTGGCAACGAAAAAAGGAAAATGTTTATTTTTCCTAAGCAACGTGGGACATGAAACATTATGGACTGCAAATGTTTATGCCCACAGACAGAATGAGAAGACCCAGGCTCTGATGTAACAAGAGAAAGCAAATGAATAAACACTGCAGGACTATTTTTACTATCAGGCACTTTAATTACATGACAGTTTGTGAGTCTAGTCCATCAACAACACCACAACCAAGCTGCTGGTGTCACCCAAGGAACAGTTTGTCAGAAAGAGGAGTACTCACAAAGCAAACAAGCCCCAGGATGCCAGGAGAGCAAAAGGTTTCAAGAGCCCTTAATCTGATGACCTAGAAATCCCCTTGAAACCAAGAAACTGCTCTAGGATGCAGCACATTCCAGCCAGAGGAGGAAGGGTGTAGAGATGTTTTGTTCATTGTGCAACTACATCCAGGTTAAGGTGAGCAGTGAGCTATTGGTGCCCAGCCCAAGGACAGCAGCTGGGACATGTCCCACTGGGTACAGTCACCTGGCACAGTGCAGCCCTCTTCACAGCTATGGGGGAATGCTCTACCTTCAGGGAGCATATGATGCTCAGATGCGCAGGCTGGGATCTCCAAACCCACAAGACGACCACTGCCCACCTGCCCAGTGTCTTGGAAGTGTATGGATGGGGTTTCCCCTTCTGCTAATTTTCACAGAGCCACTTTTGTGAGGTAGTGATGCCTCTCTCCTGCACAGATCCCACTAGGAGGAGGAGGT
This sequence comes from Apus apus, assembly GCF_020740795.1. Classification (NCBI taxonomy): domain Eukaryota; kingdom Metazoa; phylum Chordata; class Aves; order Apodiformes; family Apodidae; genus Apus; species Apus apus. The sequence continues at coordinate 5,573,562 of NC_067297.1, forward strand.
CTGGTCACCCGTGTCCTCCTGTGGGTCTCATCTGCACCAGAATCTCAGTGAACCTCTAAAAACATATCTGTGGCCCTCAGTAAACCTCTAAAGTGCTCCAACTTTTCATTTTGCTGGACAGGTATGTGCAGACTCAGCAGGGTTTCCACTCACGTTACAAGCTGAGCAGTCCCTGGTGTAAGAATATCCAGGAACCCTTTGTTCACCTGCCAGTGTATTTGGGATCAGTAGGAAAGAGCCGACAGTCTCTCTGGTGTGAAAAGTGATGATTTTCCCACAGAAGATCCTTTTTTAAACAAGACCCACACAGTGCACCCCGAGTTATGGTGCCAGGGCAGAGTGTGCCAGCTGCACACCCCGAGCCTTGCCACACCACAGGGTGTGCGTTGCATGTGAAAGCACAAACACAACAAACCCACTGGAGAATAACTGCTTACATGTGTCTTCAGTCTCTCCCAGAGCAGAGGATAAACATGTCTAAAATTACCCCAGCACTCACTGCCTTATTTAAATAGCCAACCCAAAGAGTGCAAATCAAACCCTTCCTGCGGGAGCCCTGAGCGAGGCCGGCGGCCGCTCCCAGGCGGTGGAGAAGGCAGCACCGTGCTTCCTGGGGGGAACCTGCTGGGTTCAGGGCAAGAGCTGCAGGATATGCCTCTCGAGGGATTACGCTGGCAGCTGGGAGGGTGCCCAGCACTTCTCCATGAGAGACAGTTTCCCAGCAAATGGGCTGACTTTGATTTCCCAGGGGAGCCGAGAGCAATGCAGGAATTCAGGCTCTGCGTGTGCACTGCCCCGAGGACTGCAGAGCTTTTGTTCTCAAGTTTTACAGGGGACACCAGACACGGCCTGTGTTCTGCTCTCAGTTTTCTCTTCCTTTCTTTAGGTGCTAATGCAAAAGCGAAGGAGATCTACAGGATTTGCTACAAAGAACACAGCTCCTTCTGCAACTGGCTCTGTGTAGCCTGGCTTTAAAATGAACCTCAGCTGTTGACTCCCCCCCCCTGCCCCGACCTCAGCGTTGCTGTTGTGGGTTGTTACTGGGGCACCAAATAACACCAGGTGATGCTTCGTGTGGTCCTTGGCCACCCCATCTACCAGCACAACTGGAGGAAGTCACCATCATCTGTCTTGTAGGAGTGTGAGTCTCTTTTCCCAGCTCAGCCCCTTGGCTCCTTTCTCATTCATCACCCAACAGCAAAAAGTGCCCAGACAGGAAATTAGCTGCTATTAGACACAGGGAAACATCTCTTTGTGTGGAGAGACTGGAAGTAGCTGGAGAAGTGAACATGCCATGGCGTGGCAGTGCTCTCTCTCTAGTGATGCTGTCTTTACCTCAGAGGCTCTAGAATGACCTTCAGAAGCCTTGACACCAGATAAGGAACCCAAAAGGACAGCTATTTGGGATGGGGGAGCTGCTATGTGAAAGGATGCTGAATCTGCCCAATTCCAACCCCAAACCAATGCAGCCACCACCTCTGCAAAGACTGAGGAAAATACAGTGGTTTGAAATCCAGAGCTCTACATGGCTGGTCAAACACACCAGCACCAGATGTACCTGTAGAAGCATAATCTGGAGTTACTCCAGCCATGAGGAAAGGATTAGCACTCACGATGCAGAGCATTAGCCTGGGATGAGGAGAACCCATCTCTGGGCAGCAGACTACTGCTTGGGGGGACCTTCTTCAGGAATTTGGTGGTGGATCAGATGGGCCAGAAGCCTGAGCAGACCTGGACCCCTGCATTAACTCTGTGCTTGTCCTGCAGTTTGGTGTGTTTCCCCTGTCCAAGGGGTACTGATCAAGGCAGCTGAGCCCCAGCAGCCTCTGGACTCAGCAGCTGTGAGCACTGGCAGAAGAGTAGGAACAATGCACATGGCAGTGGGACTGGACCCAGGTTCAGATGGTGTGAAATCTCCCTTCCACAGGGAGCCTGCACAAGTCCTGGCCAGCAGCAAGACCAGAGGCTGTGCAGGTCCCTCCAGGGGTGACAGCTCCTCAGCTGGCAAACAGCAGCACGTGGGGCACCCCAGCCCAGCCAGTGTCCCTGCAGGAACCAGCAGACTCCAGCTTTGGGCAGGTCCCTCTCATCCCACCCCTGGCCCTGTTCAGAAGGGGATGAACTCCTCGGGGCAGGGGCATAATGGGGGTGCAGGGTGTCACCAGCCAGGTGCTTGGCCTCACCTTCCTCAGGGGCAGAGCGGAGCCAAGTGCTGTGACATTTTGTTTGGAATAATACGAGCACTTTGGGGGCCAAGGCTGCTCCGTGCCAAGTCCCAGCCCACAGCATATTTAGCAGCCAAGTTAGAAAGTACTCAGATGACAGAGCTGATAATAAAACCATCGACAGAACCTGAACTAATCCCCTTGGGCTGCTACCGGGCATTTGCTCTGTCATTATTTGATGGCACACTGGCACAGCGCGTGTGTATAATAACCCAATTACACATGCACATTCCCAGCACAAGGAGCTCTCTGTCCTCTCCCGTCCCCCGAATCCCTCGCACGCCGCCGCTCTTCCCCGGCAGCGGCATTCCCTGCTGCTCCCAGCTCCATCCCAGGTGCTGGGATCTGGCAGGCATGTGCAGGAAGAACGAGCTTTGCTGCTCCCCTCCTGCCTGCGCGTTGGATTCACCCCTTCTGTCTCGTCTCCCCGTAACTCTTGGCGGAATGGCCAGCGCATGCAGGGCGGTATCGGAGGCAGGGACCGCTCCGCTGCTTTTGAAGGCAGGGGGATCCCGTGTCCTCTCCTGAATCCTCCTTGTCCCGCTGCCTGCCCTGAGAGCCCCTGTTTCCTTTCCGCTCCTGTGAAAACTCCCCAAACACGCCAGGAGGTGCCCCCGGAGCAGGGGTGCTGAGGGGGGCGGACACGGCTGGGGCAGCCGGTGACTCCCGGCCCCGCGCCAGCATCCCGTGCCAGCATCCCGGGGGCTGCAGCGGGCTGGGGGGGATGCTGCACCGGAGAGCCGCGGGGCGAGGGGCGCCCGGGTTTGGGGAGCGGGGGAGAAGGACACACACACAGACAGAGGCAGCGGGGTGGTCCCGACTCACCGGTTTATGTCGGCGGGCGGGGGCGGCCGGGGCGATGTGCAGCAAAGCGGCGGCCAACAAGGCGGCGGCGGGCAGCGGCGGACGGGCCATGCCGGGCGGCGGAGCGGGCTCGGACATGGGGCGAAGGAGGGAGGAGGGAGGGGGGGGGGTCCCCGCTGAGCCTTTTATCCCCCCCCCGGGGCCGCCTGCCCTCCTCCCCGCGCCTCCTCCCGCTCCTGCCTTTTGTTCTCCCCGAGTGGCGGCTGTACGGGCCGGGGGGGGACACGGGGGCCCGGCGGCATCACGGGAGGGGGGTCCCGCCCGCACCGCCCCGCTCCGCCCCGGGAGCGGCTGGGCGGAGCGGGGCGGTGCGGGCGGGATCCCTCTCCCTCGCCTGCTTGTCCCTGTCCCCTGGCCTCTGTGGAGGTCCCTGGAGCCGGACACTGCTCCTGCTTTTGCAGCTGCTGGAGTCACCGAAACCCGACGTCCGTCCTTCCAGTCCTGCGACTGGTTTCTGTCTGGGTTGGGATGGCTTGTCACGGGTGGCGTCCACCTCTCCTGCCTTGGGGGTACCAAGGAATAAAAGCAATTCTCTTAGACCCCCAGTGCCCACCAGGACTGTGCAGTCACAGAATCATTGTGATTGGAAAAGACCTTTCAGATCATCGAGTCCAGCCACTAACCCAACTCTACTGAATCCACTCCTGAACCACGTCCCTCAGCACCACATCTACACAGTTTTTAAGCACTTCCAGAGATGGTGACTCAACCATCTCCCTGGGCAGACTCTTCCAGTGCTTGACAACCCTTTCAGTGAAGAAATTTTTCCTAATATCCAATCTAAACCTCCCCTGGTGCAACTTGAGACCATTTTCTCTCCTCCTATCACTTGTTACTAGGGAGAAGAGACCGACCAGCCCCTCTCTCCAGCCTCCTTTCAGGCAGCTGTAGAGATCGATAAGGTCTCCTCTCAGCCTCTTTGTTTCCAGGCTAAACACCCGAGTTTCCTCAGATGCTCCTTGTAAGCCTTGTTCTCCAGACCAACTTTGTTCCCCTTCTCTGGACTTGCTCCAACACCTCGATGTCTTTCTTGTAGTGTGGGGAAATATCTGCTCTCTGGATTTAAATGTGTCTGCACCCCTGCTTGGCCCCTGCAGTGCTCTGCTGTGTGCCTGACCCTGCACTTATCATTTGCAAGAAGGCTTTCCCTGTATGCGATGCTCAGGAGGGAGAAGGAAGGGAACACCCCTCATTTTGGAGGTGGCAAAGCCTCCAGCCACCCAGTCACCTGGAGATGAAGGCAGCAATGCACAGAACTGCTTTCTTGGTTCCTGTTTCTATGCAAGAAGACCTGGACTGTGTCAGCATCCCCTCAGTAGACTGAGTTCAGCTGCAAATTGTTTCAAGAAATGTATGCAAATAAGAAAACTTTGATCTCCAGCTGCCTGGGCTAGTGTGCAGGGAGTGGGTCAGGCTTCCTGACATCCTGGGCTGTATTACTGTTTTATTTGTCTGTGATCAGTTGTTCATGTTTTATTTTATGGGAACCATATTGAGGATGTAAATACTGGGTACGGTGAGCAGATGTGAGAAGAAAGAGCCTGGTCATGGCCATGCTTGGAAGGTGCTGCTGTGCTCAGCTAGTGGCTGGATGTCCCTGCACCAGAGCAGCGTGTTTGCTGTGTCCCCGAGGCTTTCCTCGTGAGAGACAAGAGGGAAGGAGGGAAGAAGCAAAAGGGAAGAGAAGTGAGGAGCTGGTGTTCACAGGGTTCAGACTTCACACTGGAGAATTTACCCTTCTCCTGCTCTTCTGGCTGTGCTCCGGGAATGCAGAGCAGATCCTGCCTTCTTGCCTTGCTCTGAGCCAGACAGCCGGGTCCCAGCGAGAAAAGCTTTCCTGCCTTTGTCTCTCATTTCTTTAGTGTCTTTTCTTTGAATGGTGGTGTCTCTGGGAGCCTGGTGCCTTCCAGCCCATGGCTGTGGAGCCTGTTGGTGCCTTGGGGAAGCGGGGAGAGGCGTGGGAGCAGCCTGTGAGGCAGCGACAGGCAGTTTGGCTCTTCTTAATAATAAAGGGAGATTTTTGAAGGGAGTGTTCTGGGAAGCACGGTCCTTGCAGAGATGGGACTGCATGTGAGAGCTGCTGGCTCCTGCCAAGGCATTTAACACAAAAGGCAGTGCATAGTGTGTTTGGGATTACAGCTATTTCCCAGCCAGCAAGGAGGTGTTTAGCTGTGAGAAAATGGCCCATTGGGCATTTTGGGGGCTTGTGTGCTTGCCTTCTGCAGAGGGCCCTAAGCACAGCCTGCAGAAGTGATTGATGCTGGTATTCCTGTGCCTGGAGCTCTCTCAGCCACTGTCTGTCCATGCAGCCCTCATCCCCACCTCAGTTTGCAGCTTGCTGGATGTACAGAGGCAGACGAGCACAGGGCTCCCACCCCAGCCCCAGAGAGCCAACAGCCTGACACCTCTCAGTGCAGGCACTGTCTGGTTGTTTTCCTGCCAGACTGGAGCCAAGTTTGGGGTTCAAGGACCTTGTGATGGCTGCACGAGCTTGGTGGAAGCCTTTGTGGTCAGAAAGTCCCTCCAGTCACTGATGTTGCTGATGGATCATCCCCACGCATGGCACTTCTGTCTTGGCACCTGCCTCAAAGCCTTCCAGTGCTATTGAGCGGCAGAGCTGTGAAAGGTTTTCCAAATCCTTCTGGCCACAAGCATTAGTTCTTTTTCCCGTCCCCTAAGGCTTTCCAGCAAGGAGGGACCTTGTGAACCTTTGGGCAAGAGAAATGACATTGTCTTGACAGGAACCACCAACCAGGACTGACCTCTCAGTAGCCCCCTTCCCAGAGAGTGTTTGGTGGAAATAGGCTGTGCAAAAGGGAGGAGGGAACAGCAGGTCCAACTCTGCTCTGCTGTGGCAGCAAGGAGGTGGAATAACTCTTTCCACTTGGGTGTGAAACTGCTGCAAGACACTTTGGACTGAGAGGAGGTGGAGGAAGAGTTCTCTGATGAGAGCTAAGGGGGAAAGGGGGGGAAGTGAGAGAGAGAAACTGAATTTAAATGGATTAAGCCTGTCTGTCCAAAGTCCTTTGTTTCCTGCCACCTCCCTGGTGTGACTTTCACAGCTGCATTCTGTGGGGATGGAGACCTATTTTAGGCTCTCTGCAAAGTCAGCATGGAGCTTTACACCTCCTGGGCATTTCCCTGGGCAGCTGGAGGAGGGTCCAGGAACCAAATCCCCAGGTCTGAGAAAACCCTTTGATTTCTCTAATGTCTTTCCTGTCCTCTCTGTAGATTCCTCATGAATTGGAGCCTCCAGCATCACTGCTCAGTGGGCGACAAATGGGGATGCATCCACATCAGGGAAGTCTCTGTTCTCACCTCTCACTTCTGGGATTCCCCTTTTCTTTTGGTCCTGGCATCTTGTTTTCTCCTGGCCACTTAAAGTGCGTGTTTGTACAGTTGGTGGTAGGTGCAAACAAGGCTGGGGGGTCATGCACAGTGAACTGCCCTTGAAAACACCAGAGATCAGGAGTATTTCTTGAACAGGCCTTGAATTACTTGGTTCTTCTCCTCAGCTGGCAGCCCAAAGCCTGGGCACTGGGAGGAGAACATGGAGTTAGAGCAAACTTGGCCTGGACTCACAACTGGAAAGGTAAAATAACATGTAAAGTAAAATGTCTGTTAGTCAGCAAAATGCTTTGTTTCAAAGCCCTTTTTAGCTATTAAAGATCTTTTAAATGAAAATGCCTGGATTTGTGCAGACTATTCCTGGATCCAAACAGCCCACCTTGAACACACCAAAGGAAAATATTTTTAATTTTATCCAGACTTCAGCTTAACTAGGCCAAAGTAACAGTCCCACTATGAATTTCCAGAAAGCCTTGCTTGATCCACTACCACTTATTTTGCTTTTATTTTGCTTTGCCTTAAAAAACCCCAACAAACCAAACAACCCTTTGTTGACCTTAATTCTGTGTTGAACCCAGGGGAGCAGAGCCTGCCCAGGTTGGGATCTGCCTGGTGTACACCCTGAGGTGGCTCTCAGGAAACCAAGGGACACACATGGAGCCCAGCCCAGCCCGTGAGCACCTGCAGGGCTGCTGGGCTGGCACTGCAGCCTCCTCCAGCCTGGGATCAAGCGAGGTGGTGGTGGGACTGTCCTGCCTCTCACCTAGCAGAGGTGCACTGCAACTGCCCAGGGGTCCAGTGCAGCAGTAGGTGCCTGGGGGAGCAGCTCAGGCAGCCACAGCTCAACCCCCGTGAGCTTCACGCCGTGCCCGAATGGCTACAGGGACGTGTGGCTCTTCCTCCTCCTCCTCCTCCTCCTCCCGCAGCCCTGGTGCAGCTGCAGCCAGCCCTAGGATGTGGCCTCCGGGAAGCAGCTCCCTGCTGGGCCGTGGTCTGGGCAGGACAGGGACGGGCTGCAGCCGCGGAGAGGTGCACCCAGTGTTTGTTGTCTAATCATCTCCTGCCCCCGTGCCAGGAGCCGAGCGCACACAAACAGCGCCGGGCTCCGGTGAGAAGTGCTGCCTGCGAGATAAGCCAGGCAAGGAAAACACATCCATCTTCGTGTCTCTTGGCCTCAGATGGAGTTTCATCTGCTGGCATTTTCCTGGCGTAGGCTCAGGGCACACCACAATTCACCTGAGGAGCCAGACGCCGGGGAGCCAGCTCCCATTCCTGGCAAGAGGTGTCAGCCCTGGCTGGGGCAGATCGCGACGGCTGCGAGGAGCTGGGGGTTGAGGCCCCGTTGGTGCTCAGGGAAGGGTGCTGAGCACCCGTGACAGCCTGGACCTGGCTGCACATCACCAAGAGTTGTGGTCATCACCCGAGCAAAAGGTGAATCCCTGCCCAGCGTCCCTGTGCCTGGCCCTGCTCCCGGCACCCGGCAGAGCCCGGGCCAAGAGCTTCCAGCCAGCAGCTGGGACAGAGCAGGAATCACAGGTCTTGGGGAGATGCAGAGCCGGGGTGGGAGCGCAGAGCAGAGCAGAGCAAGGCTGGGCTCCAGCCTGCGGCTGCTCCGTGCCTGATAAGGCGCTGCTAGTGCCGTCTTGCCGCGCTCCCGACCTGCCAGCTCCGCGCAAACGGAGCGTCCTGGTGAAACGCCCCCCACCCCTGGCTCCTTCTGATCCTCTCCGAAGCTGAGCCGAGATTGGAATGTCTCCTGGGATGTGATTCCCTCTAGCCTAAGGGGGACTGCATTAACAAAACCCAGCGTGAGGGGTGGAGGCGATGGGGGAGGAGGCAGGTAGGGCTGGCGTGATGGGGCTTTTATCAACAAGTCGTGAGTCGGCTGGAAATGTCCCATCCTGTCCCCTCTCCTTTCCCCTGTCCCCAGAGCCGAGCTGTGGAATTCAGGGTGTAGGTCAAGGCTTTTCTTCACACACTCTTTTGCTCAGATCAGCCAAGACCTTCACTTCCCTGCCTCCCTCCCTCTCCCCCTCCTCAGCTCCTCCCTGGAACAGGTACCACTCCCCCGGAGAGCTTGCACAGTTGGGAATGAATCCCGCACGGCACACACAGCCCATCCTTTACAGAGAGCTGAGGTGTTTGCTCAGGCCACTGGTTTTGCAAAGGCCAGAGAAAAAGTGTGCAAGTTGCTGTGGAAGAAGCTGTGGATGGTCTCTGTGTTGAGCTCAGAGCTCTGTGGTGGAGGCTGCAGCTGAAAGAAGAGTGTTTCAGCAGAAATGTTGACAAACAAGAGTACATGGCTGGGCTTCCATGCATGTTTGTAGGGGAAGCAAGAGGAAGGGGAGATCCTGGCCCCTACAGAGGGAAGAAAAATGGGCTCCAGTGTCTAGCTTCTGGCTGAAAGGAGGTGTTGGAAGCTGGTGGCTGGACAGCCTCAGTAGGGCAGGGAGAGGACTGGGGTGGATAAAACACACAAGGTGTTTTGGAGAGCTGAAATAGAGGACCCTGAAACTCAGGTGGCTGTGAACTGTTTGTGTAAAGGCTGCAGCATCACACAGCATCTCTGGCTGCTGTCCAGGCTTTGTCTTTGCTTGGCCAGGGAGGTAGTTACTGTAATAATCTAGTTCAGAACAGTAGCTGTTCATGGGTTGGTGCTATCAGCCTTCTAAAAGGTGGTGCTCCTGCCTCACACAACAGACCTTATTCTGGCTTCCATGTTCACTCACATGTTGCTTCACTGCAGACACCTCTGAGTTGCCAGCCCCGTGCTGGAGCTGTGCTTGGGGAACCACCAAGTGCAGCTCCCTGGAGGTGTTTGCTGTGTGTCTGCAACAGAGAGGGGGGAAACCAGACCAGCCAGGGAGCAGCTGTGCAGGAGTGGAGGGAAACAGCCTCTGGGTAGACTTTTAGGTGAGGAGGAAATGCCAAGCCTCAATCCCATGGACTGGGACAGTGCAGGTGAAGCAGGGAGTCTGTAAGGGTGTGAGATCCCCCAGGGCCTGCTCAGCACCCACGTCTCCTGCAAGGGGTGTGAGCTCACTGGCTGGGCAATCCTGGCTAGTGGAGAGGCAGGATGGGCAGTGTCTCCTTGCTCAGATCCTGCAGGCACACAGCAAACCAACCTGCACTGGTGTTTTTGCTCTGCAGCTGTGAATAAAGCAAAACAAAAATGTCTGGGCTCTAGTTTGCCATCTTGTCCCATATTTAGCAGGTGAATTCTCAGAGCTTGCATTAATTGTTATCCTTGTGGTGTAAGGATACATCAGAGGTGTTTTGGGACACAAAAGCTCTTCTTTAAGTTAGAGCTAATGACATCAGCCTGGGATCAGAACATGCCTCTGAGTGCACAAGCCCTACTTCTGGGTACAAAGGAGATTGAGAACTTCTGAGATGCAGCTGCCAAGGGGGACCTTCTTTTTCTACCACATTCATTTTCCTCATCCAGGAGATGAAGGCATCCACATTCCACATTTGGTACTCTCCTCCAGCCATGGGTCACCAGATTGGGTTTAAATAGAATAGGTAAATGCAGACATGTACCTACACCTGCTGGGACCCATGGGCATGGCTGAGGGAAGAGTTGTCTGAAAACCCAGAGCAGAGCAGTCTAGCTCAGGTGTGCTCCAGAAGTCAGGCCCTGAGGTTCAAACAGGAAACACTCATGGTGTGAATGGTTTCACAGACCAAAAGTGGGCTAGCATGAATGAGTTAAAACCCTTTCGTTTGCTTTGTGAAATTTATTGAAAACTACATTGTTCATCTGCTGAAACTTCACAGCTGTTGAGATTGCCCTCGGGGCAAACCACATCCAAGAAATGGCATGTAGATCCTGGGAGCACAAGACTTGAAAGCTGAAACAGCATTCTGTTGTGCCTTAGTTCCCTTCCCTTGCAGTCACATCTGGCCATCTGCAGCTCCTCTGGTTAGACACTGTGCTTTTTCTTCCTCCCTTTTCTCATCTCTTGCAGTACAGTCACTTCATTTCACAGCGTGGTGTTTTGGCTGCAAAGAGACTGAGGGAGCAGAGAGCAAGAGGTCTGTGCAGGGAGAGTGGGCTCAAAGCCCATGGCACCCATTGTGAGGCAGGGCTGCCTGCCAGGCTGCAGCCACCAGGCCATGAGTGTCACCCACCTCATCCTGCTGCTTCCTTATCCCTTGGGGCAATGGGGTGAGGCAGGACTGCAGGAAATGTGCCCCTTTGATGATGGAAAATCTGTGAATTCCTTGGAGCAGTAGCAACCTCCTTGTATTACTATTAATTAATTTATCTATTTATTTATTATTATTCAGTTGCAACTTCTCCTTACAAAAAACTTTACAGGATAAAAAAATCATGTGACTTCAAAGCTCCATGTGGACTTGGGAGCCTGAAAGCAGCAGCAGAATTAGGAGTTGCCAGAGCTCAAAGATGAGAACAAGAGCAGGACCTGAGAAGCGCAGGGACTGCAACACATTCAGTCAGGAATGATTCATATAGTCATTTTAAGTAGCAAACACTTTTTTTTTTTTTTTTTTGAGGAGGGATTGTTCACAAACAAAAATATTGGCTAATTCATCAGACGCTTTCTTCTGCTTTGAATAGTTTGCCCAGATCCCCGAGCAACCATCCCGTGCAATTTGCTGTTAACCTAAATAACTTCAGTTCAGGTACACCCAGAGCACTGCCCAGATCTGCCCCTGCATGCAGCAATTAGGGTTCTCCAAGCACAAACCTGCAGCTGGGGAGGCAGCAGGCTCCATGGCCAGCATCTCCTGGTGGCTTCTGCGGGTGGTGGCCGGGGACAGGGACGGGGAAGGGATGCTCTGCAATGTGGCATGGAGAGGCTTCTGTGGAAACGTGTCACTTGTGGGTGGCCCTGCTCCCCTGAGCAAACACCCCGAGGATCTGCAGCCTGGTAGAGGCAGACAGGCGCTGTGTCACCTGCTGGAGGGGCAGGGGCAGGTTTGGGGACCCGAGGGGGCCAGGTGTTGCATTCCTTACCTGTGACATAAGCCCCTGCAACCCCAACACGTGGGGAATTCCTGTGTCTCTTTGTGACATCGAGAGGATTTAAGTGAGGGAAAGTCTGAAGGAGGAGATCACTATCTGCTTTTAGAGCAACAGTGGAGAGAGCAGTTGGAAAAAACAGACCTGCTTTTTACAAATCTTGTCTTACCTGATCCTGCTGCCATCAGGAGGGGACACAAAGGGTGGCCAGTGCACCAGGTTATTCCAAAATGACTGGTTTTGAGTAAATCTTTCCAGCAGAGTTTAGGAATTCTCTACTGCCTTTCAGATATGTATGTCCCTTAATCCAGAACTAATGCTCAAGTGTAGGCAAGCCCTAACGCTTGAACTACATAAGGAGGGATCTTCTGGAGCAGGGGAAGCAGGCAGAGACAGAGCTACTGAATTGATTCCATCAAAGATCACATTTAGGCTGAAAAATAGGGGAGTTGGGCAGTTTGGCCAGGCAAGCAGTGAAAAACAGGGCCCTGCTTCACAGGTGCCCCGAGGGGAGGACAGCTCCCCATGCAGGGCCCTGTGCAGGAGACCAACCAGTGCTCCCAGCTCCAGCGCTGAGGACTCTCCAGCTGGGAGCAGAGGGCTTGGAGTGGGTGGCATGTGCACGGGTGGAGTTGTGTACACTCAGCCTTCTCAGACAGCCACAATAAATTATCTCATTAGTAAACCCAGGTTGCTGTGCTGCTCCTCAGCACATACCCGGCCTCCCACAGCACAGAAAAACTTTGTGTCTAATTAACCAAATCAAAGGGTCCCCCCAGACGCAGCTTCAAGGGACGCTCTCAGCTTGAAGCCCAGGCTCCTTCATCGAGTTGTGGCACTAATGAACCTTAGTTTCCTATGGCTGGAGGTCTGGCATTCCCTACCCCCCCCTGCAAGTCTGTCCTCTCCTCCCCCCAGCACATGCCCAGCTTCTTCCTACAGCCAGGAAGAAACGAGGAGCCCCTGGTGTGGTACCCCCAGCCCCGTGTGCTGATGGGCTCAGCTGTGCTCACACGTTGGTGGCACAGAGCTGAGCTCTCATCCTGGGGCTTCCTCGTGGTGAGGGGCTCCCTGAGGTCACCCCTTTCTTCCCTCCTGCCTTTTTTCCTCACGTCTTTAAGTCCTGTTTCCCTACAAGTCCTCGTGGCTCAGCTCAGCAGAACAGGGCAGCCCAGGGAAGGGACCCTGCTCCCCCAGAACACAAGGCTGGGAAAAGGGAAAAAAAAGCAGGTGCTGCTGATGCAGGGGCTTTCCAGTTACATTCTCCTGGTTTCACAACTTGCCCCCCTCTCTTCTTTATCAGTGGATGAAAGACAAGCAAATGCTGAATGTAAAACGCTGCTGTTCCAGCGGAAAGCAGAACTGCACGGCACAGCTCCTGGGGCAGGCAAGCTCCCTGGTGCGGTAGGAGGAAGGATTTGGGGGTGTTACCCCTCAAGACATCGAAGCTGTGCTTGTTTGAGGCACAGTCCCTTCCCTCAGAAGCACAGGAGCTGCAGCTCTACACCCCTGCCTGCCCAGCTCCTGTGCCGGGGGGTGGCTTTTCTTTACAAATGCTTTTCTCTTCCCCTCGTGCTGGAAATTTGATTCTACAAAAACACTTACACAGCAGCTAATTGCCAACCCTGCAGTGACTTAGCTCTCTAATTCCTGCCAGTCAATGAACCAGTCCAAAGAGCTGGTTTTCATAATTTGCTGAATGTATGAACACAGCCCTGGAGACATAACATTGCTGGGATTTTTTTTTTTTTTTTTCCTGGACAACTTCTGGATCCTTCTCAATTTTGGAAATTTCTTTCACTCCACAGGGCATGAGGAACCTCCAAAGATGGAGATGGCAATCAGGCCCATCCCAGGGAGACATCAAGCAGACACGGACCCACAGAGGCCCCAGAGACCAGCAGGGGTGCCAGGGAAGAGATGATTGTCACGAAATTGGTTTGAAGGTAAAACTGGCGTCATCCAGCCTGTCTGTTCATGGTTTGAGGGCTCATCATCATTTCTCCATGGATTCCAGCTTCCCAACAATGTCCACGCCTTGCAAAGGTTTCCTTGATCTGCTGGTTTGTATCCAGAGGGCTGCTGCAAAAATTGTTGTGCTGGTCACTGGCTCAGACCACATCATTCCTCCCCACGCTCCTCCCTGGCACCCTCTTTTCTCTGCCCCAATTGTGGACTGTTCATCTTGTCTCTCCCAGCCCTTCATTATCCACCTCTCCCCCACCCATCATCTCCCATGCCACAGAGGCTGCCTCCATTGCCCATTTCCAACAAGCCCCTTCATGCTCTCTCCTGCTCTGCTCCACACCTGGCAGAAGGAGCCTCTGAGCATTTGCAAAGCCACCAGATTGCCCTCCCTGAAGCTCTGCTTTGTCACGACACCTGCAGAAACCTTCAAGGCAGAACCGCTGTGCACACAACCTGCCCCCAGAGCCTCCCTGCTCTTGGTTCTTCAGGGTAGGCTCTGTGTCTCTACAGCATGTGGTTGGGAGCCCGAGAGGGAGCTCAGCCAGTGACTCCAGGGATGATGGGTTGCTTCATCTGCAGATGCTGGGCTTGGGCACAGCCAGAAGCCAGCTCTGTGCTTCAGGGGCACCAAGGGGTTGTTCATCCTGGAGAAAAGGAGGCTCAGAGGAGACCTTATTGCTCTCCACAGCTAACTGAAAGGAGGTTGTAGCGAGTGAGCTCTGGTCTCTTCTGCCAGATAACAAGTCATAGAACAAGAGGGAATGGCCTCAGGTTGTGCCAGGTGAGGTTTAGATTGGATATTAGGACAAATGTCTTCCCCAGGAGCGTTGTCAGGCCCTGGCAGGGGCTGCCCAGGGCAGCGGTGGAGCCACCAGCCCTGGGGGAGGTACAAGATGTGCAGGTGTGGTGCTGAGGCCTATGGGTTAGCGGTGGAGTTGGCAGAGCTGGATGAGTGGTTGGACTCCATCGCCTTTCCCAGCCTGAGTGATTCTGTGGTCCTGCGCAGTGGGACAGACCCGGGCAGGAGGTCACACCCGCCCTTGGAGAGCGGGCAGAGCTGTGGCCGTGTCTCCCGGGGAGGCAGGAGCCAGCACACCAGGGTCGCTGGCGGTCCCTGGGGCCGGGGGCTTGGACAGGACCTCCAGGGCCCTTCCCTGGGGGGTTGTTCAACCCGGGGGCTCTGGCAGCCCCGAGGCCCAGAGGTGCCGCGGCCCCGCGCTGCCCCGCGGCGGGAAGGGCGGAAGGGAGCCCAGCCCGGCTCGGCCCGGCCCTTCCCCCGTGGCGTCCGAACGGGACCGGGACCGGGACGGGATGGGGCTGGGATGGGGGTGGGATGGGGATGGGACCGGGATGGGGATGGGGCTGGGATGGGGATGGAGATGGGATGGGATGGGGCCGGGATGGGATGGGGCTGGGATGGGACCGGGATGGGGATGGGGATGGGGCTGGGATGGGGCCGGGCCCCGCGGGCAGGCGCGCCCCCCGGCGGGCAGGCCCGGCAGCGCCATGTCCCGGCCGCCTGGTCCCGCCCCCTCCGGGCGGGCGCTGGGGGCGCTGCCCTCAGCAGGGCGGGGCGAGCGGCTTCGGCAGCCGCGACTGAGCGTGCGCGCCGAGTCACGTGCGGGCGGCGGCGGCTTTTAAGCCGGCGCGCGGGGCGGGGGCGCGAGAGCGCGGAGGCGATGGCGCGCGGCGGCAGGAGCGTGGGGCGGCCCGCGGCGGCACCGGCAGCGCCGGCACCGAGGTACCGGGGCTGGGCCCCTTCCCTGACCCCTTCCCTGCCCCCGCCGTCCCGTTCTGACTCCCTCCCCTCCGCAGCCCCCCCCCGGCGGCCCCGGTGCCGGCGGCGCAGCCGGCGCAGCCCGGGCTGATGGCGCAGATGGCCAGCACGGCGGCCGGCGTGGCCGTGGGCTCCGCCGTGGGACACGTCGTGGGCAGCGCCATCACCGGCGCCTTCAGCGGGGGCTCCTCGGAACCGGCCAAGACGGCGGCTCCCGTGCAGGTGCGTGCGGGGCCGGGCTGGCGGCCCTGCCCCTGCCCCGGGCCCTGCCCTTGTCCCGGCGGGGCTGGGCGGGCAGGGCCGGGCCTGGCACCGGGCACCGCTGGGCCCTGCGGTGACAAGGCTGTCGCTGCCGGGGGGGCGGTGAGGAGCCCGTGCTGAGCCCCCGCAGCGCCTTCCCTGACCGCGCCGCGTCCCGCAGGAGCCCCGGCAGCAGCCCGCGTCACCCTACGGGCCCTGCCACTATGAGATGAAGCAGTTCTTGGAATGTGCCACCAACCAGAGAGACCTGACCTTGTGCGAGGGCTTCAATGAGGCTCTGAAGCAGTGCAAGTACAGCAACGGTGAGTCTGCCCCCGCCCCCCCCCGGGAAGGCTGGGGGGTGAGGGAGCTGCCGTCAGCAGAGTCCTGAGAGGGCTCAAAGGTCACAGAAACGCCCCGGTGAGGTTACAGTGACCTTCAAGGCTTTAAATAGGAAGCAGTTCTGCTTTTCCTGTGTCCCGTGATGCAGAAGGGAACCGGAAAGGGCAGGAGAAATGTTCCTGACCACCTCTCTGTGGAGAGGAGGCTGTAGGTACTTGGTTGGAAGTTCCTCACTTGCTGCTGTGGAAAGCTGTCTGCTTTCTCTGTGATTCCCTAATTTTTGCTGTGCCTGCTAAAAGCAAATGTCAGTAGTTATGTCTTGATCTGGTCACTCCAGCTGCTGGAACATGCACCTAATCCTGAACTTGTCCTTTCTCCCCTGTAGGTGTTTCTTCTCTCCTGTGAAGAATCTGCCCCCTCGTAGGGAAGAGAGGAGCCTGGTTTAGAGCCCTGCTGCCTGCAGGGAGCAGGACAGACAGATGGGATGAGCTTGAGGGGCAGGATGACCAGACAGGAGTCTTCTAGTGGTAATTCACTTCTGGACTAGGAGGGAAGGAGTGGTTGGATTTGTGGGAACTTGGAGTTCAGATAGCTCAGTATTTATTACAGAGAAATAAAGGACTTTATTAGGACCTATCACTTGCACATGTTCTTTACTTATTTAAGCTAAAAGCAAGCTACCAACATGTAACAGTGTCAGCTGCTTAAAGGACAAGGCACAGTTACATATTTCTGCCAACCAGAGGTGCAGCCCAGCAGGACTGTGCCCGCATGACTTGGCAAAAGTGGATCCACGCTGGATTGGCTGCATTCCAGGCAGAGGAGAGGCTGGAGAGGTAATCTGAGATGTGTCCTACAGTATTTTCAGTAACATTCTTTTTCCATCATTATCCTCTTCCTGAAGAGCTGATCTGACCCTGAAGCTAAGAAAACATGACCTGTCTGACTCAGATACAGTTGGCTGATCTTAGTTAATAGCCTCAGCAGGTTATGCAATGCTCTCAAGGTCACCAGCACCAGGTTAAGTTTGGAGCTGCTTCCTTCTTAGTGACTGTAGCAGAACAGCCTGATTGCTGCCTGCAGAGTGGCCTCCAGCAGGAGACCATGCTCCTCATGTTGGTGTGAAAGAGCATTTTGAGGCTTCAGCTGGAGCTTTAGTGCCATAGCAGTGAAACCATGACACTTTCAGATGTTTGCTGAGTTTTCATGGTGGAATGAATCTGTTAACTGTTGACCTCCTGTTGACATTCCCAGCCATTTGCCTGAGTTTGTGGGGAAATTCATCCAGGTCTAGGTAGTGAAAACTGGCAGCAGATACTAGAAGCTGGTGTTAAAGGTCTGGCCCCTTCCAAATGTCAAGATCTGAATTCTTGGTGGTATATCATGTCCTGAGCTGTCCTTGGCCTTATCTGTGGTGCCGTGTGCCTCTCCTGACAGCCAATGGAAAAAGTTGGTGCC
Source organism: Apus apus (assembly GCF_020740795.1). Taxonomy (NCBI): domain Eukaryota; kingdom Metazoa; phylum Chordata; class Aves; order Apodiformes; family Apodidae; genus Apus; species Apus apus. Next base: position 5,590,774 of record NC_067297.1, read on the forward strand.
AGAGACTCCAAGGCCAAGTGCTCTGTGTGCTGAGCTACCCCAGTGAGCAGGGAGGAAAGAAGGAAACAAGGTGGTTTAAAATAACTCCCTGTAATAACTAAATGTTGGGCTGATGGTGTGTGCAGGTCTGGGTGGAGAAGCTGTTGCAGAGAACCATCAGGAGCACCTGCAGCAGGTGGTGCTGTCCCTTGACCCATCTTGGGCTGAGTGCTGGCACTGCTGGAGTTGTGGGGCCTCTGCATGTCTCTTGAAGCAGGAGGCTGCAGCTTGTGCCTGGCTGTGGTGCTGTGTTTGGTTTGTCAAGGTATGATTTGGGATGTGTGGACCTCTGAGAGGAGCAGGGGGATCCCAGGAAGAGCAGTTAGGCAGTGGGGGATCCTTGGTGAGCAGGGCTGTGTGCTGGGGGGGTGCAGCCTGGTGGCTGAGCCCTGGAGGTGGCCACGCTGGTTTTGTGACCAGCAAGGGGCCTGTTCCTATCAGGGCCATTCCTCATTTAGAATTGCCCTTGAGCTCTGAGCTCTTCTTGCTCTGTGGGCTGGGCCTGGCTGGGGTGCTGGTGAGGGGCTGAGCCGTCTTCTGCAAAGGGCCCGTTCTCTGCTGGTCTCTCATCTGGGTGTTTGCAGAGAGCTGCTGCAGCCGGCCTGTGGAGTGACCACCCAGCAGTTAGGGGCTTGCCTTCTGCCTTGGCCAGCTGCCCTGTGGGGTGTTGAGTGAGGCTCTGCCAACTGGGAGACTACAGACTGGGAGTTGGACTCCTGAGGGGGGGGTCATGCCAGCACCCCCAGCTGCTCTGTGGAGGTGAGGTGGGTGCCTGGCTCTTACCTGCTAGGTCAGGATAGTGTTTCCCCAGGTTTTCTAGCAAGGATTCATAGCAGGTGGCTTCAGGGCTTTCTCCTCCTGCCAGCAGAATGGGAGAAAGGGATCAGCCTCCATCCTGACTGAAAACTGAAGGCAAGACTTGTGATCAGGGCAGGTGGCCCTGCCCAGGAAAGGTTCCTCCTCCCCCAGGTTCAGCTACAGCTCTTTGTGTGAGCTGGCTTCTGTCTAAGTAACTACTGAATAGAGCCCCTCTCCAAAGCTACATCTTTGTTTCTAGGAGGTGATGGGATTTTTCTTGGTGTGTGGGGCAGTAACTTGAAATGTTGTGTGACAGCCCCCCTGGCAGACCCTTCTGTGCTGCCCTGCTGAGGAGCTTACGCAGGACTCTGATCAGGATGTAGCTCTCCCTTTCCTGTAGGTATTTACTGGTGAATTCAGATGCAGGATTTTCCACTTTGCTCAGGTTCATCAGGGCTCCTGTTTCATCCAGAAGATCAATGCAGTATGGAGAGAGAGAGAGAGAGAGATGTGGTGAAGATCTGATGTGCCTCTGTGCAGCCAGCATGAGCGTGTGGGGTTCAGCAGTGTCTTCTTGGCAGGTTACACTTTGAAGGGAACCTAAGATCTAAAAGGGAGGAGGTTTGCTGACCCTTTCCCTGTGTTTTGGGATGATCTGGGATCCCCACACAACCTGTTAGAGGAGCGCTGGTCCCCTCTGGTGATGGCTGCTCAGGAGCACTCACCTGCTGGCCTGCACTGACACTTCCTCTTCAGGTCAGCCATGAGGATGAGGACACGGCACTGAAGGTTCACCAGCTCTTGGTGGTTGGCTGCAGACAGGGAAGGAGATACAAGTCTGGTCACCCTGAATCCAGGAACCCTGTGGATGTGGCAAGAGATCAGCAAAGGGCTGAGACCTGTCTGCTGTCACAGCCAGCAAAGGTAGGATCCCTGTGTGGCCACCAGCAGGGCTTTGAGCTGCTGTAGTACAGCCATGTCTGCTGGTGTTTGGCACTGGGAATGCTGCAGGTTAGGAGTAGGAATGGACACTTTGGTTTGGGGAAAACTGCTCTCGTTTGTGAAGTCTCTGTCCTTCAACTTTGTGTCACCAACTGTGACTAGGAAAAAGCAAGGAGGCCTGGCCTTTGCTGGTCCCCTTCCACAAACTTGTCCTGGTCACAAGGGGAAGGAACTGGAGATGGGGGCTGAGTCACCAGGGACATTTTGGCCATGAACTCTCACTGAGTTTGTAATGATGGAGAAATCCCCAGGGTTGACGTGTCACTAGCCAGCCCTGGGGATCCAATTCAAATAGCAGAGGGGGCAAAGGCCTAGGACCACGTGTCTGGCAGTGCCAACTCGGCCAACTGGGGGCAAGGCCAGGACAGGGTCTGCTTGTTCCCTCTTGCTCAACATGGGCATCTGTTCTCTGATCCCAAGGGCTGGGATTTCATCCAGGGGAGGTCTTCTCACACAGCTGGGAGCAGAGGAGCTCTGCTGGTGGCTGTCACCTGTGCCCCCTGGCTCTTCTGGTTGTGTTGAGACAAGCAGAGGCCCCTCCAGTGATTCCCCAGAGCTTAAGGCTGGGAACCCATCCTTGCCTCTGTCCTGCCCCCCTGCTAACAGCTCAGCCCTGCAGGGATGTATTTCCTCTGGTTCATTGTGTAGGGGTTGAAAATACCCCTTTTTTTTACCAGATGAGGCAGAGGGTGCTGATGTGCCCTGGCAGAGCTCTCCTGCCCCGTTCCTTAACCACTGGGCATTGCTGTGCACCGAGGTGCCATGTCCCTCCCTGCCCCCGTGGGGCCACCAGCTGGTGATGACGATGGTCCAGCTGCCCCCAAAGCAGCCGTTTTCCCCACCTACCTCCGTATCTCACCGTGACAAACATGGTGCTGAACGTGCCCCTTCCCACAGCTGCTTCCCCCCGGAGGGGTCCCTGCCCGGGGTGGGGGCTGCTGTGCCAGGCACCAAGTGGCAGGGCAGTGCAGGTGACAAAATGCCCGGGGTGTTTGCTGCTGCAGAGCCCAGGGGAGGGGCCGTGTTTCCAACCAGCGCTGTTGTGGTTTCAGTAGCCAGATTTCCTGGCAACAGGGAATGTCCCCCGCGGATTCCTGAGCCTCCTGCAGCTGATGGGGGGGGGTGGGTAGAGCAGCAGGGGCTGGGCTAAGCAACAGCCTGCCTGTCAGGAAGGTACCAGCTCTGAATTTCAGACTGGTCACTGTCTTGTGGTGTTTCCTGCCCCCCCTGTTTGTCCTGCAGCTCCTGGGGGCTGTGGTGGTGCCAGGTCATACCTGCCCTACTCCCAGCTTGGCCCAGTGCTGCTGCAAAGGCAGCCATGGTCTCATCTGTGGGATGGTTGGATGCCACTGGAAAAACCTTCCTCAGGACCCTGCCTTGTGCTGGTCCTGGTCTGGAGCAGGAGGTGATGGGGTTTCACAGCCTGAAAGGAGCTGTGGGCAGTTAGGACAGCAGGAGGAAGCTTGCAGGGCTTAGTAGTGAACCCAGGGTGAGGTGCCAGTAAATCCTGGTCTGTGCTTTGCCCTGGCCTGACAGGGGCAGCTGTGCTTGGTCAGTGAGGTGTCAATCTGGGATTAAACCTGTTTGTTTGGGTGAGCACCTTCTACTCACAGAGCACATCCTGTGCCTCATGCAAGAGGGAATAAAGCTGGTGGAACTGGATGAGCACAGGACTGATACCTGCTCTTTGCACAGCCAGGTACTTCCCTGCACCCCTGGGCTGTCAGAGCGACTTGCAGGGCTCATGCACCAGCTGGAGCTTCCATTTGGTGCCCAAATGTTGCTGTACAAGTGACCCTGCAGCAGCAGCATATACATGTTTCACCTACATCCCCCTGGAGGTGCACAGCAGCCCCTGCAGCCTACCTGTGCAAGGGGCCTTGTGGTCCCATCAGGTCTTGCTGGCCCCTCACTGCTTCACAGCACTGCAGGTGGGGACCCTGCTCTGTGGCATCTGGGGGTACCTTGGGAGGAGGGTGAGTGCTGCAGAGGGGAGGGGGATGGGGTGATACTGGGGGGCTGAGCCTGCCTGTGGAGGACAGGAGGTACCATCTGGGCATGGGACACTGTGAAGTGCCTGCTGCAAGGGCCTGCCAAGGGCCAGTGGCTGGAGGGGGCAGAGAGGTGCTGGGGGCAGGCCAGCCCTTGGCTGTGTAGCAGGGTGTCTCTGGGCCCTGCAGTGAGTGCTGCAGACAGGAGGGGCTCTATGCCTGGTCAGTCTGGCAGCCCTTTGCTCTAACAGTCTGCTGGCCTTCTGTGCAAGGCCCCAGCTGTGCTGCAGCCATGGCTCACTGCACCAGCTCCCATGGGCAAGGCCTCCTGGCAGGTGACTTCAGCAGCCGCCTGCATGGGGCTGGGTTCCCTGAGGGCCCTGGCACAGCAGCTGTGTTCCCAGAACTGCTGCTGGTTCCCTGCCTGTGCCACAGGGAAGTCGTTTTTGTCACAGCAATGGAGCTGCATGGAGAAGGGAGCAAGAACTTTCCTTATATTGCTTCTTTTGTTCTTCCTGGTGCCACTGCAGGGCACTCTGAGCATGGCCCAGCCTCCTGTGCACCCAGTGGCAAAGGGCCTGAAGCAGAAGAACTGGGTGTAAGACCATGGGGAAACCTCTCTGCTCCCCCCATCAGACAGTTGAGATGGTGAATGCTGCCCCCACACTGCACCCCAGTGCCCAGGGTGGAGGGGGGAGCTGCGTGTGCACCAGTGCACTTGGAGGAAACGGCTGAGCTGGGGGTGAAGGAGTGTGGAGGGTCACAAGGCTCAGCTCTCGCCCCACTGCCCTGAGCCCTGAAGTTCAGCTGCAGCAACGTGGGGAGCTGGAGTCCCTGAGCCCCCTGTGTCATTTACATACACCTCACCAGCACCAGCTCGCAGCAAGCCCAGCTTCTGTAGCCCTGCAGACCCCTCTGAAGCAGCCTCCCTTCCTCTGCTTCCTGCCATGGCCCTGGCTTGCATGGTCCTGCTGCTGGCAGGGGTGGTGGGGACAGGTAAGGGTGGTGTGGCTGCACCAGCTGCTGCCTGGGGTGGGCACTGGGGGTCGGTGGGCAGGGCTGGGCTGTACATGGGGGGTGCTGCTCTGAGCTGGGCAGCTTGCTTGTGGTGCGGTGAGCAGGGTGGAGGTTGGGTAATGGGGTTGCCTCGACGGGGGGGGCAGGATGGTATTTTGGGGCTGGGGGTGCCGGGGGGATCCGGCTCAGCCCATCAGTGACCGCACCCTTGGTGCACGCAGCTGGCAGGGCTCAGCCCCTCCTGACCCAGCCGTCCTCCGTGCTGGTGCTGCCCGGGCAGACTGCTCGGCTCTCCTGCACCCTGAGCCCCCCGTACAACATCAGCCAGTTCGGCATCTCCTGGTACCAGCAGCGCCCGGGGCACTCCCTGAGGTATCTGCTCTATTACAACTCCGAGCGAGACCAGCACAAGCCCGACCAGGTTCCCGAGCGCTTCTCCGCCACCAAGGACCTGCCCAGCAACGCCTGCATCCTCCTCATCGCATCCGCCTGCCAGGAAGACAACGGCACCTACTACTGCTCCCTCGCACGGGCCTTCAGCTGGGTTTAGACACACAAAAGAGCTTTCTGCGTTTCCCTGGCAGCCCCGACCCCTCGGGGCAGCCCTGGCGGGAGGGGAAGAGGAGCCCCTCACGCGCTTGAGCCAGCCCCGCAGCTCCGCATCCTGCTGGGCTGCGGGAACCTCCTCCTCGACCCCGCGTGTCCCTCGCGGGGTGTCAGAGCCTGGCGGGGTGTCAGAGCCTGGCGGGGTGTCAGCCTTGCCCGGGCTCGGGAGCAGGGACCTCCCGCTGCGGGGGCAGGACGGGAGCTCTGCCCCGGGCTCCCGGGCACCACAGGCTTGATCCCGGCTGGGGCTGCTGCGCGCTTTGTCTCAGCTTTATCAGCAATAAAGGTTGATCCTCAGCCACGGGGCTGGTGCCGTGTGTGCGGGGCTCGGCGGAGCCCCCGGGGCGCCTCCCTGCGGGGCTGTGGCCGCGCCCCGCAGACCGGAGCCCCCGCTGCCGGGGCTGGGGCGTCTCCAGCAGCGGGAGCCGCGTCCCCGCCGCGGGCACAGCCCGTCCTGCCCGCCAAGGGCCTGTCCCCGCCGTGTCCCCTCCGGGAGCGCCCTCGGCCCCTCCTCACGGCCCCGACCCTTCTCCCCGCCTCCCTCCTCTCCGCACCCGCCATCTCCCCGCAGCGTCTGTAACCGCACAGGCACCGGTAGGCACTTGGTAGGAGCGTTTTCCCCTACGAAGCCACAGATTTCATTAAGCACGGGGGGGCGGGCGGAGGGAACGCGCCGAGGGCGCCTCGGCACCGGGACTGGCGCCCCCGCACTGCGCATGCTCGGGGCCGCGGGAGGGCTCGGAGCGCTCCGCGAGGTCACGTGGTGCCCTGCCGGCGCTGCCATTGGCTTGAGGGGGCAGAAAAGGCGGCCCCTCACTTCCTGGTTACCGCGGGGCGCGTCGTGGCAACGCGGCGGTGGGAACGAGCGGCGGGGCGAGATGGTGAGCGGGCCCAACCGGCGGGTCCCCAGCCCGGGGGGCTTCTGCCCCAGCCCGGGGCTCCGGCCCCGCCGCCTCTGTGTCCCCCGGGCAGCCCGTGCCCTCCCGTCCGGCACCTGCGGAGGGGCGGGTGCCTGGCTCTGCCCGGTGCGGGCAGGCCGGGCTGTCGGTGCGGGGCAGCTCGGGCATGTGGAGGGGCTGTTTCTCCACAGCTGTATCTGAAATAAACCCTCCTGGGCCTGTGAGGGTTCGCCAGACTTTGGCGAACGCCCTGGAGCGGCAGAAAGGTTTTGTGCTGCTCTGCTGAGTAACCTGAGTTAAAACTCTCTCTTTCCTCCTGCTGTGCCAAGTTGGTGTTAGTGTTGGGGGACCTGCACATCCCACACCGGTGCCGGGGGCTGCCGGGGAAGTTCAAGAAGCTGCTGGTTCCGGGCAAGATTCAGCACATCTTGTGCACAGGAAACCTCTGCAGCCAGGAGAGCTACGACTACCTGAGGACTCTGGCTGGGGATATCCATGTTGTTAGGGGGGACTCTGAGGTAATGCTCTTGCTGCTGTTAATTCCTCAGCCCACCCTCCTGCATGCTGTGGTGGTCTCGATGAAACCAGAGAACTGCTTCAGCATTAACAATTCCTGAGCTGTAATTTACTGGGGTAGGAAGTAGGACTGAGTAAGACTGAAGCAACAGAATTGTTTTATAGACTCTTCTTGCTGTGCTTGCAATAGGGGGTCTATGTAGGGAGTGGGGAGGTAATACAGGCACCTGATTCTTACAAACTCTGGCACAAGTCTGTGGTTGCAGTGAGGCTGCTGGAGTCCCCCAGCTGGCTGTGGAGCTGCAGGAACTGGGAATGTGAGTGTATTTACTGTTGGTTAGCCTTGAGGCTCTGGATCTCAGTGCAAATTCCCACCTCTTTGCTGTCCAGTTGTTCTTGCTGTGGTGTGGTATGAGCATCCAGTGGGTCTGAAAGAGACCTCGTGTGCTCAAGTAGCCAAAAAAATGGTTTGTATCTTGGAACGTAGGAACCTGCATTGTGTAGGTGAGGTGTCTTTGGCTGGTTTATGGCCTGTGCTTTTCTCCTTCTCAGAGCCTGAATTATCCTGAAGAGAAGGTTGTAACTGTTGGGCAGTTCAAAATTGGGCTGATTCATGGCCATCAAGTTATTCCCTGGGGTGATGTGGCCAGCCTGGCACTGCTGCAGAGGCAGCTGGACGTGGACATTCTCATCTCAGGACACACACACAGATTTGAAGCATTTGAGCACGAAAATAAATTCTACATCAACCCAGGATCAGCTACAGGAGCCTACAGTGCTTTGGAAATGTGAGTGAGGGGGCCCTCTGAGCTGCCCAGAGCAGCAAAGCCCATTTGCATTACCCACAATGTGTGTGTTCACCATGAGTGTCCAGCCTCTGTGCTGCTGAGGTGCTATGAGGGGCGGGAGAACAGCTTTCTCCCCAGGGAATGTTGTGGGGTTCCCAGGGTTTGACTTATTCCATGTGTTGGGCATGACAGCCTGGCACTGGTGTGTCTGGGGCTGTTTCCTGAGCCTGGAGAGGGGTGAGTTGCAGCAGCTTCTTGAGATGTTTTTGTTTTCTGGTGCCTTCCCAGAAGCCACGTGCTAATATGTTGTAGGAAATCTGAGTTCTGGGGGCACTGCCAGCTTCCATGTCTGAGCCTGGCACACCTCAGGCTGTTTAGCAGCCTTGGGGGCTGCTCCAGGCTCAGTGCAGCTCTGCCTGAGACACTGTTGTCAGTGCCTTCACCAGATCCCTCCAGCCCTTGGCACCCGAGCATGTCTGAACTCACAGATGAGAGGCATGTGGATAAGCAAGAAGCCTCAGCTGATCAGGAAGATCAACAAAGTATGTTTTCTTTCCAGGAACATCATCCCTTCGTTTGTCCTGATGGATATCCAGGCTTCCACAGTTGTGGCTTATGTCTACCAGCTAATTGAGGATGATGTGAAAGTAGAAAGAATCGAGTTTAAGAAGCACTGAATCGTGCTCCGACCTGCTGGTTGCCTTCCTGCCGCCTCCTCGTCCTCCTCCCCGGGGCGGTGGGCACAGGCCACGGGGGGGAGCTGCTGCAGCGGCCGGCGGGGCTGGAAAGCAGCCCCAGCGCTTGGCGGCTTGTGAAAAACCATCAGGCTTGGTTCCCAACCAGAACTTGAAGCAGAAGAAACTGCTGCTGCTAAGAAAAAGGCCTGTAGAAAATACCCTGTGTCTCAGGAGGAGCTGTTGTGTTCCTGGCCTAAGGGAGTCGCAGAGGGTGGTGGGGGCTTGGCTACTCTGTAGGATGAACACAGAATAATAAATCCCTGTTTTCATGTGTCTGGGTCCTAATTGTTGTGCTTCTAAAAGATGAACTGGGGCTGGAATTTGGTGTGAGAGGGCTCTGGGGGCTGAAAGGAAGCTGCTGTTTGCTTCCTGACATGCAGCACTGAAACCTTTCAGCACCCAGCAGAGGTACCCAAGGACTCTTAACTGCTGTGGCAGAACCATCCCACGTCCTCTTTGGGAGCAACAGGAACAGGCAGAGGCAGGTTTGAGAAGTTGGGGGTGAGGAAAATTGTGCCGTGGAGCTGGAGGCAGCAGGAGTTGGCAGCATCCAGAGTGCTTCTCGTCCCTTGGGGGCTGCAGAGAAGTGGGACTGTCTGCACTGTCAGAGCAGCATGGCCCTGGCCCAGGAGGTCTCGGGGCTGAGGTGCAGAGCTTGTGCAGGGCCAGCAGTGGGTGTGGAACCCTGCTGAGAAGTGCAGGGCAGGAGGACAGCATGGCTGGAGGCTGCAGGGGGATGCTCAGTGGGTGATGCTGGGGTAACAAATGGGCTGAGGTGGCTGCAGAAGATTCTTCAGCAGGGCAGGGTAGAAAAGTGTTTCTGTTATCCCTTGGCATGTATCTTGGTTAAGGCTGTACTTACTAAACCAGAGTCAAGGAGCATTTGCCTGGACATCTGGATCAAGGTGGTCAGTTTTGTGGTTCCTGAAAGAAACCTGGTTGTGGTGCCTTGGCATGAAGCAGGACCTGGTTTTCCCAGCTGAGGGATCGGGGAGCAGCAGCCCAGAGTGATCTTAAGCTGGGACCTTAGGGCACAGGGATCCCGTCCCACTGCCAGAGTAAGGCTGTGCTTGTGGGGCCCTGGTTGACCCTCATCTTCTGTCCACCCTCTGCAGGTTCCCTGGTCCAGGCAGCAGTGACTCAGCTGCCCTTGGTGTCGGTGACCCTGGGGCTGGGAGTGCTTTGTGTCTCTCCCTGCAGAAGGCATGGCATTGCCTGATCCCCAGCCCTGTGGCCTCTTTTTCTTCTCAGCTCCAAGTTGTTGGTGCAGCCAGCTCTCCTTGCAGGGATCCAGGCATGAGGCCTTGGTATCTGTGTGGAACTGTGTTCTATCTGGCCCATTGTGTTCTCCCTGGGCACCAGCAGTGCTGGTGAGCATCTAGATTCCTTACAGAATGGACATGGTTGGGTGCTCTTGGTGGACCATTACTGCCTGCTATAGGTACAGCTGTGACCATAAGGAGAGAACATGAACCTGCCCGGCTCCCCAGCCCTGCCGAGCCAGGAGGAAGAAGGACAGAAAAGCTCCATTTTTAGCTTCTCTGTAGCTCACTTCAACATCTCTCTGCACCATGACACCAGCACCACTGCTGTCCCAGCCACCACAGAAATAGACAGCCTTGTCCTCGGCTTGGACCCCAGTGATGGTTAACGTGCCCGTGGAGCCAGACTTGGATCCGGAGAATCGTGAAGGGATGTCCGAGGGTCTGTTGGTGTTATCATAGATCACAGTGACAGGGGCACGACCAGGCACCTTCTGCTGGATCCAGCCAACATATGGATAGCTGCTACCACTCCCAGAGCAGGTGATCTTGATCGTTTCTCCCGGCTTCACTGACACCGAGGGTGGCTGAGTCAGCGCTGCCTGGACCAGGGAACCTGGAGAGGGAGAGAAGAGAGGGGAGAAGATGTGGGTCAGCCAGGGCCCCACGGGCACAGCCCTGCCCGGGCAGCAGGACGGGGACCGGAGCCCTGTGCCCAAAGGCCCCGGCCGGGCACAGCGAGTCTGGCCAGGGCACCTGAGCTGTGGGCGAGCACCACGAGGAGCAGAGGGGCCCAGGCCATGGTGCGATCCCACCAGTTCCGTGTCCCCACGCCGATGGGGCTCAGACCCTCATTCCCTTTTACATCCCTGCAGGATGTGCATGGCCGGGACTTTGGGGCACAGGGGTCCAATTCTCCATCTTGCTGCCCAGGCAGGGCTGTGCCCGTGGGGCCCTGGCTGACCCACATCTTCTCCCCTCTCTTCTCTCCCTCTCCAGGTTCCCTGGTCCAGGCAGCGCTGACTCAGCCGCCCTCGGTGTCGGCGAAGCCGGGAGAAACCGTCAAGATCACCTGCTCTGGGAGTAGCAACAGCGACTATGGCTGGTTCCAGCAGAAGGTGCCTGGTTGTGCCCCTGTCACTGTGATCTACTGGAATAGCAACAGACCCTCGGACATCCCTTCACGACTCTCCGGGTCAGCATCTGGTTCCACAGCCACGTTAACCATCACTGGGGTCCAAGCCGAGGACGAGGCTGTCTATTTCTGTGGTGGCTACGACGGCAGCAGTACTGCTGGTGTTTTGTCTCAGAGAGTTGGGGAAGGGAGCAACAGGGGAGCTAAAAATGGAGCTTTTCTGCTCTTCTCCCTCCTGGCTGAGCAGGGCTGTGGGGCTGGTACATGTTCATTTCTCCTCTCTATGGCCACAGCTGCAGCTGCAGCAAATGTTAATGGTCCATCCAGAGATCCATACCCATAGCCACCCTGTGGGGAACCTAGATGCTCACCAGCACTGCTGTCGTAGCCACCACAGAAATAGACAGCCTCGTCCTCGGCTTGGACCCCAGTGATGGTTAACGTGGCCGTGGAGCCAGACTGGGATCCGGAGAATCGTGAAGGGATGTCCGAGGGTCTGTTGGTGTTATCATAGATCACAGTGACAGGGGCACGACCAGGCACCTTCTGCTGGATCCAGCCATAGCTGCTACCACTCCCAGAGCAGGTGATCTTGACGGTTTCTCCCGGCTTCACTGACACCGAGGGCGGCTGAGTCAGCGCTGCCTGGACCAGGGAACCTGGAGAGGGAGAGAAGAGAGGGGAGAAGATGTGGGTCAGCCAGGGCCCCACGGGCACAGCCCTGCCTGGGCAGCAGGACGGGGACCGGAGCCCCGTGCCCCAAAGTCCCGGCCATGCACATCCTGCAGGGACATAAAAGGGCATGAGGGTCTGAGCCCCATCGGCGTGGGGACACGGAACTGGTGGGATCGCACCATGGCCTGGGCCCCTCTGCTCCTCGCGGTGCTCGCCCACAGCTCAGGTGCCCTGGCCAGACTCGCTGTGCCCGGCCGGGGCCTTTGGGCACAGGGCTCCGGTCCCCATCCTGCTGCCCGGGCAGGGCTGTGCCCGTGGGGCCCTGGCTGACCCACATCTTCTCCCCTCTCTTCTCTCCCTCTCCAGGTTCCCTGGTCCAGGCAGCGCTGACTCAGCCGCCCTCGGTGTCGGCGAAGCCGGGAGAAACCGTCAAGATCACCTGCTCTGGGAGTGATAATAGCTATGGCTGGTACCAGCAGAAGGTGCCTGGTCGTGGCCCTGTCACTGTGATCTACTGGAATGATGAGAGACCCTCAGACATCCCTTCATGATTGTCCTGGTCCAGAATTTAGTATAAACCATCCGTATCACTTGCTCCGGGAGTACCTACAGGTATGGCTGGTACCAGCAGAAGGTGCCTGGTTGTGCCCCTGTCACTGTGATCTACTGGAATGATGAGAGACCCTCAGACATCATGATTCTCTGGGTCTGTATTTGGCTCCACAGGCATGTTAACCATTCCTGGGGTCCACGGCGAGGAAGAGGCTGTCTGTTACTGTGATAGCTGGGACAGCAGCAATGCTGGCGAGTATGATCAAGGCACTGATTACTTGGGAAGTGAGAGAAAAACCATGGAGTCAAAGTAAGATCTTCTGCCCTTCTTCCTTGTGGAGCAGGAGAATCATGCCTGTGAGGATAAGAAAAGTTCCTTACTTCTCCGAGAACATGACTGCAGTGTCCTCCCTTTAATGCCCCAGGGTGCAGTGGATGAAGCTGGGGGTAAGGTTCCCTCATCCCTGTCCCTACAGAGGCAGAGTGTATGTTTATCTCCAGTCCCACTTGAGCTTCATGCAGCTCAAGACCACATTGTCCCCCTGCTGCTGGAGCTTCCTCTCTTCTAGGAGGCTCCAAGCTGGTCAGGGCTCCTCAAATGTGCCTGTAGCTGTGGCCAGGTCCCATCACCAACTCTTGGCTTGCCATTCCTCTTGTTGTTGCTATTTCTCCTTGCAGGACACTGGGGCAGTGGCCTTGGGCTCTGCTTGCAGGTCTCTTGCCCATGGCTTTTGTGCACAGGGGTCCTGTCCCGCTGCCCGGGCAGGGCTGTGCTCCTGGGCACTGGCTGACCCACATCTTCTCCCCTCTCTCCTCTATCATTTCCAGGTTTCCTGGTCCAGGCAGAAGTGACTCAGCCGCCCTCGGTGTCAGTGAACCTGGGACAAAACGTCCAGATCACCTGCTCTGGGGGTAGCAACTGGTATGGCTGGTTCCAGCAGAAGGTGCCTGGTCGTGCCCCTGTCACTGTGATCTATCAGAACGACAAGAGACCCTCGGACATCCCTTCACGATTCTCCGGATCCAAGTCTGGCTCCACGGCCACGTTAACCATCACTGGGGTCCAAGCCGAGGACGAGGCTGTCTATTTCTGTGGTGGCTACGACGGCAGCAGTACTGCTGGTGTGTTGTCTCAGAGAGTTGGAGAAGTGAGCAAAAGGGGAGCTAAAAATGGAGCTTTTCTGCTCTTCTCCCTCCTGGCTGAGCAGGGCTGTGGGGGGAACCTAGATGCTCACCAGCACTGCTGTCGTAGCTACCACAGAAATAGAAAGCCTCGTCCTCGGCTTGGACCCCAGTGATGGTTAACGTGCCCGTGGAGCCAGATACAGACCCGGAGAATCGTGAAAGGATGTCCGAGGGTCTGTTGCTATTCCAGTAGATCACAGTGACAGGGGCACGACCAGGCACCTTCTGCTGGTACCAGCCATAGCTGTTGCTACTCCCAGAGCAGGTGATCTTGACGGTTTCTTCCGGCTTCGCCGACACCGAGGGCGGCTGAGTCAGCGCTGCCTGGACCAGGGAACCTGGAGAGGGAGAGAAGAGAGGGGAGAAGATGTGGGTCAGCCAGGGCCCCACGGGCACAGCCCTGCCCGGGCAGCAGGACGGGGACCGGAGCCCTGTGCCCCAAAGTCCCGGCCATGCACATCCTGCAGGGATGTAAAAGGGAATGAGGGTCTGAGCCCCATCGGCGTGGGGACACGGAACTGGTGGGATCGCACCATGGCCTGGGCCCCTCTGCTCCTCGCGGTGCTCGCCCACAGCTCAGGTGCCCTGGCCAGACTCGCTGTGCCCGGCCGGGGCCTTTGGGCACAGGGCTCCGGTCCCCGTCCTGCTGCCCGGGCAGGGCTGTGCCCGTGGGGCCCTGGCTGACCCACATCTTCTCCCCTCTCTTCTCTCCCTCTCCAGGTTCCCTGGTCCAGGCAGCGCTGACTCAGCCGCCCTCAGTGTCGGCGAAGCCGGGAGAAACCGTCAAGATCACCTGCTCTGGGAGTAGTGATGGCTACTATGTTTGTGTTGTTCAGCACCAGCCTGGCCATGCCCCTGTCACTGTGATCTATGAGAGCAACAAGAGACCCTCGGACATCCCTTCATGATTGTCCTGGTCCAGAATTCGGGATAAACCATCTGCATCACCTGCTCCGGGAGTACCTACAACTATGGCTGGTACCAGCAGAAGGTGCCTGGTCGTGCCCCTGCCACTGTGATCTATGCTAACGACAAGAGACCCTCGGACATCCCTTCACGATTCTCCGGATCCAAGTCTGGCTCCACGGGCACGTTAACCATCACTGGGGTCCAAGCCGAGGATGAGGCTGTCTATTTCTGTGGTAGCTGGGACAGCAGCAGTACTGGTGAGCAGCCAGGTGCCCCACATGGTGCCTGTGTTTGTGACCCCTGTGTGGATCATCACTGCCTGCAGTGCCTTGGTGGCAGTGATCCTGATGGCAGTGCTGGAGGACTTAGAGGTGGCACAGCTCCTGGTGGTGCAGGTGGTGTGGCTGTTGCTCCTGTCTGACATTGTTTTAAACTGTGACTGGTTCTGTGGCCCAGGGAAGTGGGGAGAAGCCCAGCCACCATCTGTGGGCATCCTGCTCTGGTCTCTGGGCTCCCTGTCACTTCAGGGCTGATGCCCACCCTCCACTGTTGACAGCACCCGTGCCTAAGGGCACTGTGCCTGTAGAAGAGGTTTTCCTCTGTAAGCATGGTCTGCCTTGGGCAGGGTGTCGTACAAAAGCCGTGAAAGGTGGGGCAGGGTCTGGCGATATCTCTGGTCTTGCTGGAAGCTGTGGTAGGGGTGAGGGACAGCATGGGCTGAGTCCGGTGCCGAGCTCTGCTCTCGTCTCCTCCAGTGCCGTCCCTGAGGGCCTTCTTGTCCCCACACGGTGTCAGTGTGGCACCATAGCACAGCCCTGAGGTTCACGGGGCTGCCAGGAGGAGGCAAAGGGGCTGGGGACAGCCAGGTGGCAGCATGTAACAGCCAGCGGACCCCTTCGGGTGCTGCTGTGGCCCGTGCTGTCTGCAGGTCGCAGAGGGGCTGTCCCTGGCCAGGCAGTGTGGGAGGATGATGTGGCACTTGACTGGAAGGACCTCCAGCCCAAGCCTACTTGTGGTTGCTGTGAAGCCACTGGAGAGCCCCAGTTCACTTTGCAATTGCAGGATCTGGGGTCTTTTGTTTCCTTACTGGTGGGTAGCTGTGGCACTCCTGATCTCCATGTGGTTCCAGGCCCCTTCAAAGTCCCACTTCCCTGCTCTGCAGCTCTCTCACGGCACTAAACAGAGGCCGAGCTGTGACACCTTCCTTAGAAGCAAGACCTGGTTTTCCCAGCTCCTCTGTCACTGCAGCTGAGCAGCATGTGGGTAGCACAGCCACCAGGGACCAGCAAGTGCTGGGCCCGGTTGTGGCTACATTGGGCAGGGGGAGCAGGAGACAGGATCTGCCAGTGAGTACCGGGTGGACACATTTCCATGGAGGGGCCTTGCCCAGACAGGCAGAGGCTTAAGGGGGAGTCGAGGTCCATGGCACAGCCCCATCGGCGTGGGGACACGGAACTGGTGGGATCGCACCATGGCCTGGGCCCCTCTGCTCCTCGCGGTGCTCGCCCACAGCTCAGGTGCCCTGGCCAGACTCGCTGTGCCCGGCCGGGGCCTTTGGGCACAGGGCTCCGGTCCCCGTCCTGCTGCCCGGGCAGGGCTGTGCCCGTGGGGCCCTGGCTGACCCACATCTTCTCCCCTCTCTTCTCTCCCTCTCCAGGTTCCCTGGTCCAGGCAGCGCTGACTCAGCCGCCCTCGGTGTCAGTGAAGCCAGGAGAAACCGTCAAGATCACCTGCTCTGGTGGTGGCAGCTACTATGGCTGGATCCAGCAGAAGGTGCCTGGTCGTGGCCCTGTCACTGTGATCTATGATAACACCAACAGACCCTCGGACATCCCTTCACGATTCTCCGGGTCAGCATCTGGCTCCACGGCCACGTTAACCATCACTGGGGTCCAAGCCGAGGACGAGGCTGTCTATTTCTGTGGTAGCTACGACAGCAGTGCTGGTGAGCATCTAGGTTCCCCACAGGGTGGCTATGGGTATGGATCTCTGGGTGGACCATTAACGTTTGCTGCAGCTGCAGCCGTGGCCATAGAGAGGAGAAATGAACTTGTACCAGCCCCACAGCCCTGCTCAGCCAGGAGGGAGAAGAGCAGAAAAGCTCCATTTTTAGCTCCCCTGTTGCTCACTTCTCCAACTCTCTGAGACAACACACCAGCACTACTGCTGCTGTCCCAGCTACCACAGAAATAGACAGCCTCGTCCTCGGCTTGGACCCCAGTGATGGTTAACGTGGCCGTGGAGCCAGACTTGGATCCGGAGAATCGTGAAGGGATGTCCGAGGGTCTCTTGTCGTTAGCATAGATCACAGTGACAGGGGCATGACCAGGCACCTTCTGCTGGATCCAGCCAGCATAATTGCTTCTCCTGTCACCACCACCAGAGCAGGTGATCTTGACGGTCTCTCCCAGCTTCGCCGACACCGAGGGCGGCTGAGTCAGCGCTGCCTGGACCAGGGAACCTGGAGAGGGAGAGAAGAGAGGGGAGAAGATGTGGGTCAGCCAGGGCCCCACGGGCACAGCCCTGCCCGGGCAGCAGGACGGGGACCGGAGCCCTGTGCCCAAAGGCCCCGGCCGGGCACAGCGAGTCTGGCCAGGGCACCTGAGCTGTGGGCGAGCACCGCAAGGAGCAGAGGGGCCCAGGCCATGGTGCGATCCCACCAGTTCCGTGTCCCCACGCCGATGGGGCTCAGACCCTCATGCCCTTTTACGTCCCTGCAGGATGTACCCAGTAGGGGACTATGGGAACAGGGGTCCAATTCTCCATCTTGCTGCCCATGTTGGGCTGTGCTCATAGATACTGGCTGACCCCTGTTCTCTCTCCGTTTCCCCTCCAGGTTCCCTGATCCAGGCAGTGGTGAGTCAGCCACCCTCGGTGTCAGCAAACCTGGGACAAATCGTACAGATCACCTGCTCTGGTGTTGACAGCAGCAGTGGTTATGGGGTTAGGTGGTTCCAGCAGAAGGTGCCTGGTTGTGGCCCTGTCACTGTGATCTACTGGAATGACAGGAGACCCTCGGACATCCCTTCATGATTCTCCGGATCCCAGTCTGGCTTCACGGCCACGTTAACCATCACTGGGGTCCAAGCCGAGGACAAGGCTGTCTATTTCTGTGGTAGCTGGGACAGCAGCTATGCTGGTGTGGTGACAGATAGAGGTGGGGAAGTGAGGTTTACTGGGATTTAAAATGGAGATTTTTTTCTGCCCTTCTCCTTTCTGGCTGAGCTTTTCTGCCTGGCTGTGGGTCTGAGACAGGATTTTGTCCCCGCTGTATTGTTATAAATGTTCACTTTATCCTTTCTGAGAAACTGGAGGTGGCTTAATTTTCAGGGACCATAGTCCCTTTGCCTTCAAAATCCATAGGTTTCACCTTTTTTGCTACCCCAATGCATCTTGCTACTGGTTACCATGTCCTTCTGCTGTGGCCAAAGCTGCCTCTGTGTTCGGCTGTGTTGGGCTGGGATCTGCTCCCCAAATTTGCCTGTGTCCTCATATCTGTTCTGCTCAGACTGTGGGATTTCCGGACTCACTGCCCAGGAAGGGCTGTGCCCGTGGGGCCCTGGCTGACCCACATCTTCTCCCCTCTCTTCTCTCCCCCTCCAGGTTCCCTGGTCCAGGCAGTGCTGACTCAGCCACCCTCGGTGTCGGCGAAGCCGGGAGAAACCGTCAAGATCACCTGCTCTGGGAGTAGCGGCAGCTATGGCTGGTACCAGCAGAAGGTGCCTGGTCGTGCCCCTGTCACTGTGATCTATTACAGCAACCAGAAACCCTCGGACATCCCTTCACGATTCTCCGGATCCCAGTCTGGCTCCACGGCCACGTTAACCATCACTGGGGTCCAAGCCGAGGACGAGGCTGTCTATTTCTGTGGTAGCTACGACAGCAGTGCTGGTGAGCATCTAGGTTCCCCACAGGGTGGCTATGGGTATGGATCTCTGGATGGACCATTAACGTTTGCTGCAGCTGCAGCCGTGGCCATAGAGAGGAGAAATGAACTTGTACCAGCCCCACAGCCCTGCTCAGCCAGGAGGGAGAAGAGCAAAAAAGCTACATTTTTAGCTCCCCTGTTGCTCCCTTCCCCAACTCTCTGAGACAAAACACCAGCATCACTGCTGCTGTCGTAGCCACCACAGAAATAGACAGCCTCGTCCTCGGCTTGGACCCCAGTGATGGTTAACGTGGCCGTGGAGCCAGACTTGGATCCGGAGAATCGTGAAGGGATGTCCGAGGGTCTCTTGTCATTGTAATAGATCACAGTGACAGGGGCACGACCAGGCACCTTCTGCTGGAACCAGCCATAGTTGCTGCTACTCCCAGAGAATGTAATCCAGATGGTTTGCATCACATTGATGACAATGAAAGCAGCTGAATCAGCACTGCCTGAACCAGGGAACCTGGAGAGAAGAGAGGGGAGAAGATGTGGGTCAGCCAGGGCCCCACAGGCACAGCCCTGCCCGGGCAGCAGGACGGGGACCGGAGCCCTGTGCCCAAAGGCCCCGGCCGGGCACAGCGAGTCTGGCCAGGGCACCTGAGCTGTGGGCGAGCACCGCGAGGAGCAGAGGGGCCCAGGCCAGCCAGGTGCCTGGTGCACAGACAGCAGCTCTTAACAAAGAACAGAGAGGGGGTCAGGGTGCTGGGCAGCCCTGGGCTGTCATGGGGCTCTGCTGGGACATTGCCCAGGGCCAGGGGCTTTCCAGGGGCCAGAGGTGCACACACACAGCCAGTGCTGGAGTGGCCTGTGGGTCCTGCAGCAGCACAGCCCCTGAAGACCCCTGCTCTTCCTCAGCAGCCTCATGCGTGACCCCTGGAGCTGCTGTGCCCAGGGGAAATGCCCCTTCTCAGGCCTACAAGGCAAAGCTTTGGCCCAGGGCCCCATCCCATGGCACGTCCCCACCTCTCAGTGCTGGGGCTGCAGTTTAAGCAAGGCTGAACCCACTGGGGGATGCCCCAGGGGCTCGGGTGCAGCTGGGCTGGGAGGGCAGGGAGGCCCCAGCAGGGTCCTGGTGCCAGCAGGGAGGGCAAGGGACCTCACCCTGCAACAGGGGCCAGGAAAGGGATGCTGGGGGACACCCCTGTATTTCCCTATGGAGAAGGTGCTCAGACATTGGAACTGCCTCCCTACAGAGGGGGTTGGTGCCCCAAGCCTGTCAGCGCTACAGAGGCTTTTGGACATTGCCTTGAAAAACAGGCTTTAACTTCTGGTGAGTCCTGAAGCAGTCAAGTGGTTGGACTAGATGATTGTTGTAGGTCCCCTCCAATGGAAATGCCTACCCTATGCAATCCCCTCCTCTCCAAAGGACAGGGGATGGGGCACAGACCTGGGGCTCTAAGGCACAGCCAGGCTGGGACACCAGGCACAGCCACCTGAAGCAAAGGGCAGCAAGAGCAGGGCTGTGGTGGGACCAGCCCCACCATCAAACAGGGACAGCCAAGACCCCTAAGTGTCCCCTGGGATGGCAGGAGGTTTTTGTATCACTTCCCCACCTCTATCTGTCAGCACACCAGCATAGCTGCCGTCGTAGCCACCACAGAAATAGCTTCGTCCTCGGCTTGGACCCCAGTGATGGTTAACGTGCCCGTGGAGCCAGACAGGGATCCGGAGAATCGTGAAGGGATGTCCGAGGGTCTGTTGGTGTTACTATAGATCACAGTGACAGGGGCACGACCAGGCACCTTCTGCTGGAACCAGCCATAAGCATAGCTACTCCCAGAGCAGGTGATCTTGACGGTCTCTCCCGGCTTCGCCGACACCGAGGGCGGCTGAGTCAGCGCTGCCTGGACCAGGGAACCTGGAGAGGGAGAGAAGAGAGGGGAGAAGATGTGGGTCAGCCAGGGCCCCACGGGCACAGCCCTGCCTGGGCAGCAGGACGGGGACCGGAGCCCTGTGCCCAAAGGCCCCGGCCGGGCACAGCGAGTCTGGCCAGGGCACCTGAGCTGTGGGCGAGCACCGCGAGGAGCAGAGGGGCCCAGGCCATGGTGCGATCCCACCAGTTCCGTGTCTCCACGCCGATGGGGTTGTGTTGCAGACTCTGGTCCTCTTTTAAATCCCTGCAGGATATACACAGCTGGGGCCTTTGTGTCTGTTCCTATACTGCTGGGAGAAACTGTATGGATCACCTGCTCTGGTGTCATGCTGGCATCTATGGTCAGTACCAGCCAAATCTTGCTCATGCCCCTGTCACTGTGATCTAGGAGAACGTGCGACCCTGGGACATCCCTTCAGAATTCTCCAGATGCAGGTCTGGCTCCACGGCTTCATTAGCCCTCACTGGGGTCCAAGCCACTGATGAGGCTGTCTATTACTGTGGTAGCTGGGACAGCAGCATTGGTGCTGGTGTAATGACACAGAGTTGTGGAAGTGAGCAACAGAAGAGTTAAAAATTGAGGGTTTTGACTGTTCTCCTTTATGGCTGAGCGAGCTGTGGAGCTGAGTCAAGATCCTTTTGTTGCCTAAGGATGTGACTGTGAATGTTGTCCCAATTGTATCATGCCAGGTGAGAGGTGACTCTAGCCCTGGGGGTGCTTCATGTCTGTCCCCACAGAAGGCATGGCATTGTCGTTTGTCTTGACTGCATGGCAGTCCTGCTGCCTCTTTGTCCTGACAGGCCCATCCTCTTCTTGTGACTGGAGTTGCTTCTGTGCTGGAATGGTCTGGCTTGAGCAGGGCTCTGCTCCAACACAATTTGCCCATAACCTTCTAAAACTTTGGCACTCCCTATGCCTGCTTCTGCCATCTCTCCTCACCTTGTGCTCTGTGTGTTGTTCTGTTTCCCTGTGTGGCATCTGCCTGGGCAGAGCTGTGCTTCTGGTCATTGGCTGACCCCTCATCTTCCCTCTCTTCTCTCCAGGTTCCCTGGTCCAGGCAGCTCTGACTCAGCCGCCCTCGGTGTCGGCAAACCTGGGGCAAAACGTCCAGATCACCTGCTCTGGGAGTAGCAGCAACTACTATGGCTGGTACCAGCAGAAGGTGCCTGGTCGTGGCCCTGTCACTGTGATCTACAACAACAACGAGAGACCCTCGGACATCCCTTCACGATTCTCCGGGTCTGTATCTGGCTCCACGGGCACGTTAACCATCACTGGGGTCCAAGCCGAGGACGAGGCTGTCTATTTCTGTGGTGGCTGGGATAGCAGCATTCCTGCTGCCACAGTGACACAGAGCAATGGGGAAGTGATACAAAAACCTTCTGCCATCCCAGGGGACACTTAGGGGTCTTGGCTGTCCCTGTTTGATGGTGGGGCTGGTCCCACCACAGCCCTGCTTTTGCTGTCCTTTTCTTCAGGTGGCTGTGCCTGGTGTCCCAGCCTGGCTGTGCCTTAGAGCCCCAGGTCTGTGCCTGTCCCTTGTCATTTCAGGAGGGGATGATCCCCAGCAGCCCTGTCTCTGTCCCTGTCCCTCACTGCACCCCTTGACACTGGCACCTGGTCCCCACCACCCTCTCGCCTTTCCCTTGGAGCTGCTGTGCGGTGCTGTGGCTGCTGGTGGGTTTCTCCCTGGCCTGGAGGTGTCCAACTGGCACAGTTCTGTGCAAGCACCAGCACATCTGACAGGTCCTGCAGCCAAAGATCTGGAGCAGGGTAGCAGGGCAGGAACGTGGCACTGCTGGGCTGTTGCACAGGCCCTTGTGCTGCAGGGACGTTCAAGGCCTGGGCCGGGGGAGGTGCGGGCTGTGGAGCATTCGGCGGGTGCAGAATGGAGGAGCCCAGCTGTCTGGGCTGCAGGGGAGGGGTGCCTGGCTGAGCTCAGACAGCACCTCCCCACAGCAGGGACTGTGCCCTACTCCTGGGCATCACTGTGGAGGGCCTCAGCCTGCTGAAACTGCAGCCCCATCACAGATAGAGAAGACCATCCTGCTGCCCAAGGGGCCAGGCAAAAGCTTCACCTTCAAACCCTGGGATGATAAGTCTGAGGGAGCAAAGACCTGCTGGTGGGAAGCCCAGGCAGTTGGCAGTCTACAAAGGAGTGCAGGCCAGGGGAGCCTGTGGCTCCATTTCCAGGGACCCAGCTCAGTGCAGCTGCCCCACAGGCACCGTGTGCCTGGGAGCTGTCTATGAGAGCCCTGAAGCCATGCAGAAGGTGCTGGGCTGTGGGCCAGAGCTCAAAGGCATGAGGACCTGTTCCTCTGCCCACCCAATGCCATGACCAGGCAAGAGAAGGGCTGGGCAGGCTGAAAGGCTGCAGCTGGACCTGAGGGAAGGCGGGTGGGAATTGGGTGTTCTGTCCTGAGGCCTGGGGCATGGGGGCAGAAAGGCAGTGGTGCTGCCCCATGCCACGTGCCCAGAGCTGTCTGCAGCTGGTGCTGCGCTGGCCCCGCTGGGCTCTGGGCGGTCCCAGCAGGATCCGGCCCTGGGCGTGGGGTCAGATTTGCATGGAGGGGCCGTACCCTGGCCAGGTGGGGGCTTAAAAGGGGATCAGGGTCCGCAACACAGCTCCATCGGCGTGGGGACACGGAACTGGTGGGATCGCACCATGGCCTGGGCCCCTCTGCTCCTCGCGGTGCTCGCCCACAGCTCAGGTGCCCTGGCCAGACTCGCTGTGCCCGGCCGGGGCCTTTGGGCACA
The DNA here is from genome assembly GCF_020740795.1 of Apus apus. NCBI lineage: Eukaryota > Metazoa > Chordata > Aves > Apodiformes > Apodidae > Apus > Apus apus. The sequence continues at coordinate 5,613,447 of NC_067297.1, forward strand.
GGGCTCCGGTTCCCGTCCTGCTGCCCGGGCAGGGCTGTGCCTGTGGGGCCCTGGCTGACCCACATCTTCTCCCCTCTCTTCTCTCCCTCTCCAGGTTCCCTCGTCCAGGCAGCAGTGACTCAGCCGCCCTCGGTGTCGGCGAAGCCGGGAGAGACCGTCAAGATCACCTGCTCTGGGAGTAGCTATGCTTATGGCTGGTTCCAGCAGAAGGTGCCTGGTCGTGCCCCTGTCACTGTGATCTATTACAATGACAGGAGACCCTCGGACATCCCTTCACGATTCTCCGGATCCAAGTCTGGCTCCACGGCCACGTTAACCATCACTGGGGTCCAAGCCGAGGACGAGGCTGTCTACTTCTGTGGTAGCTACGACAGCAGCAGTACTGCTGCCACAGTGACACAGAGCAGTGGGGAAGTGATACAAAAACCTCCTGCCATCCCAGGGGACACTTAGGGGTCTTGGCTGTCCCTGTTTGATGGTGGGGCTGGTCCCACCACAGCCCTGCTCTTGCTGCCCTTTGTTTCAGGTGGCTGTGCCTGGTGTCCCAGCCTGGCTGTGCCTTAGAGCCCCAGGTCTGTGCCCCATCCCCTGTCCTTTGGAGAGGAGGGGATTGCATAGGGTAGGCATTTCCATTGGAGGGGACCTACAACAATCATCTAGTCCAACCACTTGACTGCTTCAGGACTCACCAGAAGTTAAAGCCTGTTTTTCAAGGCAATGTCCAAAAGCCTCTGTAGCGCTGACAGGCTTGGGGCATCAGCCCCCTCTGTAGGGAGGCAGTTCCAATGTCTGAGCACCTTCTCCATAAGGAAATACAGGGGTGTCCCCCAGCATCCCTTTCCTGGCCCCTGTTGCAGGGTGAGGTCCCTTGCCCTCCCTGCTGGCACCAGGACCCTGCTGGGGCCTCCCTGCCCTCCCAGCCCAGCTGCACCTGAGCCCCTGGGGCATCCCCCAGCAGGTTCAGCCTTGCTGAAACTGCAGCCCCAGCACTGAGAGGTGGGGACATGCCATGGGATGGGGCCCTGGGCCAAAGCTTTGCCTTGTAGGCCTGAGAAGGGACATTTCCCCTGGGCACAGCAGCTCCAGGGGTCACGCATGAGGCTGCTGAGGAAGAGCAGGGGTCTTCAGGGGCTGTGCTGCTGCAGGAGCCACGGGCCACTCCAGCACTGGCTGTGTGTGTGCACCTCTGGCCCCTGGAAAGCCCCTGGCCCTGGGCAGTGTCCCAGCAGAGCCCCATGACAGCCCAGGGCTGCCCAGGACCCTGACCCCATACCATCCTCCTGCAGGACCCCTGGACTGAGGATATCACTGGAGCCAAAGACACAAGCTCCACTATTTCTTGGGGTGCTGCTTGCTTTCAGGTTTGATACTTCCTGTGTCCCCTCAAGTGTGTTGGGTCCAAGGCCATCGACTGGGGTGAGGGTGTGAAATAGGGCCAGGGAGTGCTGGCCCCATGGTGGTTGCATTTGTGGTTTCAGAAGCTGCTTTGTGGGCTGCTGGGTCCCAGGTGGCCTTGTGCTCCATATCTGTGAACAGGACTGTGGAGATGGAGGGAGGACCATGTGCTGGGGCCAGAAGGACATGGGCAGGGGTGCATTGAATACCCTGTGGTCCTCAGGCGTGAGGGCTGCTTTGTGCTGCTCCTGGCCCAGGTTAAAGCCCCTGGTGCTCATCAGTCACAAAAAAATGTTCAGGGGAGGGGCTGGAAGGGATAGTAATGGGGGCTTTGCTCCTGCCTTTTCCCAGTGCTTTCCCTATGGGAGAGCCTTGTTGGATCCAACTGGACCCCAAAAACCCACCCCAGTGGCAACAGTTTGGGCATGGGCTGGCACAGGAACTGGCATATCTGCTCCCCACAACCTGTGGGTGGGATGTTATAGCTGTGGGTGCTGCCTGCCACCCACACCCACTGCCCCAGCACTGGCTCTGCCCACACCCCTGTGTCCCTGCAGCCCCTCTGCCTGGGCTGGGGACAGGGGGGTCCCTACTGTTTGGTTTTGGGCTCTGGGCTGGGTTGAGTCTCTGCCTCTATTCTGTCCCCAGGGACAAGCCCTGCTGCATCTGGGGTGGTGGACATGGGTGAGGAACGGGGAGGGAGGTGGAGCAGGATCCAGGCCTGAGCACAGGGTCAGATTTGCATGGAGGGGCCTTGCCCAGACAGGCAGAGGCTTAAGAGGGAGTCGAGGTCCGTGGCACAGCCCCATCGGCGTGGGGACACGGAACTGGTGGGATCGCACCATGGCCTGGGCCCCTCTGCTCCTCGCGGTGCTCGCCCACAGCTCAGGTGCCCTGGCCAGACTCGCTGTGCCCGGCCGGGGCCTTTGGGCACAGGGCTCCGGTCCCCGTCCTGCTGCCCGGGCAGGGCTGTGCCCGTGGGGCCCTGGCTGACCCACATCTTCTCCCCTCTCTTCTCTCCAGGTTTCCTGGTCCAGGCAGCAGTGACTCAGCCGCCCTCGGTGTCAGCAAACCTGGGACAAACCGTCAAGATCACCTGCTCTGGGATTGACACCGGCAGTGGTTATGCTGGCTGGTACCAGCAGAAGGTACCTGGCCATGCCCCTGTCACCATGATTTACTGGAATAGCAACAGACCCTCGGACATCCCTTCTCGATTCTCTGGTTCTGCATCTGGCTCCACAGCCACGTTAACCATCGCTGGGGTCCAAGCCGAGGACGAGGCTGTCTATTTCTGTGGTGGCTATGAAACTGGTGGTGACGCTGCCACAGTGACACAGAGCGGTGGGGAAGTGATACAAAAACCTCCTGCCATCCCAGGGGACACTTAGGGGTCTTGGCTGTTCCTGTTTGATGGTGGGGCTGGTCCCACCACAGCCCTGCTCTTGCTGCCCTTTGCTTCAGGTGGCTGTGCCTGGTGTCCCAGCCTGGCTGTGCCTTAGAGCCCCAGGTCTGTGCCTGTCCCTTGTCATCTGGGGAGGAGTTGGCCCCCCAGTTTCCTCGCCCTGCCTATTGCCACCCAGGGCCTTGCTGGGTGCCTCCCTGCCCTCCCAGCCCGGGCTGGCATGGGCACTGGGTGGTGGGCTCCCCAATGAAACCACGGCACCTTTGCCAGCACTGGTGTTTCTGGGTGGTGGGAAGGACAGATGGTGTATTCATGAGGTTTAGCTGCACACACACTGTCTGATGGCCCATGGTCCCTGTTCAACCCAGCTGTAGCTATGTTGTGGCCTGAGGGATGTCAGTTTGGTGGCTGGTGCCCCCCAGGGCAGCCCACCAGCATGGCAGCAGTGCTGGTCAAGACAAAGGTGCTGCCTGATACACCTTAGGAATACCCAAATCCTCCACCAGCCTTTCCATACCTGGGATCAACATCCCCACACCACAGGCATGGGCTTGAAATCGAACAAGGCACATGGTTCTGGGTAGCAGTGGGTCCCTGAAGCAACCAGTGATGCAGCCTTGGCTCTGCAGAGACCTGCCAACTTAGTCCATGTGGGATAGAGGGGCCAAGGCTCCCCATTTTCCTGTGGCACCTCCAGCAAGGACATGTGGTCATCCCCATATGGCTGTACTGCTGCTCCTGCCCTTTCCACATCCACTAGGACACATCCAGCACAGTGCATCCAGCCTTCTATGTCCACTGGAGCACCTCCATCCCACCACGTCCCCTGTACTGTGTCCATAGAGGCACCTCCATCGCACCACCTCCATCCTGCTGTTTCCATCAGGGTGGCTCCATCCCATCATGTCCATCATTCTGCATCCAACAGGGTGGCTCCATTCCATCACCTCCATCCTTCTGCATCCATCAGAGTGGCTCCATCCCATCATCTCCATCATTCTGCATCCAACAGGGTGGCTCCATTCCATCACCTCCATCCCTCTGCATCCATCAGGGTGGCTCCATCCCATCATCTTCATCATTCTGCATCCATCAGGGCCTCTCTGTCTCATCATCTTTGCCCTGACATATCTATAGGGCCCAGGACTGCTCCTCCCATGGGGCAGGAGGTTTTTGCACAGCCCTGTATCACTGTGTGGTATATTCGGGGCCGGGACCATGCTGACCGTCCTAGGTGAGTCGCCGATTTCTTCTCGGTCTTTCCTTCTCCACCCCGAAATTGTGACATTTTGTCAATTTTTGGTGATTTGGGGTTTTTTTCAGGGACTTGGCACTGGGCTGGGGTCTCCTGCCCATTTGGGGACGGGTGTGGGGGCTGTGTCTTGTCCCTGGGGACTCAGAGGGCTCTGGAGAGGGCTGAGAGGCATCTCCTCAATTGAAAGATCTTAAAATTTGGCCAGAAATTATGTCTGAGGTCTCAGGGAGCCTATTTTAGAAACTCAGGTTTAGGTCTCTTTAAGAAATGTTTGTCTTTGTTAAAGAATTGAGTCATTAGGCTGAAGTCTAAGTCCTCAGTTCCCAGTCAGACCAAGTCCCAGGCCCTGGGTGAGGAGCAGGGACTTCTCTGTGGGATCCCGTGGCCGAGGGTAGGGGCGCTGGGAAATGGCAGCGTGTCCTTGGCCATGGGTGCTGGGAAATGGCAGCCAGTGGGTCGGCTGGAGGCACATCCAGCTGGGAGTGAAAACGGCACATCCCTGGGATTGCACCCAAAAGTCATCAGGGGTGTCTTAAAGAGACTCCCTGTCCAGGTAAGGTCTGTCAGGAGTGGAGATGAGTGTGTTGAAAACGCTGCCGGGAACACCCTGGGTCTGTCTTTGTAGTTTTAAAAAGAATTAAGCTGAAAAAATCCCAATCTGAACCAAATGAGTAGAGGTGTAAAATGGAGAAAAAGGTAGTTCACAATTTCTTCAGCAGAAAGTTTTTCATGGCAGAGTCCTGGTCTTCAGATAGAGAAAGGGACAGAGATTACAGTTGAGACATTAGAGACAGATAGAGGCAGACATTTGAGGAGGCAGCAGAACGACCTCAGAAAGACCAAACCTCTTCATCTTCCTTTGGGTGATTCTTAGTTCTACTTTTTCTGAGACGTCTGAAATTGTGTGAAAGCAGAACTGGGCCAAAACCAGGACAGTTGGTCTGTGAAATTTTGATATTTTTTTTTTTTAAAGAATTGCCTTGCAAAAGGAAAGAAATGGGTTTACAGCAACTAACCAGAGACGTATTTATTTATATTTTTTATATATGAATATATAAATAATATATATTTCATATATTAAAATATATACACACAAAAAATGAAGATTACATTCATTTTCTGTAATTATACATATATTACGAGATATAATACATAAACACATAGTATAGTGTGTATGTTAATTATGAAATATGTAATATACATATATTATGTAATATACTTATATAATATGTATATTATGATACAGATATATTATTTATATTAGCTGTATATATAGGTATCCATAATATATCATGTGTATACACACATATATACATGTATACATATGTATACGTGTATATACATATACGTGTGTATATATATATATACAAGTACATATGGGATATATGTATATGTGTATTATATGCACACATGTGTATATATGTGTGTATATATATACAAGTACAAATGGGATGTATATGTGTATTATACACACACCTGTGTGTGTGTATATGTGTATATATATATATACGTGTGTATATATATATACACACACACACAAGTACATATGGGATGTATGTATATGTGTATTACACACTCATATATATGTGTATATATGTATCCCAAATGTACATATGTAGAGCTATAGAAGATGAAGCTGGGTGCGCCCTGACCCTGCTCTGCTCTCTCCCCTGCAGGACAGCCCAAGACAAGCCCCTCTGTCTACCTCTTCCCGCCATCCTCCCAGGAGCTCTCGTCGGAGAGTAAAGCCACCCTGGTGTGCCTGCTGGAAGGCTTCTACCCGGGGGTGGCCCAGGTGACCTGGACAGCTGATGGCAAGGTCATCAGCAAAGGCGTGGAGACCGGGCAGCCCCAGCGCCAGAGCAACAACAAGTACATGGCCAGCAGCTACCTGATGCTGAATGCCGGCGAGTGGTCGAGTCACGAAAACTACTCCTGCAAGGTCACGCATGAGGCTGGCAACGTGGAGAAGAGCCTGAAGAGATCCGAGTGCAGCCGCTAAGCCTGCCGGAACCTCTCGGCACCCACTGGGCCCTCACCAGCCCCGTTCCTCGTCCCCATTGCTGGGGGCAATGTCCACCTCTCTCCCAGCCCCAGCTGTCCTTCCCCACGTTCCCCTGTCTCCTGCTCCTGTCTCCCCACCCTTAGTGTCACACGAATAAACACCAACACTGAACTAGCGCTGGCTCAGCATCCGTGTCTCTGTGTCCTTCCAGTGTGCCTGCTCCCCCAGGCCCACCAACACTGCCCCAGTGTGCAGGAGGGTGGGATGGGGACAAACACACACATCACGGGGGGTGACCAGGGGGTGCTTCTTCAGCTCTTGCTTATGCCTGAACCCCCCTAGAACCCTCCAGACCAGGGATGAGCAGCTTGGGCCATCAGCCTGGTGTAAGCTCCCATGCCAGTGGTGAGCACATGGTCCTGACCATGCTGGCCTTGTGCCTCACCCACTGGCCTCTGAGCACTGGGTCTCTTGCAGGGACACGTGGTTTGTGGTGGGGCCGGGTCCAGCTGTGCCCCTTTGCTGGCCAACCCTGGCTCTGTCCCCATTTCCTTGGTCACCCTTTGTCCCCAGGATGCGGGTACTGGTGGAGCCACCAGGGCATGCACATGCATCAGTCTATCCCTGACACCCTGTGCCATGGCAGCTCTGGCCCCTGAGTGCCACATCCCCAGCACAGCCCCAGGGCAGTTTCCCTGCACACAGCCACAGCTGTGTCAAGAGCACCAGTGCTCAGCTGCCAGTGCCCCAGCACAGCTGGCAGGAGCCACCCCTGGGACAAAGGGTGGGAGCCCTCAGCCATGCTGCGTGCAGTGTTGGGGAGGATGCCCCCTCCCCAGCCTCTTGCTAAAGAGGGGAAGGCCCTACTGTGTCCCCCTCCCCAGACTGTGTGGGTGCCAGTGGGGAGTCCAGCCCCACCAGGCTCGGGGTTGCCACATGTCCCTGGAGGTGCCTTTTGGGGACACAGAATCATAGAACAGCTTGGGTTGGAAGAAGCCTTTAAAGGTCCTCTGGTCTGCCCCTCTGCAGCAAACAGGGACATCTTCAACTAAACCAGGTTGTTCAGAGCCCCATCCAACCTGACCTTGAATGTTCCCAGAGATGAGGCACCTACCACTTCTCCAGGACCAGTGTTTCACCACCCTCACCATACAAATTCCTTACATCTAGTTTGAATCCACCTCTTTTAGTTTAAAAGCATTGCTCCCTGTCCTGTCACTACAGGCCCTACTAAGTAATACTCTGTCCCCATCTTTCTTATAGATCTTCTCAGGCTGAACAATGCCAACTCTCGCAGCCTGTGCTCAGAGCAGAGGTGTTCCAGACATCTGATAATTTTTGAGGCCTCACCTGGAGCAGCTCCAACAGGTCCATGCTTTCCTATGCTGAGGACCCCAGAACTGCACCCAGCATTGCAGAAGGTCTCACCAGAGCAGAGCAGAGGGACAGAATCACCTCCCTCGATCTCCTGCCAAGCTGCTGGTGATGCAGCCCAGGGTACAGTTGGCTCTCTGGTAAAGGGGTAGGGGACAGCCCACGTGGCTCCTCAATGCTCTTTTCTACCGAGCCATTCAGTAACCACTTGAGGATTCCTCAAGAAATTAAGCCAAAACAAAGCAAAAAATATTCTGCCAAACTTGAACTCTAGGAGACAAAATCCAAGGGGGCAGCCTCTGCTCTCTGCATTGTTCCCTGTCTGGCAAAACATCCAAGGGACTGGAGCCTCCCAGGGAACAAGCCCTGTGGCAGCAGCACCAAACCTGCCAGGAAAGCAAATGCCTGAGAGAAATTTTGAATGGAATTAAGTTTCTTTCATCCATCTCTTGCTCCCATGCCAGGGTGGGCAGTGGTGGCCTGGACACAGAACTGTCCTACTGCCGGTGAAAGGTGCCCCAACTCCCCCAGTGCTGCTGGGAACCTCCCAGCAATGGCCACTGCTTGAGGCTGGAGTGAATGATAGGCTCACACAGGAGCTCCTGTCCCAGCTGTGCTGCCAGCTATTACTCTGCTAAATGCCACGTTTTGGGGGTGGACAGCTGGTGGGGAGGGGGGGTAACAGGGCAACAATTTCATGGTGCTTGAAATCCATCTCCACTTCCCATGAGTAAAGGCTGTTCTTCAGTTAGAGGACACCAGACCAAGGTTGTCATAGGCTGGGTTTGGGGCAGGTCCTGCTGGACCATGAGCTGGGGTCTCACTTCAGGTTGGGTCTGGGCAAGCAGACCACAGGCACGTCTCTGACTCTGGGGACAGGAAGCCTCAGTAATTATTGATTAAAAGATTTTGCTAAGCCCTTTCCCTAAGCAACAACCAGCAAGGAAAAAATCCCCTGCTGGATTATAGATCAGTGGCCCTGGCACCCCGTCCTTCCTGCCACCCACAGCACAGGGAATTTCTAGCCAGCTTTACTCATAATAAGCCAATCAAAGAGGCTGGGGAGGCACCACTGGGAATCACTCTGGGATGCAGGGCCAGATCCAGACCCCAGCAGTGCCTGGGAAGAAGAGGCCTCTCACAGCCACCTTTGGCAGGCTTTTCTGGTGAGCAAACATGCCGAGGGAAACCAAAACCCGTGCTTCTCCCCAGCTGCAGCTCTCACTCTTGCTCTGCCATTGCCTCTACTGTGATTTTTAACTGTCTTTTGACTTTTTTTTCTTCCGTTTTCCCAGTTCGTCATTAAGTTTAAAATTTAGTAAATGAGATACTTGGGGAAGGCTTTAATTAGCTGCAGAGAGTGTTGGTGGGTCCCATGGAGTGGTCAGGGCTTGGTGAGAGCTGTGCTCCCAGGCTGAGACTCACAGGTAAGGGCTCAGCAAGGACTTGTGGGCGTTGAATGAACCCCGGTGCTTTAGCAGCTTTGGGCTTGGAGGGGTCCCATGGCCAACAGCAGAGAGAGGGACGCGGGGATGAAGGCTGAGGGTGTCGGGCCATGGGAGCTCTTGCAACCCTTGTCTCAAAACGGCTCCCAGCTCCAGAGGGCAAAGGTCTGCTCTGGTCCCCAAACCCTGCAGCTCCTGCACCCGTGGCCTTGCACTGGGGCTGTCCGTTCTGGAGATCCCCCATGGTAGTCACATCCAGCCAGGTTTGTCCCCCTAAAATCATCCTGGCCTTGCTCTTCTTTATCTCACATCACTCGGTGATTTCCCCAGGCCCCAGCTTCTCAGGCCAGGAGGATTTGGGGACTCTCTGAGGGGACGTGGCAGGAGCACAGCACGTGCACCTGGGGCTGATGAAACATCTCGCCTGGAGAGACTTCGGCGACGTGGCGCAGCCGGAGGGGACAGGGGTGTCCCGCCTGCCCTCCCTGAGGCAGCTGCAGCTGCTGTTCCTGGAGGCAACAGGGCTGAAACTCGAAAGCAAGAGCTAGGGCTGAGAATAGCTCCAGCCCAGGGTGGGGGGAGAGCCAGATCCCACTGGGGGGGCAGTGGGAGGACAGCAGGAGTCATCCCCCCCTGCAGTGTAGCTCTGCAGCTCGGGCAGTGCCCAACAGCTTCTGCCCTGCCTGGGCCAGGGGTGCTGCTGGCTCCTGCACCCCATCCTGACACCCCTGCCTCACGTAGCCACCTTCTCTGAAGGGTTTGGGGAAGCTGTGCAGAGCCCTGGCTGTGCCACGCCAGCCCTGGCCCCCCAGCCAGCACCGCCCTGCAGCTGCGCGGCCGCGGGGCATCCCCTGGCTAAATTTACCCCGAGCCTGCCTCAGTCTCCAATCAGAAGCTCGAAGAGGGGGCCAAGAAGAGGAAGCGAAACCATCTCCAGTGGGTGCTGACGTGTGAAGGTGCGCGGGTGCCATGCGGACCAGCCCCGAGTTGGCTCAGCCCTGAGATGGTCACTGGCTCCTTGCCCCTGCCTTGCCAGGCTGTCACCTCACAGGGCCATCACTGCAGCAGGGGGACAGGTTTTGGGGCAGCCTGAAGCTCCCCAGCAGTGGCAGGGTGGGTGGTGGTGGGGACCAGGGGCCCATGGGGCTGAGGCTGGCCGGGCTGAATGCCTGTGCTGGGGTGCATGTCCCCAGCTTGGGTCACTCCTCTTGTGTCCCAGAGGGTCCCTGGCAGGACCTTCCCCAGGAATGGTCTTACCAGCAGAGGGGTCCCTGCCCCACTGTGGGCATCCCAGCTGTTACACGTGTAACACACTTGCCTGCACCCAATTGCACACGTAGGCACACATACGCACAGATTCATGCACAGCCCCCCACCCAGTGATCCCTGTGCATCCAGCCCCGCTCCCCAGCTCTGCAGCTCTGACCCACACACATGGCATTCAGGGCCAGGACTGACCTTGACACTGCTCAGCTCGTGGCCTTGTCCCCCTGCTGCCACTCCACTGCTGGGTCACCCCAAATCCTCTCTCAAGTAACTGAATTAAAACCAGTCTCTGCCTCCTGCCAGGCAGCCCCTTAGCTGGGCTTGCCCATCAGTCCAACCTGCCTGGAGATGCATGGGGCAGCCTCCAAACTCCCACAACATGCAGCAGATTCTCTGAATCTGGGAAATAAAATATAGGTTATGAATGAATAAAATGTGGGTTATAAATTATAACATATGGCTTATGAATTATAAGATATTATGAAACACCTCCTGGGCAGCCCTGGCTCAAAGCCCCAGCTGGTAGCACCCAGAGAGACCAAGGCCAAGGTTCATCACCCTGCAACTGAAAGGGAATTAAATGAAATAAATAAACGTTTGAGGCTGGCGTGGTTGAAAACACGACCTGAGCAATCAAGCCCGCTTGTGAAGACGAGGACATTTGCATGGCTCTGTCAAAACAGCAACCGCCGGGGCTCGCAGCTGGCAGCCGGCAGGAAGGCTGGACCCTGGCGCGGGGGGGGAGATTGTTTAGGTGTGTATTAAACCTTATCCACAGCCTGGGGAGAGGTAAACAGCCCCAAAGACAAATGCCCAAGCTTGTAAACAGGTTGTAAACAGGCATAACCAACTCAAAAATAAACACCTTTCAGCTGCTTCAAAATGTTTATCACCTCAAATTTAGCCTGATAGTAAAATTAAACTCCCAGCAGAGCTTCAGCCCTGGTCTGGGAACCAAGCAAACTCTTGTTTGGTGCTCAGATTTGGTGTAAACAGCCCACTCACCCCAGGCAGGTGTGCTGATGGAGAGGTTTTATCACAGGGCTGGTACTGCCTATCTGGGGAAATATGGTTGTAAAATTTCAGCCCTTTTCAGGACTCCCAAGATGGGGATTTTTTAGCTTAATGGTAAGAAATTTCTAGGTAGGGACAGCTGGTGGCTGAGTGATGGCAAGGCAGTGGCAGTGGTGGCTGCTGGGTGTGATGGAGGGGGCTGCCACAGTCCTTGCTGTGGCCCCGGGAGGAGACAGAAGGGTTTGACTCAAGCAGACAGGGTGGACTTTTAAGCCAAATTTGGCTTTTCCCCCCCCTCCAAGACCTGCTGGGGTGAGCAGCACCAGTGCTCAGCCCAGCACTGCTTGTGCAGCCAGCATGGGGGAACTGGAGGGGAAAGCAGGGTGCACCCGTGGGTGGACCATGCCCCCCAGCCAGTGCCACCCTCCCCACCCTGAGCAAATACCACCGTGCCCAGCAGCCGTGGAGCTCCAGCCCTTTCCCCTTCCTCTACAGCCACGGTGGGGGAAGAAGATCAGGTTTAAGCGTTTCTGCTGTGTTTTAGGCACTTTTTTGCTGGGCACCCCAAGCTGCCCGTGGGCAGGGGTTGCTGACATGCATCACCAGCCCCCAGCTGAGGCGGGTGCTCTCCCTGGGCAGCTGTGCCGACCGCAGCCCCACCGCGCGGGAACGGCCTTTGCTAAAATTACAGCCCGGCCGAAAACAGGAGCCCACTTTGGCCAAACACCAGATGGGAGCCAGGAATAGTCCTGACCCCAACACGTGCTGCTTCCTCGGCACAAACTTTCCAGCACCTGGCACCCACAGCATCACCTGCCCAGCTGGCTGGCGGGAAAAGCCATTTCTCAGCCCCCTTCCAGCAACAGCTCTTGGGTCTGAGGGGTCCTAGGTCCTTTTGCCAAGTAGCCAGGGCAGCCAAGTATTCCCAACAGGAAGCACAGCACCTCTCCAGGTTTGGAGTTTGCTGAGCCCCCGGGGTGGTTTTGCTGTCCCACTGTACAGAAGGCCTTGGCTGCCAGACCCTGCCTGGTGCCACCAGTGTCCTCAGCCAGGGGCACAGTGGCTGGCCAGGGTGGATCCCCTGAGTACTGGGGTGTCTCTTCCCAGGACTCCTACCAGGCATTTCTGCACCCTGCTGTCCTTAGAGAGCCACAGCCTTGTGCCCTTGATGGACGCCAGGGCAGGTGACATCTGGCCCCACTGCACAGGTGCCCCTCACAGCCTGGTCTGAGGGGGCTGCAGCCATTTGGGGCTCCCCATGGCTGGCCAGGTCCCACTATGCTCTGTGCCTGGACCCACCACTCTTGCCAGCTGGGCCCGTAACCACCCTTGGTTGGACCTGGGCTCGTATGGGGAGCAGCGACCCCACAGCCTGTGGGTGCAAGGGGCTGGGCTGTGCAATGGGGCAGGTGGCACAGGGAATGGTGGGGCACCAAGGGACATGGAGGCACAGACAACACAGGGCAGACAACCCAGATGACAGTGACATGGGGGACACAGTGGGACAGGGACAGCAAGACCTGAGTGACAGTGGCCCATGAGATGGGGCAGAGACCCAGGTGACAGTGGTGGGGGGACAGGGAGGACAGGGCAGAGGACGCGGTGACAGCCGCACGCGGGCCGTGGTGCCCGTGGCCGGGAGCCGAGCGCCCTCTGGCGGCCGCTGAGCGCTCCTGCAGCCTCACCCCGGCCCGTCCCGGCGCCCCCGCGTGGCCCGTGAGTCCGGTCGGGGCCCCCGTCCCCCCGTGGCTCCTGTCGGGACCCGCGTCCCCCCGTGGCTCCTGTCGGGGCTCTCGTCCCCCCCGGCGCTGGAGCGGTGCTGGGCTCCGGTGCCGAGCTGGCAGCTGGGCGCAGTGCACGCAGACACAGCGGAGGGGATGCAGGGGGAACACAGGCTGAGCCCCCCCGAGGGGCTTGGCAGTCCGGGCCGCCCCTGGGCAAACAGGGTGTCGTGACCTCACGCCTGCCAGCTTTCCCTGAGCCGCACTAACGAGGACCGTAATGAAAGGGCAGCACATGGGCTGCTGCTTCCAGCTGGTGCCAGCCGGAGACTGGCGGGAATCGCCGAGCTTGGCGACAGCCCCCCCCCGCTGGCGGCAGGGGCTGTGGCAGCACACGGCAGCTCACCCTCGGCATCCCGTGTGTGCTGCGCGCCCTGGCACCCCCGGGCATGAGCACTAGCTCTGCACTCCCTGCTCCAGACCTGGACAGCTGCTCTGAGACCCCAGACCAGAGCTCTGGGGGAGGCGAGGGGGAGGGATTCCTAGAGCCCCAGCACCCACAGGGGCCTGTGAGCACCCGGGTGTAGGGGCTTCAGATGGGCCCCTTCACCCCCAGGAGGTTCCTGTTCCCCACTGCAGGCTTCCAAGGGAGCCCAAGCCTCAGGCCAGGAGGATGCTGAGATGCCTGCACCCATGGATGCCACAGCCACCCCTTGGGCTGGGGGGATTCTGGAGCCCTGTGCTGGCAGTGGTTTTCCCCCAAAATCATTAAAACCTCAACCTGCCCTGCTGTGCTCCCAGATAACAACCTGTGCTCTGACACACGCAGCTCAGGAGGAGAAAGGGAACATGCCTGGAGCCTCAGCACATTAATTATGAACCACCTCCTTTGCCCAAGCCCTGGCTGTGCCCCTGCCTTGCCGGGCAGCACAGGAGCAGCTACAGCTAGCTCTGCCAGTGTAAAATTAGCTCTGTGGAAAGAGCCATTGGCTCCCTCTCTCCCATCCCAGGCCGCTGAGGTGGTGCTGTGTCCCCAGGGACACCCACATCTCTCTGGTAAGCCAGCCTCAATCCTGGGGAAAGGAACAGGGCAGCACCTGCAAGCATATGGACTGCAAGGACCCCGAGCCACATGCAGGGCCTGGATTTGCCCTGGGGTTTAATTGCACAGAGGGGTGAGGGGGAGTCTCATTACCCACCTGAGCAGCTGTGCACACCCAGACACCATCCCCCAGCTCCCTCCCCACTAACCCTGCTCCCCTGCCCCAGCAACACCAAAGGGACACAGAGCCAAAGAGGCAGTGACCTGCAGCCAGCACCTCGGCTTTATTCCAGCCCCTCCACCATCCCCTCCAGCCAGCTCCCCACACCTGGCTACCAGGGCACGGCAGGGAGCTTCCAGGCTTGCAGAGATTCACCTCTACAGAGATCCAGGTTTGTAAAATCTTTGCCCAGCCGAGGTCTCAACATGCTCTTTTTTTGCTGTTTTTTTCCCCTTTGCCCCATGAACCAGAGGGGTTGCAGCCCCATCACCGTCGCAGCGGAGGGATGCTCGTGCGGAGACTGGTGAATCCTAGGGGGTTGGTGAGAAGGGGCCGAGCAGGGCCAGCAGGAGCAGGGGGGAGAGGAGCTGGCAGTGCTCCCTGCACAGGGACCCACTGCTGGCTGTGGCCGCCCTGGAGGCGAAGACCTTTCTGCTGCGGAGGGGCTGCGGCGGGCGGAAGTTGTTGGTCATTTTGAGGGGCGTGGGGCCGGTGGCCGGGAAGTGCAGGGTGCTGACGAATGCCCGCAGCTGCACGGGGGGAGAGACAGGGGTGGACAACGGCTCCACTGGGTGCCCTGAGCCCCTTCCCCGCTCATGACCCCTTTTTGTGCTGCCCCATGGCTGACAGCAGCAGACCCGTGGCATGTCCCCATGCCAGCGGGTGTGCTCCCACCACCCCTCACCACTCTCCTGAAACCAGAGCCAGAGGGTACACACACCAGCCGGGGCCTTGCAAGGACCAGCTCTTGAGATTTTAAGATCATGTTTCACTGCTTGTGCTGGGCACTTAAAAAGCAGTTGGCCTGTGACACCCTCAAGGAAACACATCTACTAAGATGCTTGGGCAGCAGAGGAGAACTCACTCCATCCATCCATCCACTCACCCACCTCCTTGGAGCCTCTTCTGGGCTCCAATGCATTCGCTCCCGTTTTGCTTTCTGAACACTAGGGCTGGCCAGGAGATGGCTGTGGACAGGATTTTTCCCCTCTGGCAGGTAGTCATGACTCCATTACTTAACCCTCATAAAATTAATTAATTGCCAGGTTGCCGGGAGCATTATTATAGACATGACTTTCCCTGTGCTCTTGCTTAGGGGTCAGGAAGGGCAAGGAGAGGGGCCAGCAGGGGGGCCCAGTTCCTGGTACCTGTTCCTGGCTGATCTCCACCGGCTCCTCGAAGACGGTCCAGACGACAACCTCGCTGCAGTCGGGGGTGGTGAGGGAGCCCTGGTAGCGGTAGTACCCAGAGAGCCGGCCGGCACGCGGCAGCAGGGTGCTCAGGCGGAAGGTGGAGGCCAAATCCACGGATTCTCCTGTGGGACGAGACATGGGGACAGCAGGGACACCCCCTTCCATTCTGGCAGGTCCCCCCCACCCACCTCTGCCCTCCCACAGCAGAGTCTCTCCCCTTTCTGCCCTGCCCCAGCGAGAAGGCTACTCACCAGCCTGGGAGACGTTCCTCAGCCCCGCCACGATGGTGTTGTAGTTGGTGTTGGGGGTTTCGGAGACCTGCAGAGGGGGAGAGGAAGTGGCTGGGGCAGGACAGGGCTGGGTCACCTTGCATGGACCAGCAGCCCTGGGAACGGGTGAGCTCCCAGCCAACACCCCTGCATGAAGCCAGTGGAGGGATTGTGGCACCTTTTACCCCTGGGGTTCTCCAGCACCTCCTGGTCCTGACTCAGCTCTCCTACCCCTTCTTGCTCTCTTGGGGAAGCTGTACGATGCTCCCACAGCTGCACTCCAGCCTGCTCCCAGGGAGTCCCCACCCACGGGCAGCATGAGCCCCTACAGACCCACCTGGTAGAAGAAGCTGAGGACAGCCAGCCCATTGGGATGTCCCTTGGCCTCTGCCAGCGTTCGGTACTTGACATTCATGTGGACAATGTGCAGCTGGGAAAAGAATGGAGGGCCAAGTGTGTGCAAACAACCCCCCAGCAGTGGGGCACTCACCCACAGATCTCCCCAGGCCAGAAAATAAGCCAACCACCCTCTAGAAAAGCCTTCCTAGTCCCATGGGTGCTTGGATCAAAGCACCTCAATGAAGCCAGCATCCTTTGAAGGGGTGGGGAAAGGGAGCCAGCAGTCCTCGGGAGCCCACCAGACGCATTACATAAATTCTGCTCTCCTCTGGCAGATAATTAATATTTTAGAGGCTCAGAGCCTCTTTCACCCAGAAGGACTGTGATGCACTTGGCACAGCACGTTCCTGCAGGCTCTTTCTTGCACCCACTGACTCAGTGTGTGGCCCCAGCAGGGCACAGAGCACACAAACCCCCTGAGAGCCTCTGATGAAGCAATCTGGCAGCCACATAGTAAAGAAAAACCTTGAGTCTCACATCACCTGTTTTTTAAGCACCCAGGTGCTCTGAGCAGCAGCTGTCTATATCCTACCATCGGCCAAACCCACTGGTGCCATGTCACCAAGCCTGGTCACCCCGTGGGACACAACAGCATCACACCTTCCCGTCACACCAAGGACTTGAGCACTTGGGCAGAGAGCACCACGGGTGCTTTTTCTCACCTACCTCCATGGGGAGCTGGTGCCCATCGAGGGTGTGCTCAGAGCCATTCCCAGCTGGGCTGCCCCAGTGGAAGTGGAGCTGCAGTGCTCGGTACCTGCCGGGGAGGCCTCCGCCACTGATGGTGATGTGCTCAGGGGCCAGCTCGCTCGCCAGGCTCAGCAACACTGCAAGGGCAGTGGGACAGGGTGAGGAGAGGGTTAGGGTGGGGGGCAGCCCTGGCACACCTGGGCTCATCCTCCCCATGCTTCATCCCAGGACTGACACAAATCCACAGGGCAGGAGCCCCCCTGGACCCTACAACTCAAGGGCAGAGACCACCCAGGAGTGGCGGCAGAAACAAGCCCTGGCTGGGATGGTGCCCAGGGAGCCAAAGCAGGGGAGGGTGCCCAGCCACAGCACGCACCTGTGTGCCCATCATTTACCAGCCTCCACTTGCCCGGGGGAGCCTGGTCGTAGCCCTCAAAGAGGATGTCCCCGAGGCCACCGTCCCGCTGCAGCCGGCGCCTGTCGATGTTCACGGGGGACTGCCTGTCGCCGCCGCACGTGGCTTTCAGCTCCTTCCAGTGGCTGGGGCCTGCAGAGGAGGAGCAGGGGCACCACGGGCAGCCACTGAGCCACTGCCACCCCCAAGAGGCACAGGAGGCCAAGGGTGTCCCCAGCCAGCCTTGTTGTCCCTGCCAGCCCCGCTTGCATCCTGCGGGAACTGCCCTGCTGCCCCGCCAGCCTTCCTCCCTATTGATCAGCGGGGGCTTATTGCAGCTTCATCCATAATTCAGCAGGATTTCCTTGCGGGGACAGGGGCTATATTTAGCCTGGCAGCAGCATCCGTCCCTCCACACAACTGCTGGTGAAGGGCAGGCTGCTTCTGCCTTCCCCTGCAAGCAAAACCCCTCTGCAAAGCTGTGCTGGCCACTGTCCTTCCCACAGCCCCTGGGCTGGGAATTGGGTTGGCCCATGCAGAGGGAGCAAGGTGCCTCAGAGAGAGCCTGTGAGGGAAGGATAGACGGGAGGTGTTGGAGGACTTAAGGCCCATTCACTGAACACACTTGGTTTTACCCTGGTTTAGCTTGCCCAGGCTGGTCTTGCCCAGCTGTGGCAGGTAACAATGTATCCTGGCTAAACAACTCACCCTGGGACAGATCCCACAGGGGGTCCAGTGCGACCACACCATGCCTGTTGCCAGCTCCTGGGCTGGGGGGTCACTATGGCAGGAGCTGGGTGGAGATGCAGCAGCACCCCATGGCCCAGCTCTCACCTTTACCTACTTCCTCTTGGGCAGACAGAACCAGACACATGCTCACTCCCACCTCCTGCCCCCCAGGCTCAGCCCTATCTCTTTCCGTTGTCCTCTGATTACTCCAGGCAGCCTTTTGCCTGGAAAACCCTGGAGCTGCAGCCTGGCCGTGCCACTGCCTTGCTGACTCCCCAGCACGGTGCTACCTGGTGGCCTTACAAATTACCCAGTGCCTTCATTAAGGGATCATTCCCGGTGGCGCTGCTGTGGGCACACGGTCAGCTCCACGCTGCCCAAGCTGCTTCCCTCTGGCCCTACTACCCCAGCAAAACCTGCCCCCTCCAGTGCCCTGAGGGGGTTCAGCTGCCGGCGGTGCTGAGCGTTGCTCCAGCAGGGATGAGCGGCACGATTCACCAGTCACGGCTGATGTGCCCCGGTGGCCGGGCACAGGGGCTGTGCACCCAAGGGCTATAAAGCAGCTGGGCCGTAACAGCTGATTACATGCTCATTGCTCCTTTAATTAACCTTTTACAAGGTATTTGCATGCTTTGAGACAAAGTGCCCCCAGCCATGCTTCCCCTCCAAGCACGGGCAGGCAGGACCTGCTGCCTGCCCCAATGGAGCTGTCCCCTCCTCATGCCCATGTCCTGTGCCCCACATCCCCTCAGGTGCCTGTACTGGGGTTGCTAACAGAGCATTATAAATATGGGATTTTATTTTTTAATGAGAGGGGGGAGGATGGTGCTGCCCTAGGAGCACCCAGACCAGGCTAGGGGCCAGGGTCAAGCCTTTCTAAGGAGCTCAGGTGCTTGTCTCCAGTCTCTACACCAGCAAACCTGGACCTGAATCTCCTCTAACCATCCCCACCTCACTGTGAGACAGGGGAGTTTGCCCTTTCCCAAGCCACCCCCCCCAGGTGAAGTTACCCAGGCTGCCCTCATCTGGATACTGTGGGGAGACATGGGCACCACAGCCCCACACAACCCCGACACCCCTGCCCCACATATGGCACCACTCACCACATTTGGGGTCCTGCGAGTCGTAACACCACTGTCCTGTGGGAGAGAGGAGAGGTCTGGGCAGAGGATGGAGACAAGCACCCACTCCCCAAACCCACCCACAGCCATGCCCGGCCTCCCGATGGCACAGGCACCCCTGATCACAGCTCAGGGTCCCACCAGCACACGTGTTCACCCCAGTTATTCTTGGCGCTGGTGTTTCCACGTGTTCACACCCTCCCTGCCTCCCCCGGCTGCTCCACAGGGAAACCTCCCTCAGCATTGCTCTGCTCCAAGGTGGCCAAACCTCACTGCTTGCAGGGCTTCTTCCACAGCCACTGTGGGGCCATCCCTCCCTTGCCCGAGCTGAGGCAGCCTCTCACCCCACACTACACCCCTCACCTGCAGCCCTGGCTGAGGGGGGAGCTGCATGGGGGCTGCTGCAATCCTCCCCAGGGCTTCTCGCTGCTCCTCACGGGTAGGCTGGCAGCAGAAAGTGGTTGCTGGTGGCTGCAGCAGGCAAGGGGTGTGGGTGGGTAGGCCTGTGCCCATGCTGCAGGACCACAGCTCACTCTGTCACTCAGGGCCACCTCAGCCTGAGCTGCTGAGCAGCTGTGGGGACCATGTGCTGGGTGCTGGTGCAGCAGGGATGCTGAGGGGATGCCCAGAAAGCCAGAGCCCAGCTCCTGCTGTCTGCACATCCAGCCAGGGCCATCAGCTCTGCAATGGGAGCTGTGAATTGCACCCCTTCCCTCCTCAGCTCCCCATCCTGCTCCAGGCAGGAGGCTCAGAGCTGGTGCCCAGGGCCAGCCTGCACAAGCGGCCCCTGCGATGGCTGAGGGGCTGTGCCAGCTCCAGGTGAGCTGAGCCACACTCCTGTGCCAACCACAGCCACTTGGACGAGCAGGACAAAGGCTGCCCTGCCTGCCCCAGCCTGCAGCACCACATCCAGATCCTGGCTATGGCAGAACAGGAGACACCAGCCCCAGAGGAGAGCTGGGAGCGAGACGGTGCAGGACTCAGAGGGTTCCCAGGGCAGGGACATCAGGCTTTCCACCTTGTCCAGGGGGAAGCTGAGCTGCAGGAGACCCTTGGATCTGCACGCACCTGCGCTCACCTGACTTCGAGCATCCTTCCACAGGAGCCAGAGCAGCACTCGCTGCCACCAGACTGGCCCGAAAGCAGGTGAGCACCCAGATGAGTCCCCAGGTGACTCCCCAGGTGAGCCTCCCAGCCCCACGACGGCAGCACCAGTTTGCTCTGGAGGAGGGTGGTGGGAGGGCAGGAGACGGCCCCTGGGCCGGACCGGGTGCCTTCCAGCCCCTTGGTGCGGCTGCCCCCAGCACCCCGGGCCCCGGGAAAGGGATGGGAACAGCTGGGACTGGCACAAGCACACCCCGGCCCGCACTCCGGCACTCCCCCCCACCCCATCCCAAACCCTCCCACCGCGGGGACCCCCACCCGGGCCCTTCCGACCACCCCAGGCACCCTGGCAGGCGGGAAGGCAGGCAGCGCATCTCACCTCCCGCGGCTGCTCGCACGACGAGAGGCAAAGTCAGAAAAGTTATCCCCAGCCCCTGGGTGCCCATGGTGGCGGCGGGGAGGGGCAGCGGCCCCCCCGGACGCCCCGTCCCCCTCTGCAGTGCGCCCGGGCGGGCGGCAGCGCTGCCAGCGCCCAGGCAGCCCAGAGAAATCCTCCGCTCCAGCCTGTGCGCTGCTGTTAAATATTCATCACCAGGGCTGAGTTTTTAACTCCTCGGCTGCTAGGAGGGAGCGGGGGAGCGGCCCGGCCCCCAGCCAGCCCCTCCGCGCCGTGCCAGGTCCCTGCCCGGGATGCCAGCCCAAGGGCAGGTGGAAGGGACAGGACAGGGGCTGGCAAAGCCTGAGGGTGTAGCGCACTGCCTGGCCTGCTCTCCTCCGAGGGGTGAGGGGGTGGTCCCCAGGTACCACCCAGCTCTCCATCCCCAAAGCAGGGGTTGGGCAGCATCCCCACTGTGCCACATCCAACCCCCCATGCAGCACTGTGGGGCCACAGAGGGGCTCATGGGGGCTGCTGGTGGGCAGAAGGGGCTGGGGGCACCAGCTCTGCCCCGTTGCCTCCCCATTCTTTGCTCTCCTATGTGCCCTAGGAGAGCTTTTGCCCCCCCTTCCCCACTCTGGCAACTCCCGCAGGCAGCAGTAGGTCCTTCATGCTGCTGAGCAGCAGCTGCCATCAGGGACCTGATGAGGGGCAGGCCATGCCACAGGGATCCACAGCCAAAACCAGGTCATCCCTGCAAACAGGGGTCACACAGCCCCTCCCCAGGCAAAGTCTGGTGGCTGCCCATGGCACCTTTGCCATGGCAACTCAGCCCCCAGACTCGGGGCACCGGTGGCCTCTGCAGGTGTGCTGTGGGGGACACCAGGTCACCAGAAGCCATGCACTGCTGGGGCAGGATCAGGCCCTGTCCCCTCCAGCCATGAGAGGCCACATCGTGCCCTAGTGATTCAAGCTCTCACAGCCACACAGCACCAGGGCAGGGCAGGGGGGCAGCACCAGGGCACAAGCCTCAGCACCAACCCCAGCATCACTGGAGCCCATCACGGGCATCCAGTGCCAGGGGACATGGCTGTTCAGCTCCTCAACACAGAGGCAGCACGTGCTGTCCCATGGCACCCATCCAGGCAGGTCCCACAGGAGCACCTCACCGGCAGAACTATGCTCCTGCAGTGGGCAGGTAGGAGAAGGGTGTGAAAACACAAGAACACGGTGTTGTCACATTCTCCTAAAATACCCCTGCCCCTCCTCAGGTAGCAGTGGAAAGGAGGCCACAGCACCCTGCCCACAGCTCCTCTCGCCAGCACTCAGCCCTGGCCGGGAGCACTGCCGAGAGGCTGCCAGGATGAGCAAACCAGGATGAGCAAACCAGGGCAGCAGGGAGAAGATTCCTGCTGCCAGCTTGGCTGGGAACAGGCTCTGGCTCAGCCGAGCCACTTGGCTGCCACGTGCTGCAAGGGGACGACACACCTGCTGGGGCTCATCCTCCATGGGGGCTCTTTGGGACACCTTTGTCCCTCCGGGCAGAGCCAGCCCCAGGCAGGTGGCCGGGCAGTGCTGAGATCCACAGCTGGGCACGGGGTGCAGGGGAGGGTGGCAGCAGAGGGTGGCAGTGCGGGGCGGCAGCTCCCCGAGCTGCTCTGGATCTGCGCCATGGCTGGCGCTTGGCCCCTGCTCCGGGGATGAGGTAGTTAGCAGCGGGCTGTGATCAGCCTTCCGGAGCAACCGCAGCGGGTGGGCAGGGCAGGCGGAGGGTCTCACCAGATCTGCAGCTTGTCACCAATGGCTGCTGGGAATGGGAGGAGCTGCTACCGGGGGGAGACCGAGACCTCCAAGTGGCACAAGCACCTCTGCCACCTGCCCGCGGCAGGACAGCCTAGAGTGCCAGGCAGTGCGGGAAAAGCCCAGACCCTTGGGGATTGGGAGCCGATGGGACACACTGTCCCCGGGCTTTTGCCCCACAGGACATCCACCGGGGCAGAGATGCCCCCCAGGACATCCTTTCAGGTTTTCAGGCTCCTCCAGTGGTGATTTTTGGCAAGGATCTGGAGCAGAGGCATCACCACAGCGGACGGAGGGCCAGGAGCACCAGCAGCACTGTCCTGCAGCACATGTTCCAGCTCACAACAGGGAATGAGTCCCTTGTCCCACAAAGGGCCCTGCCCTGCAGTGGCACGTTCAGACTGGGGTCCTGGGAGGCCCAGGGAGACCTGAGTGGCTGGAGAGGGACACAGAGCCCCCGTGGGGCTCAGCACAGCCCTGTCGAGAGGCAGGAGCGGCACGAGGAAACAGAGGGACACCAAGGCAAGTGGAAAGGCAGTGCCATGTGACATACCCTGCTGCTGCCCACCCCCAGCTGCCCGGGGTGCACATCAGCTGCTGGCACCAGCGCCAGGCAGGAGCAACCTCCAGTTTCTATAGGAACCAGATCAAACCTTGAAAGAGCTGCTCTGTACTTGCCTGTCTCTTGGTGCCATGGTGGTAGTGGGGAGCTCACAGCTGATCCTGCAGCTCAGCACTGTCCTTGTAGGATGAGACCATGTCCATTGTCCTGCTGCCATGAAGCCAGGAGGCATCCCAGGTCCCTGCAGACACACGTACTCACAGCACCACGGGCAAGAGCCACGATTGGAGAAAAAATACCGCTGAAAAATAAAAATAGTTAAGCTGCAGCCATCGATCGGCCGTGGGCACGGTGCCACCCTGCTGGGAACCCCCGCCACGTGCATTGCCAGCAAGCACTGCACCAGCACACAGCAGACGAGCCAAGAGTGGCTCCTGGAGGAAAGTCCTGTGCTGCTGCCTGGGAGCCTGGCCTGGGGATCTGGGCTGACAGGGACAGTGACAAGAACTTGAGCCACTAGTTCACATCACCCAGGGACAGTAGCACAGAGGGCTGTGGGCATCCAGAGAAGCAAATGCAGTGGGGAACGTGAAGTTGAAGGGGAATAAACACTCCAGCCACTCCTGCTTTTCTATTAAAACCTTTGACCTCCCTAAGAAGCTGACACTAGCCCATGAAAAAGCCGGGAGCAGGGCAGGGAGCACACAAAGGATACACTGTGGCCAGCAGATGCACGCTGGCCACACAGCCCCTTCGTTCATCTTGTCAGTGACATCTCCCCCTGCCTGGCAAGGCCAGTCACCCCCCACAGCCTGGCACCCTGGGGTCACTGCCAGCACACAGCCCCAACGTGGATCCACCCCATGCCCACAAGTCTCCATCATGCTCCCAGGGCTGAGCGCCTGGGACACACCACGCTGAAAAAAACACCTTTAAGCTGGTAAGAGCTTATAGCAGAGGCTGCCCAGCAATGCCCTTCCACAGCATCAATGCTGACAGCCTCCTGCCTCACACAGGGACATACATCCATGTGTCCCCAGAGTGGTGGTGAGCCCCCAGAGGGGTGGCTGCACTCTGGGCTGCTCCCTGCACCTACAGCATTGTCCCTGTCCCCAGGAGAAGAGAGGGTGGGAAGGAAAAACAAGTTGTATCTGCACAGCGCCCTGCAGTGTCAGCAGAATCCCATGGCACCCTGCCACACTGAGCCCCCTCGCCAAGCACTCACACCATCAGGCAGCTGCTACAGACAGACACTTGTGCCCCCTGAGACCGGCAGCGAACGAAGGGTTCCTTTGCCCTCAGCTGAAGCAGCATCTTCCAGCCTGGAGCAGAGATGAAGCTCTGGGGGCTGCTCTGGGCCAGGTCCAGCAGCAATGGAGGCGGCTGCTGCCCTCTGCAGGGGCAGGAGAGGGAGAGCAGAGCCTTCCGTGGCACCCGCGGTGACAATGACACTGAGCTGGATGGCTTTCAGCAATGAACACATCCTGCGGGCACCAGCAGGGCAAGGGGACAGCCCAGCTCTGCTGTGGGGACTTCTTCTGCAGCACACGCAGCAGACACTGCCAGCCCAGCGGCTCGAAAAAGCAGTGACTGTTTCTAGGACCTGAGCTCCCAGTCTGGAGCAAGGGCTGGTGTCACCGGAGCCAGGTCTGGACCCTGCAAAAAGAGCTGCACCCAAACCCAGCCCCTCTCTGTGGCAGGCTGAGATCAGGAGGCCAGTTATGAATTCTTTTTAACTGCTTCCCTCAGATAAAGTGGATTTGACTCTGCCTGGCTCTGGAAAATCTGATTCCAGCACTTGTATTGCAGGCCACCCACGGAGCTGTCACTAGGACAGGAACAAGGACACAGGGGCTCTGTGGCTGTGGGCTGCTGCAGAAGAGGCAGGGGTAGGTGCCAGCAGCAGCTTTCCCCTCTCCAAAGGGACACATCCTCTGAGCAGCAGGCTGACCACACTGAGGCCTTGAGTTTGTAACTACAGGACAAGTAACATCCCCAGCAGCACCCACCTGGACACACACCAGGACAGAAGAGACACTAGTGTTTGACTCTGCCTTGGTGCTGCTCCATCCTGTATCCCACCAGCCTGCCAGCTCCAGCCAGTGTTACTGAACCAGCACAACTGTTTGAAGAGCCTTATTTATCCACCTAGTTCTCTGCAGGGAATATTCCCTGCTATCAGCCAGGTTTGCTAAACAATTTAGAGTTACAGGCTTCTCAAGGGAGGCACCATCACACCTCCATGCTCATTGCAGGCCAAGGGGAAGGGAAGACAGAAGAGCTGCCTCTTCTACTACACAACCCAGCTCAGGTCATGTCCCCACAGCTCCAAAAGGAATTGCAGCTCAGGTTTGAGCAGAAACACTGTCTGCTGCACACCTTCCTGCAAGGCAGACAGGTCCTGTCACCCAAGGGGAAACACCCCACACACCCCAAAACACAGCTCTTGGCCAGGGCTTCTCCTGCCAGACCACCCCAGGGCCCTCCCTCCAGCTCCTGTATCACAAACTGGGTGTAAAACACCAGAGGGAAGGGTGCAGAACCCAAAATCTTCCTTTAGGAATTTGTTGGAAAGTTTGGAGCTCAAATTTTTTGAATAGCTGAAGAGGCCAAGACAGCTGGACCTTTCCTTGTGCTTTTCCAGCAGGTTCCCCACTGCCTGCAGGGTGTGTGGAGGCAGCACAGCTCTGTGCTAACACCATCCCCTTCCGACTCCAGGGCAACACTCCAACCAATTCAGCTCATCCCCCAGAGCCCACTGGGAGCCGAGGGTCCAGAACACCCCTCCCATCCCACACAACTCCCTGCACCTCCTGCCCCAAGGCTTGGCATCTTCCCCACAGGTTTGGAGAGGGCAGCAGGAGCAAAGTGCACTTCACCTTCTTGGGTGTACAGCCAAAGCTTTCTTAAAACGACACTAATGCAGGTAAATTCCACTGGAACCTGTACACAAAGGGACTTTGGCAGCCTCCCTGCTGGAAGTTAAATGCATCTTTTGATCTTCTTAAAAGATCACAGCTCAGAAGCGTGATTTAACAAGACCTTCCTTTATAACACTGAGGAACCACATCAATGCAGAAATCAGGAGACACTGGAACAGCCCGTATCTCTTACAGAACACAGTTTATTTGGCATTTGGATGAAATGTTTCTCACAGCATCTTGAGAAAAAAAAAAAATATTAGTGTCAACCCCAAAGAAAGAAGTTAAAACAAAAAAACCAGTGTCACAGGGACTGAATTCTTATAGTATCAAATTTAAATTCTACATGGTATTTCACAGAATATCAAAATCTTTTATACACTGCCACAGTTAAGTCCAGTCACAAACCAACTACACAGGAGAAGCCTGCAAATGCAGCGCTGGCTAAAATGATTTTCCAGGAGAAGGTAAAAAGCAGTGTCTGGTTCTCTCTCACAGCCTCTCAGGCACCAGCCAGCCCCAAGCTGAGGGCAGCCTGCAAGCATGGCCTCTGGGCTGGCATCAACTCCAACCCACTCACCCCTCCAGGTGCACAGTACTGGGAAATGAAAGCTGTGGTACTGCAGCAGGCAGGTAACGCGGGCGGGTGCCAGGGGAAGCAGATCTGAACTGCTCCAAATGTCTGTTCCAAAGACACGTGCATTTCATTTGGACCATCAGAAGCAAAATGTATGGACTTTGATTTGCCTCCCCTACCCTAATCTGCTTTTAGGGTCCAGCTCCCAACTTGCAAGTGGAACTTAAGACACTTCTGTCTACTGTGTGGTCCTTAGCAAGGGAGAAAAAAACTGAAAAAAACCCAACCCAAACCTACACACAATGAATTGTGTGAGGCAACATTAAAACTTCAATGCTTCGCCACTGAAAAGCCACATCTGAAATATAAAAATGTCTTTTAAAAACACCTTCAAATTAATTTACCATTAGATGCGAAAAGAACAGTAATTACTGCTGACAAAAACATTTTCTCCCCAAGTGACGTGTAACCAGTGACATCCGTGGAGACAGAGCACCCGCCAACTGTCAGATCAAGCCTTCAGAAACAATCTGCCACCTACTTCATTCTTCTAGATGTGTGTCCAGCCATGAATGGGTAAAGGAACAGCCCAAGGCTCAAACCTAGACCAGACTGAACATGACACAGACAAGCTCTTTGTAGATCTGAATGACAGCTTTGATTTTCCAGCACAGACTGAAACCCACCGTCCTCCTAACATGACAACGCTCTGCAACTAGTAGAGTGAAAACATCAGAGGCTGCTGTGAGACTGTGCACGGTAACACCAGGACAGACAGAGGGGAAGGAACAGCAGAGGCCTCAATATGGCACCACAGCACAACCTAAGGGTGAGGAATGCGGGGAGTAGTTCTGTTGGGGTCACGCTGGGGGTGCGAGCCCTGCACAGAACCGAGCGCTGTGACTTCATGACAACATCCCAAGAGAAACACACTCTCTGCTCATGTGCTGCTGGGAATGATGTGGCAATGTCATCTCCCCTGCTGGGTCTGGAGGAACATTTCGGATGCCATCAGTAGGTAAGAAAAACATCCAGAGAAGTGAACGGTGGTGAGGGAAAAAAAAAAAGAACACACCAATGCAAAAAGTAACTCCAGAGATCTCATCAATCTAAAGGCAATCAAAACAGAAAGGTCCTTCTCAGGCAAGCATCACCCCTCTGTAATTGGTGGTCAGGACAAACTGCTTACCAGTCACCTTGCCCAGGGCAAGGAAGGTTTGCTGAGGAGTCAACTGCTGTCAAGAAAACTTAACTTCTCCCCAGTTGGTCCAGAAGTAGTTGTGATGTCATCTGCTACAAAGGCTCTTACTCCAAGAGAAAGTATTGAATGTAAAAGCCACGTTAAAAAGGGAAAAAATTTACAATTTTATTGCCAAATTAGAAGCTCACCAAGAGGTAAACGAACCATACTTAGTGAGCTGCTTTGTTCAAGGCAAAACTTCCCTTGTTTACAGTTAAAATGAAGAAGGATGGGGAAAAGAGAGAATATAGCAGCCTCCATGCCCATATACAAGTGGGAAAGGCTCAGAAGCAATGGGGAAAATATCACACTGAGGCTTCTACAAAGCAGCCTCCATTTGGAATAGCTACATCCAGGAGCCACCATGAAGTTGCCAGTTGTAAAAGAGCTTATTTTCAAATAAAATTCACCACAGAATCAAATGTAGAATTAAAAAAAACCCAAACCAAACTGATTCCCACAACATTAGAAGAGTGAGGTAAGGTATCTGTTCACCTCAGCCACAAAACACAGCTTCAGAGACCAAACCAAGCCAAAAGGCCTTTTGTTATTGCGCTAGGATACTACAAAGAACAAATATTCCATCTGGCTTCAAAAGAAATTGGGAGGTTTCTATTTTGCACTGCTAACAAAATATTCTTCAGGAACAGATCCTAGTAGCACAGACTTTGCATCCTACTGAAGTGTACACTATCACAGCCTGTCCTACAACAGAGTGTAGCCAGCTTGAGAGAAGTATTAACCCTAAGAGCCTAGTGTATACCCCAGTGCTTAGCTTCAGCTAGCTGGATGCAGCACAAAGGTTACCATCTACGTACAGTATGTATGGGTGTGTATATATATATATACACATATAGCCACCCAGAAACACACACACGCACACACGCATTCATACCTATAAAACTAAAGAAAAATCAGTACATACAATGTATAAAACGTATGAATGTGCTCAAAAATGCACAAAACCCGCTTTATTTTCATACTTCAGAAATGCTCAATCATTTGCAGGCAAGGTTCTGACTACTGCTATCCATCTACTGCGTTAGACCAGGGCTTGAGCTCAGAGGAGGAGATGGCAAGAGATCCCGAGGGTGGAGAACTGCTCCTCTCGTTTCATCCCACTGCTGTTGGAGCCAGTCAAACCAGAGAGCAGGCTGTAGGCACTGGCACAGCTCCAGGGGGAGCGGCTTCCCAATGCTGCTTCCTCCCCCCCTCCTGCCAGCAGCGCACCCCAGAGCTGTGGGGGGTTGGACTAGATGATCTTCAGAGGTCCCTTCCAACCCTGACCGCTGTGACTGCGGCTCTGGGATTCGCTCTCTCTGCTGGACTCAAGATCGTCAGCAAGCGTCTGAACATCAAGACACCAGATCTGATCTCAACAACAAAACTCACAGTTTTCTGTGCAAAAGGAGGTGAATTGTCAAGACCAATCCCCAAGTACAGTATAAGCCTACAGGCAAAAGACAGAATAGAAAGTAGCAGCATATTAATTGGGGAAAGAGTCAGCTGCACTGGGAAACCACAACAGTGGGTTAGGATTTGTCATACGAGTATGATTTGTCATCATTACTAGAAAAATAGATCACGTACACGCCCCCATTTCTCCCTGTCCCTCTGGGCTTGTGCCCTTCATAAGGTAACAGGAGAAGACTCATGAGGGGCACTCTTTACAAATTCCTTATAATTCCTCTCATCTGCTGCTACAGTAAATCAAGGAGAAGCAGAGGCAAGAAGAGGATGGGGGAAAAGGTAAATTATTTGCACACTGAAATCCAAACAACTTAAAATCACCTGCAAAGACTGTTTTGCAATCATTATCAAAACCAACAGTGCTTGACTTTGGGTGTAGTGAGGGAGTGAATGAATCGTTTTGCCATCAGTAAATTAACTTATTTTAAAGAGTTCCATCTGAGAGGGAAATTTAAGATGACATACCAGACTGAAGCAAACTGCTTTTTTATTGATTTATGTACACTAATCTCATTGACCCCTCATGGGACCTGGATAAATGGTTTGGGAGGCACAGGGGAAAGCCCTAGGAGAGGGCTGGCAATTTATAGGACTCAGATAAGGAACAAGTGTCCAATTAGAATTAATCCTCACATATAGTGCTTGTTGATCACTGTTTTAAAATGGTATCTCTGGAACTATCAAGAAGTGAAATGGAGGGGAGAGAACACACATGCTAAATACAGCATGCAATAACAAAAGCAAGAATAGTGTTTTATCCAGGCCAGTGTTGTACAACTGTTTGCTGCAAGGGAGTTAAACTACAAAAAAAAATACAGACCCTCAGTCTTCCTTATGGGATCATAACCACCTAACATGTGAGGATGCTCCCGAAGGGACACAAGCCTTACACTGACCCAGTTTTTTTCATGGGCCACAAGTTTCCCCAACAAGATGAGGTTTTGCAGCTCCCAACAGCAAATAATCCTAATTGCAAATTCTGGTTTTCTCAGTGGCCACCTGTCACACCTTGTGTAGATCATTCATCCTCCAGTCCCTACAGTGTTTGGAAGTAGCAAGGCAGATCAAAACACACAAATGTTGTTTACTGTGTAACTCTTACTTGGCGGCATGTGTTTTAGCTCCCCAGTGTTCTCACTCTGTAAAACAGACCCCAGCCCCTTCCCCTGCAGTTCCATCTTCCTTCCCTTTTCCATGTGTAGCACTGAATCAAGAGAAAGCCACTGATTGAATGGTGACTGCTCACACCCTCCTTTTCCCTTGTCTCTTCCCTGGGTCCAATGGTATCCAGTCAAATCCAAGCAGCTTTTTTCTGACATCGATTTTGTTTCCTCTCAGGTTAAGGAAAAAAAAAAAACCACAACAAACTACCCATACTTTTCACCTCCTTAGAAGTCAAAAGAATTCCCTGCGCTCTTTTCCGTAGCCAAAGGAAAAAAGAGCAGCTGTGCAATCCATATTTACAGGACAAACCGATTAGTGAATGAACAACGACAGCCAAAAAAACGAGAGGCACAATCCTAAACCTAGAACATAAAAGCCGTGTTCAGAAAAAGAAGTGGAGATTCCTTCTGAAGTCCAAACCATGGATTAAGTGTTTGTCTGTGCAAACAGTTGCTAAAACTACTCCTGACCAGCCGTTGGTCTTTCACTCCTTCACACGATGGTGTTGAGGGAACAGTGGCTGGGCCGGCTGCCTGCCAGAGTTTCTGCCGGCGGGTTTTCATTGAGGGGTGTGTCAGGAGGGACCAGAAAGGTGCTGCTGTCAGCAGAGTCTTCCAGCTCCACTGGAGAAGGACCAACTGAGGGAGGAAGCGACCCCTCTGTAAGCTGTGGGGATACATCACAGTTTCCTAGTGATGGAGGACTGCTTTGCACAGTCTGAGGGAGAACTCCATCTGCAAGGGACAAAAAACAAGCAGAATCAGGACGTGAAGTGTATTGTTTCATGTGCCCAAATAGATTCACTCTCTGTGTTGCTGGAAGACCTGAATTTTTCTTGGTTTTGCATTAATGCACGAAGAGATGACACTACAAATGAGGAAAATTAGGTAGCAAAAAATAAAACTTTGATATATAAATAAGATACTTGCTCTAATCAGGCTCACTTATCTCATGAGATAGGCTGCTACTAAATCCCAAATTGAAATGATTTCTACAGGATATGAATATCGCAGCTGCAAAACTGAATAACACCGGGTGAATCATTAGAAAGTGATATTTTTGGTCAATTTTTGGGGGGTGTGGGTGTGGGAAGCGGGGAGGAGAGAAGACACTGGATATATTTTATTCAAAATCTCTTCTACTTGACATTTGTTCTACTTTTTAGTACCGATCTCTATAGACCCATCTCAAAAAGCCCAGAAAAGGTGCCAACATAGTGGAAAGTAGGTAAACAGGTAACCTGTCCAAGGTAAGGCTTGAAAACAGGCAAGGTCTAAGAGTTTAACTGCCTGTAGCATGGATTCCACTTGTAACTTAAGTAATTTAAAGAACCTTTGAAAACAACCAACCTTAATGATACATTTTAACAAGAGACTTTTCCACTGCAGAAATAGAAGATTATACTATGAAATGTATTTTCCTGTCACAGTCACTAAGACATATATTAAAAAAAACCCTCAACTTTACCCTCTGGCCAAAATGCAATGAGGAAGAAAAGAAAAGTTATTGTCTGCATACCTGGAGTGGAACAAAGGATGCTGTCTGGATTGACAGAAGCCTCATAAGGAGGAGGTGGGTCATCTGGGTGTTGAATATCTGGATACTTGTAAGCAGTGTAGGGTGGAGGTGGATCATGGAAATGAAATGCCCCACCTTCCCCATCATCTGAGAGATGCAGTGGAGTAAGGCCAGTTCCAAAACCATCAGGACCATAGTCAAAACCAGGCATCCTGCGGCCCAGGTTAAAATGGTGCACTATTTCAAGAGAAGAAGAAAAAAGAAGTTAGTCAATTTATCCCATGCTTTCCTCCTCAATTTAATGCAGATCTCGAGACCTTTTTCCAGTTTTCACACCCAAGGAACTCATGTCTCTTGAAGACCTAAAAAAGTCAATCTATACAGGTCAACTCACTGCAGCTACACAATGATACTCAGACCCAGCTGCTCCCAGCCTGTTTGTCCTGCATCACATCTAAATTTGAATCTAACCTTCTCAAACTAAGGAGATCATTCACACCCAGAAGATATTTCAAAATTAAAGAAAAAAATATTTGTCCATTATTGGCTAAAAAGTTCACGTTTGAAGAATCTATTAAGACACACACACAGGCACAGTCAAGCAAGAACATGACATTTCTCACCTTTATGTACATCCATCTGCCAATAATAAGCATGAGGCACCAGATAAGTGTAAATATAAAAGTTTTTTTCTTTGAATATGGAGTGGAAGAGAGACCTAGAACTTGTACAGATCATTACCAGTTCACGCAGCCAGCACAGAGCTACACTTGAGCACAGTACTGACGAGAATGATAAACAGGCTTCCACTGACATTTTTCATAGATGTCTACTTCTCCTGCTCTCTTTATTCTGAAGCACACACACTACTCAGACCAAGACTTGTTACAGACACAGGCTACTCACAGTTTGCCCCAATCAAGGACTCGATGCGCTCCCTCCGCCTCTGGCGCAGCCGATGGACCATAAAAAGCAGCAGGGAGAGGATGAGGAAGGAGGAGATGCAGCTGACGATCAGCCGCATGCCCCCCGCCATCGAGTCAAACAAACTGTTGCCATCTGTTGCATAAAACAGATAAAAGGAGCCTGTTAGTTTTGTTCAAGACTCATTTTTCTTGATGTTTTTTCCAGTAAGGGAGAGATAAAGCAGAGATTTAGGGAGATAAAAGGAGAGGTGAAGCAGAGATTCATTAGCCTGGCTTGACATGTCACCATATTTAAAAATGTAAGGAAATTACAAATCATCAGGTTATTGCCACAAGACCTAAATGATTCTAAATATATCTTCATCAGCAGTAGGGACAAAATGTTGAAGGCTTCAGGTCTCTGAACAAGAGAAAAAGGAAAGGTTAACACTATTTTGCACATCCCCTTGTCTCCCTGGCATTGCTGAAGATACTACACTGAAGATGACAGCAGGCCTGGAAGCTATGGGAAAGGCCTGAGAAGTGACCTCTCCACACACTATTTTTACACAACTTCTGGATCTTAACTTCGACATTTCCAACAACAAAATCTCTCAACATGGTAATTAAGATGTGACAATCTAAATTCCATGTGTCATTGGTACACTGGTTGGTACCATTAAGTGACAGCAACTAAAAATACTAAAAAGGTGAATCAAAATTACAATCATCCTTCAGGAACTGAAAAGATTACAGTAAATAGGAATCTTTCAATAGAATTACACGGAAACAAGTGGCAGAACGTGAAAAAAGACCCATGAGCTTGGGACTTTTTTTGAGAGCTCTGTATCATTGCTACCCAGACCACACATTGGAAGGCTGTTGTGAGCAAATTATCACTGTTCTACCCAGTGTCAGACATAAGAGGTGTTAATTCTTCACAGTTCAATTCATCACACTTGGTTACACTTAAGTAGCATGTGCACACTCAGATACTCCACACAAAGAAATATTAATTAAAAAGGACTTTGCTGTGTTCTTGGCATCAATTTCTTGTTAGAGAGCTCTGAATGAGAAACACACCCAGGTTAGGTGTGGGTAAGAAACAGAGTGGCTAAACAACCTGGTCACCTACTGCTGGAGGACACAACTGCTACCAGGTAGGAGCCCCTCACCCAACCACCACCTAGAGCCACCAACCAGATCCTGGCCACCTCTCCTTTCCCTCACCCACCACACCTGCAAGTGCTTGCTCAATACTCTTCCTTTCACTAACAGCAGCTAACGCTGTATCAGAGACTCCTTACAAAAGAAAGCCAAAAGCCTCACAAAAACTCTACATACTGACTAGCTACAAACACTAGTAACAGAAAAATCCACCTAATTTATACATTGCTGAAGTACGTGGCTAACAGGCTGGCATCTATCACGTAACACATTCTTGACAACAAGAAATTCATTTAATAGGGCACTATACATCGAGCTTGAACATTACACCCTCTCAAATCTGGCTGTGCAGCACAAAAGGCTCTGTGCTATCAAACCTTTCAGCAACTCTCACTGTCAGAGCTTAAACCGAAGCAGTCACACACCTACCAACCAACACGCCCTCCTGAACACCACAGGCCTGCCACTGTTCCTCCTCCATATTATGGCAAAGCCGATTTCATTAAGATCATAAATTAGTGCTAATAACTGCCTTAAATAAAGAGACTTAAGTAAAGCACGACACAACCTTGTAGGCAGAAACTCTAACTTCCATTCTCTTTAGGCCAGATCCAGCTGCAGTTCTTGCACCTTCTGGGGCCTCTCTCACACAGCACCCAGCCTGTGAGAGCTCCTAACCTGCAACCTGTTTGGCTGGATAAACTGTTGTCACATGAAGTCCTAGATTAACAAAAAGACAAAGACCCAGCTTGCACAGAACAAGGTAGGCCATCACAGAGAGTCTGAAGCCACATAAATAGGAACAGATTATTTCAGAAAGGCTGTTTTACACTCAATACATTAGCAAAGCCCCATAACTGCATCAGTTTGGTCAATAGAAAAGCTTCTGCACTATCAGCTCTTTCAAACTATTTTATTTCTTTTATTAACTTTTAAAAAGTAAGAGTTTCACATGTGTCTAAACAAGAGCCACACAGAAAAATTATTTCTACCATATGTATAGAGCAGCAATAGACAGACTACTTCAGTTTCAGCACCAATACATGAAAGATTTTCCTCTGCTATTTATCTTCAACTAAATGAGAAGAAGCATCTTTCAAGCTGTGATTCCTCAGCTTACTCCTACCACTGACAAATTCCCCTACTACTAAGTCCTTGAGTAATATTCCTTACCCACTTGTAATCATTGCTCACCCACTCACACTGTGAGAGCTGATTACCTGCCAACCCAACAGCAGGATTTATTTCCACCCAGCTTCTCAATGGGTGATTAATTTACCTACTGTTGATTAGTAAACTGTTTTCTTTCCTTTGCAACAGAGCTTAGGAAAGATATATGTAAGAACTGAACAAAGATAAATACATGCTGATTAAAGAAAGTAATTAATTTTGTCATCTGGAATAGTCATTGATAAACACCCAGAAGGAAAACTGAAATGCTAAATTAAAAAACTTCAGTGTTCATCACTAGCTGAAGTAACTTCATTATAAAGGAAGTTTGACAACTGCTTGATGATTCTTCTCTCAAAAACTAAGTTACTAAAAAAACCAGAACACTTCAGGCAAGAGTATAATGAAACAGTTTTATTTAGCATCAGTACAGAAAGAAGAGCTTAAGGATCAGAAAGGATGTGGTAAAATACACTCTTCAAATCAGTATTCATGAAATAGTTAAGCCCAAAGCAAAAAGCAAGGATTAAAGAACACTGCACGAGGTTATCCCAGGCCATCTTATCCTGTCTGCTGGATGATGCTTTGCTGACACTCTTCCTGAAGATAAAAAAAAGGAAGACAAAGTCTTAACTCTGCTGATAAGAGTGGGAGGAAGACTCCTGCTTCCTCCCCACTCTTTCACCGACCAACCTGCAACATCTGCTCGGCCCTCAGAACAAACACAAATGCAGCAAGGAGGGGTCAGGGGCCTTTAATAATTAACTTCCACAGTCAGAACAAATAAGGCAACCTGTGAATTCAGAAGCCAGTAAGCACTCTTTTTTTGTAGCATACTGAAATAAAAGCCTCTGACAAGAAGGGCTGACCTTCTGTGTTTTCCATAGGAGTTCAGAACAGTACCACAGAATCCTTCTGGTTGGAAAAGACCTTAAAGATCATTGAGTCCAACCTTAACCCAATTCTACCAACCATTAACCTAACTCTACCAGTAGCTTCTTATCGCACTCAGATAAGTTTAGATTATTTTAAAATACAGGAAA
Organism: Apus apus; assembly: GCF_020740795.1. Classification (NCBI taxonomy): domain Eukaryota; kingdom Metazoa; phylum Chordata; class Aves; order Apodiformes; family Apodidae; genus Apus; species Apus apus. The sequence goes on from NC_067297.1 coordinate 5,649,401, forward strand.
CAACAGTATCACAGACAGTTGAGGTTAGAAGGGACAACCTGAGATCATCTAGCCTAACCCGAGCTCAAGCAGCTTCAGGTAGAGCAGGCTGCTGAGGACAGAGTCCAATCGGGGGCTGAATATCCTCACAGATGGAATCTCCACAAGCAATCTGCTCCAGTATTTGACCACCCTCACAGTAAATTCCAAGTAAGATAAATTTCTTTTCACAAGGCTCCTTACAGAAAAATAACCCCTCAAAATCTACATCCCTAAATGGTGACTGACAAACAGTTCACAGGCAGCTGAAGATTTTACTGATCCAAAACAAGAAGCTGCATTGAGAGATGCCAAATCCAGTAAGCAAGGTTGCACATCCTGATTATTACTGAAACTCTATATAATTCACAAACTTTGCTTCCTTCATGATCCCTGGGTGCAAACTTCCACACACATAAATGCTCACATCCAGAAAAAGATGCTTAATTAGTGCTCAAGAGAAAAGTATTTTCTTTTCATGACAACTAAACATGACAAAGGAACCATGCAAGACACTCTACTAAAAATCCACAGAAGAGTCAAACTCCATACAGAAAATAAGCTCCTGCTTCTCCTATATAAGAGGCATCAAGGATAACTAATTATTTCCAGCCACAGTCTGAAGTGTTTAATTTCCTGTGATTTGACATCTTTCCCCACAGGGCATTTGTACCCAGCAATGTTGAGGCACTGAAAGGATGCATCATCTCAAACAAAGTAATACCCAAAGACAGCCAAGTCGAGCAGTGAACTCAGTTTTCTTGACAAAACTGCAGCAAGTCACCTCTTACCTGGGTCCAAACAGGTGAACTTGCAGCACTCCTTAGGGTCCTTGCGGTACTGCTGGCAGCCCTGGGGCCGCTCACACAGGGCAGCCACACACATCTCGGGTTCACCGTTGTGACACGTGCAGCTCAAACAGGGATCATTCCCCTTTGGAGTGAAATAGTAGCCTTCATCCACAATGTTGTCTTTGATATCAACGCAAGTCTGGCCTAGAAGAGACATGCACATCATTATCCAAGTGTCTGTGGGCCTGTCCGAATGGAGTCCAGTTTATCCTGTCACCTTAAGTGATTTGTAACCACCAGCAGACCACCAGTTAAAAGCCAAGCTGTTACATTAAAGCCACTTTGAAAAGGGATCTCCCAGGAGTGGGGAAGGTAATGGATATTCTGGAGGCACACAGGGATGATTTACTGCTCAAAATAGACAAATTGAGGTTTAAGTATTGAATGGAATTGACACACTTTCAGGCATCCTCTCCAAGACTCTGGGAAGCAAGTGGCCTGAGAAGTTTAAGCTTCACTGTCAATGCCTGCTGCAGTTCCCTCCCTCTCTCCTGGTACTTAGGAAAAGCTGGATCCTCTCTGGACCAAACCTGAAGTAGTTTTCACATGCTAGGCCTGAAAAAGGAAGCCAGGCAACAATACTTCCACTGCCCTAGCTGCATCTTGATCCCTGCCCAGCAGAGGAAGGTTAGGTGCCTTCTGTCCACTGTCCTTTCTTCCCACTGACCTAAAAGCAGGTACCAAAATGAGAGAGGAGGAACGCAGCACTGAAGAAAACTGCTCAGGGAGGGTGGCCTCTCCCCTCCACCCCATGAACAGGTCAGCTGGCTGTAGAGCAAAGGTCAGACTGGAAGAAACCCTGCGGAGGTCTCCAGCTCCATCTGCTGCTCAATGCAGGGTCAGCTAGGACATCCCACAGGTCACTCAGGAATTTAGCTTATCTGGTGGTAAAAGCCTCTGAGGATAGAGGCTGCACAACCTCCCTGGGAATCTGTTCAACTCTTGACCCTCCTCACAATTAAGTGTTCTTCCTAGCATCAATTATTTTCTTTTTCTTTTTTTTTTTTAACTCACTGAGCACAAAAAGTAGAAAGGATAACTGTTTCCCCCTATTTGTTATATGCATGTTTAAAAACTCAATACAGTTAAGACTGAACTTACTCCTTTTGCAGAGGAATGAAGATTTCTCATAGCAGTTTTCAGCATACCAGCTGTGCAAACCGTGGTGCCGGAGGGTAGGAAAATGGAAACACTGAAGCTGGGCACAAAGAACGTTTTCATTTTCAGACATAGCAGTCCCAAAGATAGGGTCAGGGGGTAGAAAGACTTCTGAAGAGCCTAGAACAAGATGCATTGCTATCAGCAGCCTGCAGGTATGGAAAGCTTTAGAAAGGCTCTGTTATGTCACTCACTTCACACACAGCAGCTCTGCTACAGGGCTACTCCAGCTTTAGCTTCCATTAGCAACATCCCTCTGGGGGACAGCAAACAGCACGGAGGGAAGGGGTGACTCACACAGAGAAGAGGCTGCTATTTTCAAAGTATTGGGTAATTTTGTCATTCTGCACCAGTAGGAGTGATGTTTTGATACCTCTACAAGTGCTGTTTTCCAGAGTCCTACGGGGTTTGCCTGCCAATAGTTATGCACCCCTTCAAACAACACTGAGCTTGGCCATGCTTGCTACTAGTGGAGCAAGAACCCCTGCCAAGCTGGTACCTGGCCCTCCAAGCACCTGCTAGTGTTCCCAAAGGTGTGTGTGCAAATCTGCCACATGCAGCACACTGCAGAGCTGCACCCCCACGCCTCATGCTCCTCCTCCAGAGTGCAGAGGAGTGCTAGATCAAAAACAAGGCTGCAGCACTGCTGCTGGGGCCAGTAAGGACTGCTTGGTCCTTCCAGCTCATGTCATTGTGAAGAGACTGCATCGTGATGGGTTCCAAAGAGTGCAAGAGGTGTTGAGGGCATTTGGTAACTTTTAAATTGTTGTTTCTGACCACTGTCTGGCTTCACTGTTAAATCTGCTGGTACGCAAAGTTGCAGAAATTAATGGGAGACCAAGACACAGCAACTGTGAACATTACCCTATTCTGTATGTTTTCAGAGCCTACTTCACAAATCTGTGTGCTTAAACATTTGCTTTTACCAGCTCTGACAGTCAGCACAGCCTTTGCACATGGTGGTCCTTTCAAACACTTAAGTATGATGTTTTTTTTTTTTATTCTTTTAAAAATACAACTTGGTTCTGCTATTTTTTTTTTTTTGAGTACTTACCTTCCCCATCTCCCATTAATGGATTTTAATTTCCAAACTACAGAAACTTCAATCACTTTTCAAACAGATAGGAGGAATTCAGTCTGCCTCACTACAAGTCAATGTAAAATTTTTCAGAAGCTACTGAATGCTACTATGTACAGTTATGTACTTTATCACACATAGTTTGTTAAATAGAAAACTTGCAAATACAAGAATATATTATATTGAGGAGGCTTACATTTATATAATGCATCAAATTAAATAAAAATTCCAACAAAAACAGGTATGATTTTTCTGTAATTTATGCCTCCCTGGTTGCAAACATCTGTCAGCAGATGGCAGTGCAGTCAAATCTCCAAAGAGCAAAGAAAAGCTCTTTTAAGGATGTTTGGGTTTTTTTTACCTTGGACTTCACAGGAGAAATCTACCTCTATAAACTGTTCTGTCCAGACCAGAAACCCCAATTATGAGAAAAACTCAGACTTTCCTCTCTCCCTTTCCCCTGCATCTTTAGGTGTTTATTTCAGGGAACTAATGAAAATGTTCCTACTTCCACAAGGAACAGTTTCCTCTCAATATTCAGTCAACTCTGTTCACTTAAATGACAAAAAATACTTCTGTGCACGGCAGCACAGTAAACAAGCACCATCATTAGAAAGTTATGCAGGGTTCTACTACTTCTCATGTGTCAAAAGAAGCCGTTTCAGAGATCCATCTGTTCAGCAAAATCCTGTTCATAATTATGCATCTGTACCTAATGGACAGCTTTCCTTCCAGATTTTCCATCACTGAAAAATGTGTGTGAGAAGAAAACTCCAGATTAGCTTTCATATGCTACACTGAATTCACAGTGCTGATACTTAGAAAACACACCCCTTTGTTTTAAGTTTTCCATTACCTAGACTAGTACAGCACTTAGACATCCAGTTCTACACATAAGAGTTTATATAATGTCTTTAAAGTTAACTAAACCTTCCACTGAATTAGTCAGAAGGTACAAAAACACAACTTTGCATTTTCAGCAGAGGGAGCTGCTTGTTTTGCAACTGAAGTTCAGCCAGTGATGCCTATCAGATTGATATTCAGTTTTTTGTATAAAAAGGATTTCTGGGATTAGGCAAATCTTATCTTCTTTTAAGCAAACTATCTGAAGTATCTTAAAACTTAAAAAATCTGAGTAATTTCTCAAAATTCAGGATTTTTTTTTTTCCAGTATATAAAAATCTACCAATTTTTAAAAAGCTAAAACCCCGTAATATCCTATGCCAGTTTGTGCTAATGTTGTAATCAGGAATCAGCAGTTCATCTAGCCATTCCCACAAAGAACATGAGTAGTTCTATTAAGTAGTTTCCTTTTCCTGAGCTCAATCAAGAGGAAAGCCCAAATAGACTGAAAAACATGTTCCTTCCACAAAGACATCAATGTGAAAAAACTATGAAGCTTCTTACACTTGAAAATAAGACGTGTTGAGTATGAAACTCTTCCATTTTGATCCTGCAAAGCAAAGCAGTTCCCCTACACTATTTTAACACCATCACTAAAATATGTTGTTCTTGCAAATAATGTTCATGCTTTGAGACAGTTTTCATGGGCCATTTGATTAAGTACTAGTTTGAGATGCCTACCTTTGTAAGCTACTTCCCAGTGACCTTCTAGAGAGTGATTTCGATTGGTGATCACATATTGGTACCCAACCCAGAACCTATAAAAAAATCAAGTCAGAATCTAAGATACAAGAAAAAAATACACTAACAAAATAAATTGCACAGAACTTTCTACTACCTTTATAATTAAAATAAACATTCTGATTACTTATTCCTGAATATTTCAGCCCCCATACTGGCAATGTAGATAGAGACACTAAAGCTGAGGAACAGAGGAAAACACTCAGTAGTTTTCTGTGTTTACAAGTGATAACTCACTGTGCCTTTTATTTCTACTCATAATAAGCACCTTATTCTGTTGTTATAGCAGCACATCAGCATCTCAAACCCAAAAAACACACAAAAGCATCCAGAAGTCAAACATTTTATAAACGTACCCAGCTTATGTCAGACTGTTCCAGATCAAACCACCTAACTCTCCAGAGACAGATACACCATTACTGAACCTCTGCTGGTGATCTGTCATGGCAGCCCATGAGACTGACAAAAACCCACAGGCAAAAAAAAAGGAATTATGTCTGCTGTGAACTAACAAAATGAAATACCTAAAGCAACGAGAACATAGTTCTTGCAACTCAAAATAGCTCTTCATGTAGCTCTTATCTCAATCTTGCAGTCTTTGTTAGAGCTACTGGTACTCAACAGTAACAAAAATTTTGTTGAAAAACTTAAGAGAATTACTTCTACACAAGGTAGGGCAGCAGTCATTGTGAAATCCATCTTCCCTACATGAGTATGTTGCTGAGACAGTCCAAAGATATAAAGATTCTGATGAAATGTAGCATATCTGGTAATCAAAAGATGAAATACTGATGGCCACTGCCAAACACTCAACCAGCATGCTCATACTGGTTAGTAACCTGAAGTCAATTTTACCATTATATTTTCTTAGCAAACTGAACTACCAGCATTTGCATCACAGAGAAACCATTCTTGTGTAACAGGAGACCTTTGTCCTCTCCCTCCTACTCACCTACGCTGGTCCTTCCTTACAAATGTTTTTTCTTCCAAGTCCCACTCCTGTGCCAGGATGAACCTCAGCTCCTGGTCGGCAGTGAAGGTGGCAAGGGATCCATTCACTCGCTGACATGTCTGCACAGCATCCCAGTAGTTCTCCCCATTTAAATACACCCTGTAACAGCTGGCTGTGCCCTCGTAGTGGTGCCACCCTGTTGGGCACTTTCCTAGGAAACATGAAGAACAGAAGGGAAACCATTCCCCCCAAATTAGGATCTTCAAGATAATGCATCCTGATCAGTTTATGACAATGCAATGCATAATCACTTGGATGTGTACACACAACATACTCTACATACTTCACCTCACCAGGTCATGTGTGCATTACAGATCACAGAAGATTGATTTTACTACAGCTTTTGACAAATAAAAAATAATTTTAAAGTCTTAAAAAAGATGCAACTCCTAGCAATTTTATACTGCACTGGGACAGCCTTTAAAGTCTTTTATTAAGACCAATGATCTACTGTGGAAGGTGTTTCCCTGCACATCTTTATAAATCAAATCAGTTTGATCAATCCAACTCAAACATCAAGAAGAAGGAACTAAAAACAGGAGGCCAATTTAATTATTCTTTCTGTCAGGGAGTTAGCAATGCATCCAACTTGCTGCAAAGTTTTCAACCTACTTTTACAAACAGTCTCAAGGAGTGTTCAGACAATTGCACTCAAATAATCAATCACTAAAGATGATGAGGGTTCTGGGGCAATTGTTGTTTGCTTTGGAAAAACGTCACTGCAAAGTGGACCTTTAGGAAACAAGAAGGTCGCAGTATGAACCACTGTAACTAAATTGAGGGAATATGCAACAAAAGCCTTGAGGCATTTCTGGATGAAACAGGCCCATGGGCTTTCGATGACTGGCATTCTTGGGGGTGACTAATAGGGAGAATCACAGAGGCAGGCTGAGGAAATTTAAAACAGACATGAAATATGATTTTAGCACCTGCATTTGCAAAATTAATTCTGCACAACAACTAGGAAAGGAAATTTAAATTCACAAACTGTTATATGTTCATTGCATGCATTCACAGAGTTTCTCTTCTCAAGCCTCTCTATTCCTCAACACTGTTGATTCCCTTCAGAAACAGTGATCTTTATCACTAAATAATAACCTAAAACTTAGATTTGAAGCCCTTTCAGTATCTTTCCTCATTCTTCCTTTATACTTGAGAAGCAATGGGATATTTTTAAGATTTACTGCTCACATCACTAAGATGGGACAGAACACAGTATCAGACTGCAGAGCGTTTTAGATACTGCTGTATCAGTTTCTAAATGGCTTTATTGTCCTCTACAAATTGCACTAACATAACAGTTTAGCCACTGAAATGTATAACAAATCAAAATACCTATCTAATAAGCATTTTTGTCCTCTATAAAATACCTCTATAAAAAAGGTGAATTTTTACATTTGCTAATCACTTGAGGTTTTTTCAGGAGATCACTGCAGTCCAATGCAATTGTTCCTAACTTTACTACTGCCATACTATCTTCCCCCATGTCCTCTTCCTAACCTGCCCCATCCCTCCCCCCAAGGCTTATTAGTGCTGTCTCACATTGCCAGCTGATCCCTGGAGCAGAGGGAATCAAGATAAGAGCAAGAATGCTCTATGCCTGGAGAGATTCAGTAGTCACTATGAGCTACAATCAGTGGGAAGGACACTTGCAGGACATTTCTATCTCTTTAGATAAAGCTGGGACTAGGATGCCAACAGTGGCACTAGCAGTGATGCAGGTGGTGTTTTTGAAGACTCCTGACTGATGGAAGCAACACGGTGAAACCAGTTCAGGTGCTACATCCTTCCTTGATAGACTTTTTCTGCAGAGAAGCAAGTGAAGAATTTCCTAAGTTCAAACTCCCTAAACAGTATTTTTCCTATTTTAAAGGATACAAAACTCAGAATATCAGAGATGCACTTAATTAACTAATAATAGTGCAAGATCATTTTCAATATTACTTCAAACAAAATAAATCAATTCTGGTTTTCCCCCACTTTCCAGAACTATCCTCCATGCAACCTCACATCAAGACATGAGGTAGACTATCACCCCTGCTGCAGGTTGAAACCATCACCTAAACCATGATCCTAGTTTTCTGTAATTGCAATGAGTTACAGCAGAAAACTACAACTCTGGTTTCACATAAATAGGATTACTAGGGAATTAGGACGGTTTTGCACGTATTAGCCTGCTATATAAACTATGCAATGTTACAGGACACACGTAACTGTACAAAAGCCTTAAAAAACACTGCAGCTGAAAAAACCTGGTCAAAAAGCCTCGTAACATAAAAAAGTATTAACTGATCCTTAAAAAAAAATTAGTCTAAATTGCTAAATTAATTAGCAGAGATGGCCCAGATTCTCCAGTCTGCAACTTACTGCTAAATCGGACAGGCTGTGCCACATTGACAGTGTGGAAGCGGGTTGTCTCTCCTCCTCTCCCTCGACTGTGCCTGGAGTCCACATTCTCCTTCCCATGGTAAGTTCGCTGGTCCCCTGTCAAGCCTGTCCAACCAGAAGGAATAGTCAGTACTGGGGAAAGATGCCAGCAAAGGCAGACTTCATTTTATTAGACTTTCTCTGGGTTTCAATTCAAGATGTATAAATAACACGCAGTCAGGTGCACAAAGATGGTAGATCCCTGCAGTAACAGCTCGGCCATTTTAGCATGTAACTGAAATACCTACAATTGAAAAGAACCAACTGGCCATTGCATGAGTTTTGCAGAGTGAGCTAAGTATTTTGGCCAATTCTCAACAACCTGCAGTTGTACACAGGACTTCACAATCATCGTTTCAGTTGCTGCAGCAAATGCATCATCCCCGGTGCATTTGATCTGCTCCTGTTGACAGAATTACCCACTCTCCAGCTGCTTCATTTCTCAGTGCATGTTCAAGGATAAAAGATATCTTCCTCAATACACTTTCCAATTCTGTGAGATCTAGGACAAAATTAAAACCAGGGAAGGAAGCCTATCTTCATCCTGAAGAACAAGGTTTTTCTTTCACTCTCAAGCTTCTACAGGAAATGTTAGTTCATTATTTCTGAAACAAAATACACAGACATCTTCATCTCAGTGCCAGGGCTTCTAACAGGTGTACATGACAATGGGATTCAATAGCTTAGGAAGAACATAGTGCAAGATGTCATTCCAGAGAAGGGACTGGGAGGCTCCACATGCCTACCAGGAGTAAATGAAGAGCACACAACTCAGGTGCAGATGCTGCAGGATGTGCTGTAGCCAGAAAATCATAAGCAGGAAAGCCTGGCATGGTGGTGGGGAGAAACCTTTGAGCAACAAGAAAGAATTCTCTGGAAACAAGGAATTACCCTTAAAAAGAGGAAAAAAAAAAAAAGAACCCAAGAACATAAGCATTAACAATATCTACTAGTATGTTATTGAATGCTACTGGCTGTTATTAAAGGTAATAGAGTTTAACCAGCATTAAGAGCTATGCAGACATTCATTTCTGTGTTAAAAAATCAGCTTATTTTCCTTTAAAGCTGATCAGCTCTATTTAGCCCAGCTAAGCCAAATAAACCAGTTATGGTCCCAAATAAAGAGGACCTACATAGTTGTCTTCAACAGATTTAACTACATCTGTTTGAAACACATTCAAGATTATGTCAATAACACTTTCTCCTTTCAGATTAGCTTTACAAAGCAAGAAGTCCACCACAATCTGATGATAATTTAAACCCAGAGTTGGAGACTGGTGTATTACCTGGGGGAAAAGACCTTCAGAACACCCACCATCAAACAATGCACTCCTTGGAACAAAACATTGGCACTGATGAGTCAAAAGAAAAATATCACTAGCTGGAGCCCAGGAACAGCAGAATAGCTTTGCATTCATTTTTGCCTCTAGCAGACTGAGTTTGCCCTGGGTTAATAGGATAAGCAAGGGATATTTAATTACCATGTTATCCTAGGCATTACATGTCTATAGAAATCACCCATTAAGAAATGGCTGTGCATAATACACTCATGTGGCCTTCCAGGAATAAAGCAGTAATTCTACTGTTCAATATTAGAATACACTTTATCACAGGCAAGAAGTTACTGCCAAGAAATTCAGTTAGTGTATATTTCAAAGGACACAAAGTGGTAAAATTATTTGACAGTGAAGATCAGTGATTATTTTTTATTCTTTAAAGGCCAATCTATTTTTAGTTTTAGAATTTTACTGTTCTTTATCCTAAGGGTTCAGCAGCAGTATTTACACTATGATTTTCAGAGGGATATTGAGACACCAAAAAAGCAAACATAGTAAGACTTTAAAAATAACTCTAACTGATACCAAATGCTTTATCAGAGACGAACTGAGCTCAGCACAGGAACCTCTATTTTCCATGGCATTAAATGGTAACAACTTACACCCAAAGAACCAGTGAGAACCACATGTAGGAAGAGTTAGTTCTCTTTCAGAAGCGAGAGCAGATGTAACACCATATGGCTGACCCTCCATGGCTAAAGAGAACACCCACAAGGACTTAACAATTTACCTCCCCTGGGAATAAACCAGAAGTTCATAGGTTTTAACATCCAAGGTTAAGAAAGGGTTACTTAGGCTAACCTCTGAAATTGATGGAATTTATGCCAGATGCTTTGAAAAACAGCCACTCAGATTCCACAGAAAGCAAGTTCAATCAGTCCTCACCCAGGAAGCAGGACACTTGTTCCTTCCCCAGCATCTGCTCGTGTCAGCAGACTCACTGCTGAAACCAGGCAGGACTGAAGAGGCAGAAAGCAGCCACCAGAAGTCACTTCTCCTTCAAGCCCAACACTGTCAGCTGCTTAATAAACTGGTGCTCTTCAAATATTAAATTGCTTCTATTTGACCTGAATTTTTGGTCTCTGAAAAAAGCAATGATGACAAGTTTTTCAAGGGCAATAAAGGAAGAGATGCTAACAAGCCTCTAAGTCACTTGAATGCCATGAAAAGCATTCAGGACTCAAAGGGATGAACACTGGGATCTGGGAAGTTGAACTAGTTTCCGGAGTTAAAGCATCACAGGAAACAAGTCACTCAAGCCAAACCCTTCACAAGGCTGGATTACTATGTCAAGTTATGTCAAAATTCAACTATTTGTGAGGCAACCATGTCTTGTCACATCTTACTTGTTCCAAGATTTGAGTTGCTCCCATTTAAGCACACAGACTCTCAAAATGTAGATAAAAAGCTGCCTTGATGCCTAAACTTAAAATTTTCTGTCCAGCATATTATTTACTAAAGCTTGGAAAGAATTCCAACTGGTAATTTGAGAGGTGAGAGAACTTCAGGACTAAATCCAGTTTTGTGCCTAAAGATTTGGAAATACAGTTCAGAAGTCCCCAGAGAGAACTGATTCTTTTCAGATCAAGCAGCTCCACACTTTGTGTTATCAATTATATGAAGCTAGGAAACAGATGCCAACCAAGAACAGCATCCTGCTGTGCTGAGCACTGTTCAAAGAAAGAGACAAGAGCAAAGAGCTTATAAACACCAGAGTGAAAAGGATGCATCATACAGGAGTTCAGCAAGGGCTCAGAAAAGGTGAGGAAATTATCAGAGGTTTTTATCATTATCATCTAGCTTTACAAAAAAGGAGGTGTACTAAAAAGTGCACAAAACAACCAAACACAATATCCTTGGTGACACAAAACACAAAGCTGTTTATAATGACTGCAAAACAGAGTGCTGCAGCTGCTGCTTTATTGCTCACTGGCCATACCTCCAGCTGGCTCCACAAAGGAGACTTCAGCTAATGTGTCTGTGGTGAGGCAAGTGACTTCCAAGTCTACACATTTCTTCCTGATACAGTATCTGGGGAAGTCCTTAAGAACAACATACAAGATGACATCGCTCAAGATGAGCATTTATAATTAGCCTCCTAGCAAGATTGTTTCTGTATTAAATCAGGCTCCCAGCCTCAAAGACACATTAAATCATACTGTTCACCATGGAACTGCAGGACGGCTCATGATACTGCCAGCCACTGCTGCCCCAGGACCACCACCACGGTCAAGCTGTCCAGGGCTGAATATGGCCTCAAGGTGAGGGAGGAAAAACACCCTAAGAATTCAGTCCACTGAAACTTTCCAGTGTTCATGTTTCTGACCAAGCAGGTCTAGCAAACAGTACTGAGAAATGCCAGAAGAAATTATTCTAACAAAAAAAAAAAAGTCTTAAGAGTTCGGGGTGTTTCTTGCACTTCAGACAACAACATTACCAAACTGATGTATTAAAAATGATCCTTTGATTTTAACAGGCACTTTGATACTAACATGAGCGAAATCAGGCCTAAAAAAGCTGAACTAAGCCAACAGTGGCAAATAACTTACAATGGCTTTGTATTAAACCTCTGAAAATAGCAACATGACTAAGTAGTCATCCAAACAAACCCCATCACCACCACAAAACCCTAATTCACTGTCATTGATCTTTCCCAAGTTGCTCACATTGGAGTATGCCATTAGTAGCTCAAAGGCTGAAAAGCAACAAGCTTCCCAACTGGATTCAGAGCCCTTTCTTGCAAGCTTCCTTTCATGCTTCAGAGAGATTTCACACCTTTTAATTTAAAGGTATTTTAATTCCCAAGTTTCACAAGTCCAGGTGGCTTCACTAACTAGTTCTTTTAGTGTTCAGCCTGCCTTTATTGATATTAAGAATCTTAATTAAAACATACTTAAATTTAGCTGAATCATCTAATGATTGCTCATCTAAATCCAAGGTATTTTCTAAATGTAAAGCTGCATCATACCTAGTTAATTCAGTGGCCAAAGAAGAAACCTGTAACTCCTGAGTACAACTATGTGCTACTTTTATTAGCATTAGCTCCCCAATCAACATCTCAGGACACAGTCTCTGCTACGAATGGTCACACATATCTTGCTTTCCCCACACAAGAGAACCATGCTCTTCAAAACTCACTCTGCCCTCAGACTCACTTTCATTCATACTATTCCTTTTCATTCCTTCCTCCAGCATGCCATTCAGATGCACACTAACCCTTCCTTATTCTTGACAATTCTGCATAACACCTGCCCTTCAACACCCATTTCAGGTCACAACAATATCCCACCAATTTTTTGTTACAAGTATAATAGAGTTTTTACATCCTACACCAGTAGTTCTTGTTCCTCTGGTTTGCTGGCTACACTCCTTGCATTACTGCACAAATATCTCAGTTCTTTCCTAAATGACACACCCAGCTTTCTGGCTGTTTTACTGAGCACAGCCTTTCCACCAATTACTTATCCAATTACTCTTCTCATCAAGTAGAATACTTCTCTTCTCTATGCTGTCCATCTTTCCCCCCTCTAGTATTAATGTATGTTATTCTCCCCTCCCCGTGTACAAACATAGCAATGAATCAAGTTTCTCCCACGTGTCTCCTTTCATTTATTGACTTAAAAGTTCTTCTCACCATGTCAGGCCAGACAGTCCAGTGAGATGTACACCCCAAACACAAAATCAGAAATACTAAAAAATGGTACTTTCATAAGATCCTAGCCATATACCAAATATTCTTTGTAATCCCAGACCTTGAGCCAACAAAGACACAAATACTGTTTCCTACTAATGAGGATGCTCCAGTACTCCCACAGTGAAGCCTTCAGTGCTTTTTGAGTAAATCCAAACATTCTCATAGCTATTGACTTCCATTAACTTCCAGAATTTTATAAGGTCCATAGTTTTTCACACTTGGCCAACGTAAGCTAAAAAGGAGGAAGAATAACAGCACAACTATAAAAGCATTTTTCTTTAGGACATCCACACCATAAAGAATATCCTTACACAGGATATTAATTCTGAATCTCAGAAGAAACTACCTACAATTTTCCCCCAAATTAAGTAGTTTAGTGGCAAAGAACCTCTTAAAACAGTGACAATGAATGTCACATAGTAGAGATAAAAATTTTAAATTATTATATAGCTGAATTCATGCTTTCTGACTCCTGCTTCATTGTTCTTAGCAAGAAAAAAGTTACAGGTCCCTCCACTTTTAAGACACAGAACAAGAGTTGCACTGGCCTGTTTTTCAAGAACAGATTAAAACATTGAAAACTGTGATTACATATTCACAATCATAAATTTTTGTTTGCTTGTTTCTTAAAGACAGCTCAGCATAAAGTGGCTTTAGCAGAGAACGAGTAGTGGTGATGGGCTCCCTGAAAGCATATATGATCACAAGACTATGTGGAGAGTAAATACATCAGCTTGTTTGGCAGAACAAAGTTCTCCACTTAAGCACAAGAAGCATAATCGTAACAGGGAGCAATAAAACAAGCTCTCTACCTAAGTCCAACAATGTCAACCAACACAGTCTGAGTGATACTCTCATAAAAACAAACGAGTAATCCCAAATTCAACCACACACCTGTGTGTCATTTTTATTTAATTGCAACATCCCTTGTCATGAAAGTCTCTTTTTAGACTACAAACTCTTCTCATCTCCAGGATACCTACTCAGACAGTAAGAAAGTATAATTCAGAGTAGCAAAAAACTGTTTGTAGCATTTATTGCACAAAATGAACTGAAGTCAAGTCAAAATTTGGTAATAACGGACACAGTTCTACCAAACAATCTCCACTTTCCAACAAAAAATAAGAAAGTGATCTTATGGAGTCAAAGTACTGCTGTAAAAAAAGCTGTCATGGGGATGAGCAGATGAGCAGTCTTCTCAGCTTTACTTACCTGGACAGTCAACTTCATCACTCTCATCCTCACAGGTGGGCCACCCATCACACTGCCAGTTTGAAGGGATGCACTGGATGGTACCACTTCGACACGCAAACTGCCCTGGGGTGCAGCGGAGCTCTAGGGAAGAAGAAAGTTGTGCTTTGTTTAGTGTTACTTATTCTTGCAAGTCTATACATCTATTAATTATCCATTGTGTAATGTATCACTGAAAGATAATGGACTACAGCTCTGGACAACTCAGCCTGTTGAAAACTGCTTCATTTCAGGTCACTTCCATGTTTTACACAATGTTTGTGTTTTTAGATGAAAGGAGGGCTGGCTTCCCATGCCTGGGAAATAATTCTCTGAAACATCTCTAGTAAAAACTTCCTGATAAAGATACCACAGAGGAGCTATCCATGGTGTTACCCATTTACTTCTTGTAAATAGGTAACATTTACTACTACTTCTTTACTACCTGCTCAATTTTTTCTCAGAACCAAAGTTCAACTAAAATATGCTATGGTAGTTAAGTGCTAGGCTACACAATAAATTCAGACTCCTATTTCTGTTCCAATCACCATGTGCAGCAGAACCCACTAGACTTGTGCAAATGTCCAGTCTGATTCAGAGCCATTCCACACAACTATCTGTAAAACAAACTTCTGTATCCATGAATCTGTTTTCACTTTCCAGCTTAAGCTCTTTTGTAGAACTTCTCCATGTGAACACATCCTTTATAAGAAAGTGTCAGTATCTGCAAACATGCAGGTTCCTGCTTCTGCAGGAGTACTGCCTACTTGCCATCATTACAATGTCAGACCTAATTAGCATAATAAAAACTACATTTTTAAAAAGCTTTTTAATATCAATTCCATCTATCAAATGCTAGAACCTAGTAATTCAGCTTCATTTTGTGTCTCTCAAAATGTTTTGCAGATTAAAAAAGTATCTGTCTACACAAGCGAACAATTCTAAGCTGGTTTACAGACAGCAATCACCACAGGCTCACTTTCACACCAGACCATCATGGTCCATCTTTCTTCTGGATGGTGGCTGTCAACTTCCCAACCAATGTTTTTGAACAATTCAGTACATCTTCTTTTCAGCAAGCTACAGTAATCCCAGGTAAGCTATGTCTAGAGAACAAGCACTTTTTAAATAAATAAATACATAAAATTATTTTAAAGTTAAATTTTGAAACAATCAAGTAGGTAACTGTTCTGCTGGGAGAAATCTCTAAAAGACAATTTAAAATACAGGTATGTATTCTCTCATCCACAGTTTACAACCTAAGAAAAGAGCTCTAAGTGCAGTTGTTACCTTCTTGAAACAGACACCCGAACTAAATCGATGCAGAGGTCTCACTTAAGTGTTGAGTCAACATGACCAGGCATAACAAAACCAGTCATCACATACCCCCAATAAAAGCTGTACCCATGCACATGCACCTAGTAATTGGTATAAGATATTGATAACAGGCTTCTAATATGCTGTTACAATAAAATCCAGTTCTAATACTGGTTTCTCTTCAAAGCACAGACCTGCTCTTCTAGAAAAATAAAAAGCAGGAACATCCTCTTAGCAACCACGTACTCAGAGCAAACATTCAGGTCACAAAATGGCTAAGAACTCACACAGACCTGCCAGGCTACTGCCAGCAGCAGCCCTTGCAGCAGACAAGGGATTTGCTCAGTCCAAGCAGCTAACAGTGAAAGAGCACAAGGGAAATGTACAAATTAAATTAATAAACAAATCTACCAGCTTAGGCCATAACGGGTCCCCCCTCCTCCCTTGAACAAAAACAGAAGTAATTCATTTAGCCCAAAGAGGGAAAGAGTTTCTGTTCCGGGGAATAAAAAGATAAGCTTCAGCTGCCTGTTGAAGCAAAAGAGAAAATGCAAAATCTATCTCTAAGTTAGGAAAAAAAAGCAAACAACAAAGCAATAACTCAAGCTGAAATTTAAACTATTCAAATTTCAAGTTCACAGGAAAACACCAACTCTTCAGTAAATCATTGCAGCTTCTTTCACCACCTTTGGACAATGTCTGCACAAAGTGGAAGGTTTCTTAGAAAGTTCTACTATTGGAGTTTCAAGTACAGAGTTTACACTGGAGCCTGTAGCAGATGTTTTAACATGTGGAAGCCTGTCCTCAGCCCAGTTTCCACTGCATCCACCAGCAGTAATTGCAAAATTCAATTCAAAATTCAATACTTCAAATTTGTAATTTGTTTTTACTGCTTGATTTTAATGAAGTCACACACACACCCTGTGAAGAAATCTCTACATCCCTCTTGGTTTCACAGGCAGCATCCACTAGGAAAGCACTACAAGCCAACATGCACATGGGAAAAGCAGTAAAGAATAGTTCTGTTCTTTCATACATGCTATTACTTTTATGTACAATTACATATGACTGGTTCAGATAAAGGATGACTCCATCCCAATATTATGGGCATTAAAAAAATGCCAGTTACATGCTGTAATGCCATTACTTCCTGTATTACAGACACTCCTCTCTGAAGAATGTGGATACATGGAAGAGTGCAAAACATTTCTATTAACACACCACTCAAACCAACTGAGCAATTGTTCCCAATGGAAACCCTGCTATCTGACATGCACGTCTTATTTCAGACCAAGGAACACAAACTGCTTTGCAATTCTATTGCGGAGGGGGTGGGGAGAAGGTGACATTAAAAGAAATACTACAAAATTAAAATCTCCATATTCTGCAACCACTGCAAATAACAACTCTGAGCCATCTTAACCAAGAACCTGTATCCCAACGTATTCCTGACCTATCTAAATCATCATGCAGCTTCTGGAAGAATTTCATCTGAATTCTCTGCTTCTGTGTGCTGCCTATTGTGGCTCAGCACAAAGAGAAACAAGATGCAACCACCTGAGAAAATCTGCTCCTTTCTCCTGCGCTCAGGGCAGCTTTGGACATACCCAATGGTCTCCTTGAGGGCTGCTACTTAAGATAGAAATGGATTTCCACGAAGGACTGATGCTTTCTTTTGGAAATGGAACATGGAGGCCCCACTGAACACACACAGACAGGCTGCCATCCAGAGGGGACAGGGCAGTGGGCAGGCAGCCACCTTCAGAGTAAAAATACAGAGATGAAAAGATATGGAAGCCACTAAGGAACCTGTGAGCTACTCACTGAAGGAACAGAGGAATCTGGGAGAAGCAAGAATGCACAGGATAGGTACTAGTCTACACAGCCAGTCAGGCATTTCATTTCAGTAGCCTATCTTTAAGTCAAGACAGCAGAAAAATGAAAACATTTCAAGTCCGTATCTTTACCACAGAAAAGGCAAGTCATGCTGCTAGCAGAAGAACAGGATTCACAAAGACACATGAGCACTAGTAAACAACAGCACAACACAAAGGAACCATCCATCTTTCCTGAAATGTAAATAATAGTTAACTCACACTCAGGTTTTGTACTTTCCAGGAGTGTGTTAAATAAAAACTGTCTCTTCACCCATATAAGGCTTCCAGTTCTTTAAAAGAATAGTAAAGTTTCCAAAACACCAGTCCCACATTTGCACCCAAAGCCAGACACCCCACACCATTCATAGTTAACTCACAGCAGGAAAGAATCAGGAATAAAATGTCTTAAACTATCACCTCCTAGCAGCACTAAAAGCACGCATTTCCCACCAGATGTTACAGCAGAAACATTTTGCGTTTTCAAAACTGTTAGAAAATATGTAACAGCTCAAGTTCAGCTGCAATGAAGCAGCTGTTGGAGCAGAGGCACCAACCCAACACTAGCTAACAGCATCAACAACTGCCTAGAGGAGGAAAAATGGAAATGCAGTCACCTGCAGTGTTCGTGTACGATCTGATGAGTTTTATTATGACGAGCAATATTATGATTCACACATGAAATTCTAACATTAAAGGATTCTTTCCTTTAAGGATCAGATGCAGTCTTTGCTATTTACAGCATAAAATTTAGTACACCGAAATCTGATTTTAGAACAATTAAACTCATCTGCCATTTGCTGGGAAGAGGAAGGCAAGTAAAATACTGGAAATAGCAGTAACTTTAGTTTTTGCATTATATATATATAAACTTAAAAAACATCATCAAGTTTGAGTAGTGTGAGAACACTTCAAGCAGCAAGGTGTCATTATACACTCTCCGCTTTACTTCTAGAACATTAACCCTCCACAACCTCACCAAGCACTGCATCCTTCTGCCAGTGGTTACAAAGCAATACAAAAAAATCACCTAGCTGGCCAAGTTCTACAAACTTAATGTGTAACTCAAAACTTGCTGTCAAGTAAAGGCCAAAAAACTCAGTAACAATATGTTGGGACACATTTTTAGGTAATATAAGCTGCCCACAACTCACTCATCTGAAAGAAGTCTTGCTAAAGCTACTCCTGGACCTGTAATTTGAAATTTAAAAGAAAACTTACGAAACACTTGAGAACTTAATTGAACAAACACCAGGAATAACAGGCAAGTTTATAAATAAATTTAAACAGTGCCATACAAACAACAAATCTTCATCTTCTGCAGCTGCCAAATATTATCTAAGTTAATCAGGGAAAAACAGACAAGATTTCTTACTAGAAAAAAAATCTAGGTTTCACAGAGGAAACACTAAAGTTTTCAAGGTGGTTGCTTACACTCTTACAGAAAGCTTTTGTTCCAAGGATTTTCCCAATTACATGTTGAATGCCAGGTGTTTCACAGCACTCATTATGTATTTCAACATTAGGTCTCAACTAGCTTTTAAAATTTTTTTACAGCAGGCTAATTTCCAGGTTTTCTGCTAAGCACTCAATACAGACATTTACAAGAAGCAATACCCATAGGAAGGACTTCATGACACATGAATAAAATACCCACTCACCCCACTTTAATTTTCAGCCAGCTTCACATATTTCACAAAACACCTTTCTGCCATTATAAAACAATCCAGGAAGCCCTTTCAGGTTTAATCATCTCATGTAATCTTCCCATGTAATTGAGAAGGTTTTCCTGGTGGAGGCTGAGCACTGGGAAGCCACAGAGCATCCTTCCCACAGCAGATGCTCTGTGTGCTGCTCCGGGTCTTGCATCAACTGCAACCTGTATCTTCTGCTAAACAGGTGCATTTGGACTAGGACACCTCCTACTTGCATTTAAACTGGAACTAATTTCTTACTAATTTTCCCCTTTCTTAGGCAAAAGTTAAAGGATAATTAGTCAAACCAATTGTTTCATTTAAAAGGACAGCAGAGAGGACCTATATTCAGCATCCGAGATGTCTTTTCATATAGTTAATCTCATTTTAGAGCTTCCAATATCAAGTCAAGACTGTGATAGGCACATGAGACAAAGTGTTGACTCAATACAAGTTCACCTTGCTTGTTCAGTTTTCTGAATGAATTTGATGAGTTGGCTTTGAAACTGCAAGCTTCAGATCAAATTAAGCTATTGTCTGTCCACATTAATTTCAAGTCAGATCAGCTACAGTTTGTCCCCCAGCAACAAAATCGCATGTTCCAGCTAATTCAGCAGAAACATAATTGTACAAATCCAGTATCAATTAATGTGGAATTGGGATCTCATCATAGTTGTCTGTCAATGAAGCTAGAACATCTAGTACTGTGTTTGGTTTTCTGTTTGGGGTGTTGTTTTTTTTTTTAACATTAGCTCAAATAGAAGCCGTTTCCTGATATGCTGGGATTACACACATCTCAGAGGTAGTTTTGATCCTGTGCTACCAGAAGCTGCCCTGTGAACAGAGCTGGGACCTTCAGCTCCATAACATACTTGACTGATGACCAGAGTCACAGCTTTGAGCCAGAAAATGCTGTACCAGGTCACACCACCAGAGGGGTAAGAGAAGGAGCAGGGGTGGAAATAGGTCTTGGGAATGGGCAAAAAACAACAAGCTGTAAAAATTCCTACCAAGTGACAGAAGTCAACTGCCCATGAAGCTCTAGAAAGCACCCTCCTAGTCTACAAGCACTATTCGCTCATCAAAACACTTCTGCAAAGATAATCTGGTGGGCAAATGAGAATGCTTTGATATGAATGTTCGTAGGATTATTTATCCTACTTCAATTCAAGACAGAGATATAAAAAGACTTCTTCCCAAAGAAATGCTATGTCAAATAAAAATGCCAGAGGCCCTGTCTCAGGTACATATAATAAACACCTCCAGTGAAGCATTCAGTGAGCACATTCAAGTTTTCAAAATCTAAATACCAACATTTATGTTCAAGACACTGAAGTTTACCATTGTAGGAACCTGTGAAAAAAGGAACACTAGAAAGCAGAAATATATCCCTGACAGACAGAAGATTCCCCTTACTTACAAACCACATGTTCCTAACTCTGAAATACAAACCCCCAATTGTACAAAAGCTTTTACGTCTTGGAAATTCACAATTTAAGTGTCACAGATGAGGAGACAGATTCCTAAACTAAAGCTTCTGAAATATAAATCTCAATTCAGGAGAGTGCTGTGATACAAAGATTAAACTCAGTGACTGCAACCACTGATTATGAAAGTCTGGGTTCTTCTAGTGGAATAACTTATTTTCTCTTTATTAAAGAGATTCACTAGTCTGATACATTAAGATATTCCTTTGGTAGCTAAGACTATGGATGCATGTTAGATATTAGCATTTACATAGTCAATATAGACTTTAATCTATTTCAATTTTTAATACAATGAAATGCCACTTTCCATTTGCTATGCTAATTGTTTGTTCTTGTCTGCTGAGCTTCAT
Organism: Apus apus; assembly: GCF_020740795.1. Taxonomy (NCBI): domain Eukaryota; kingdom Metazoa; phylum Chordata; class Aves; order Apodiformes; family Apodidae; genus Apus; species Apus apus. The sequence goes on from NC_067297.1 coordinate 5,670,572, forward strand.
TTGTATGGAAATTGAAATGTGATTAAATGCATAAACCCAGAATTTAATATTTTTCAATTATAAGCTATTACTCCAAAAAGCATGTATTGGAAAATATAAACTCAATGTACCTGGTTTTGTCTTTTGTACACAAGCTTTTAAGGAACAATGGCAGTTTTGGATGTACCTCGCATGTACTTATTTTGGTTGCATTTCTCAAGGCTGGATCTGGTAGATTCCTTGGCATCATGTTTATTTACAGACTGAAGGAAAACAGAAGACAAAAATACTTCCTGCTTTCTCAGTGTAAGTCACTCATTTTCCCAAACCAGATGAACTAACCTACAAGTGAATATTCTGTTCAGATCTCAAGAGCCAATTACAGCTATCAAAAGCTGATTAAGCATTAAGAAAAACTCTAACTACAAGAGCTTAAGCCAGTAACTCCTCTTATTCAGATTTTAACTTGTCCAACAGGTCTCTTATAATTTTATAATCCTAAACCTACATACTTAAGTCAAGACCTGTACCTACATGCTGCACTACAGTTCCATATTTTAACACATTTAAGAATAAGATTACTAGAACTGAAAATTGCTTTTTTTCTTAAGTCACTATTTTTATAACCTGATCCACACTAAACCTTACAAACATGCCCTGGCATCTTCACCAAGAAGCCTAACACCGTAAGTCCTCAGGACCTGGAGATTTTGCTCAACACATGTCTGCAAACAAGTCTCAGAAACAAAACAACAAAAGCAATACCACACCCATCATTATCACAAAAACACCTACAGCTCCATATCTAGTATTTAATGCTCAAGAGGAAGCATAACACAACCAGTGTTTCTCTAGACTGGCATTTATTGAAGTAACAGAAACTTCAAGACATTCTCAATATTCCCAATGCAACAATACCACAACAGTTTTCTTCATTTAAGCCTCAGCAGGTATGTGAAAAAACTGTCCTTAAGCTAGTCCTCTGCACTTGGAAAGCAGTTCTCACAACCTGGATTTCTCCCAAGTGCACAGGTGGAGCTCACTGGAGCAGGTACCATATCTCACACAGAACTCCTGAAAACTTGCCAGCACGACAGTCCTGCCCAGCCTCTGCTCGTGGTGCCCAGGAGTCAGTTGCTGAACAGTTTTCAGTGACAGAGAAGCTGACCACAAACTGCATTTGAAGATGTTCTGACACAGCCTTTGAACAGGTTTTCTTGCTTTTAACTGGTCTTTGAGGTATCTGATCCCACACAAAGGGTCTGCTCTCAGGCAAGAAAAGCCATACCTAAATGGTATTCCCCACCAGCTCCAGATCTTGAGGCTTTCACTATCCATTCATCTCCCAGCAGGTTTATTTATGTCACTTGGTGCATCTCACTGCCATTATATGTTTTTAAATTGATCCTTACCACACACATCACTGCATTCAATGTAGCAGAGCGAGTACATACAGAACCTCATAACAAAGCCACAGCAGGAGAAAAAAATACTATGATAACACCACCTTATTTTCAGAGAAGAAAACCATTTGTGAAGCTCAAAAGTCAACATGAGACGATTATCCTTTCCATAGGTTAAGTTTATGGCTTAATTTTTATCAATAACATTGGTTCGGTTTACTGTTTTTCAAATTAAAAGCCTACAGAATAATCAAAATGTAAAACCTACAGAAGAATTAAAAAGCTATGGAAGAATAGCACACTCCATTTTTGTGTTCAGTTCCACAGAAGATAAAATGCTCAACCATTCATTTGTGTTACTGCAAACGTGCCTAAGCATCAGGCTTAAGCCATGGAGCTTTGGTTCGTGGCCTCAGTGTGTGCAGGAGAGTATAAAAGCACAGCACCACAGAGCACAGAACTAAAACAAGGGGCCCTGTGCTTTGCACAGAGCCAAACAACCCATACCTATTCTCAAATTTAACTCCAGCCCCTGAAAATTAAGAGATTCTGAAGTTATAATCCTGTTTTGTAGGAACACGTAACACACGTTAGAGGCACTGGCATTTTCTGCATGACCTCAGCATGCAGTTTCATGAAGTTATTGAAATGTTCTGTCATATTAAGTTATGCTAGATGACCCTAATGTCCATCAAAAGATTTCATAGCACGGCAAAGGGAATGTGACAGTCTGCTTTCCCTCACCCCCTCACGCCAATATTATACCTACACCCTGCACAAGCTTGGAACTGACCCAGTTTCTCCTTGCTCACAAGTGTCATTCACTGCAGTTCATTGTCTGCTCTTTGTCTGGAGGGCAGACTCAATGTCAGTAAGAAAAAAAAAATAAAAATCAAAACAACAAAGGAAAAAGCCAAGGCAGCACAAGGGCCTCGACATTCAGCCAAAGCAACAACATCAGAGCTGGGATGGGAACCCTGGCTATGATTTCTTAAGACTTGAAAATACACACTTTGTGCTTTATGAATGTGGACATTTATTCCTAAGACTGAAACAGAAAAAAATACATTTCCCAGTTTCCCACTACTACTAAAACCAAACAGAAGACAAAACTTGGTACTTGAACTAAACTGAAAGAACACTGTGAATTAAGCAATGCAGCATTCCAGACTGAAAAACAGTTTATTTGCATAGCAGTGAGGACACCAGTTAAGCAACAGGCTTGCTTTCTTCACCCTTAAGAAATTATGCTATATTATGATAGTAAGTAAACAGGCAGAAGGGAAAAGCAAAATACAGCACTGGCACAGAAAGCACTCAATGCAAACACAGCCAAAGCCATTGGTACTCAAGAATTCTTCAATATGGCTCAAAATTAAGTCCTACAGTTCCTCTATACTAACAGCCTTGGTTCAGTGCTTCAGATGTTTTGCACAGCCTTAGGTGACACTTAAGTGTTTTAGTACAACAGTGACAAGTGACCTAAACCTGTGCAACACCAATTTTTTTACCCTTTTCCTAAAGAAAACCCTATCAGGAAGTGGATCGCTGAAACTGCCAATCACACCTCACCATTAAATTGACTGAACAATTCCATGCAAGTTTGAGAAGGAAGACTAGAAATATACAGTGTGCAGTGCAAGCTTTGGAAAGCCAAGAGCCAGCGTAAGGGAAGGAAACAAGGACTGCCTTGAACTTCAGAGGGCAGGAAACCCCTCTGGTTTGCAGCGTTCAGCAGTTGCCAGCCCACCAGCACACCTGCCTGTGGCACTGTCACCGTGCTGGTGGGGCTGCCCAGCTAGCAGCCGAGGGACAGGGTGAGCTGGGGTCACCAAACCCTTCCACAAGGCCCTGCAGGACTCCCAGCTTCCTCCTTCCAGAGGACATACTGTGGAGAGAGAGGGGACATGGAGAACACATGGCCTTACTAAAATCAGTGGTCTAAGGCAAGGTACTACAGCAGAAGTAACATAGGGACATACCAGACCAGCTCTCCTGGAGTCCAGGTTTCATTAAACCCCCCTACTTAAAAAACATGCTCACAGATGCTCAGAGAACAGTACTATTCTTCACATTGAATTTAAATATGGTCACACACACAACATATTAATTATCCCAACAAATGGAGCAACAGAAAAAAAGTCCATTAAGAAGGACATGAGCAGTGAAGTGCTCGGCAAGTCATCAATTCTGTCCAGAAAAGAGCTCCACCACAAACAGTACTCTCTTCCCTTACAATCCACATACCCAGGTCAGGACAGATGGATTATCCCACATACACTAAAAATATCTAAACAAACAGGACTATTTGGATACCTCAGCTTAGCTACTTCCAGGTTCCAACCCCAACCCTCACCACAAACCTTCACCTTTTTCTAAACACATCTTTTATGACAAGATTCTCAAACTCCACTGCATGTAAATACTCTAAAATCTCGTATTAATGTACACACATTGCTCCTGCTCATTTGCAGTTTTTCCATGAAGCTGGGGTCATTCTGAACAAGGAAAAACCATCAGGCTCTCAGCTCTGTCTTCACAAGTTTTCAGCATTACCCACATCTCTTTCCTCCCAGAGGACATCTGCACTGGTCCTTCACCAATGCAATCTCCAGTACATTTCAGTCACCTCTGGGATGTTCAAACCTACAAAGCAGTTCAAGCAACTCTAGATGGACCAGTCTGGTAATCAGAAGTATTTGAATACCAGGAACATTTCTTTTTTCCAATGTTTGAGTCTCTGCACAAGCTGCTTGTTGGAAAGCCACTAAAAAGTGATCTAGAGAAACTACTGAATAATCCAGAAAGTACTTCTGTATCTTATTACCTGACAGCTGCCTACCCAAAACTACCCCCTAAAAAAAAATTTCTAAGGATGTTAGATGAGTTCCTCTCCTCCTCCAACCAACTGTATCCTCAGGATTAGAAAAGTACACAACCTACCAAGCCAGCCCAGACCAATATTTGTTCCGATGCACTTTTCACTTCAGAAGAATCACCACGGAAAGAAGCTGTATTCCCTTTGACCAAATAAACTGTGTATGTTTAAAAAAAAAAAAAAAAAAGAGCTAAAAAAACCCAACAAATACTGTGCAGAGAGGAAAGAAAAAAATCTACAGAGGGAAAAAAAAATCCGAATCCAAGGTTTTACATGAACTGTTTTAGTATTTTCTTTAGATCAGGTTTCAACAAGAAGACTATTCAGATGAAACACGATAACAGCAATTCAAGAACTGTCAGAGCAATCAAGGCTAATTTGTAGTCATCATTAATTTGAAAGTAGGAATTGCCAGATTTCAGCAGTGTTAGTTAGCAAGCTCATTTACTTTCAACAAGATGACACATGTTCCTACTTCGTAAGGCAAAAATACCCTAATATCACACTATTTTTTTCAGTAGAGGATTCAGTGGTGTTTAAGCATATCTTTAAACCTTCAGCATGCAAGTAATAGAAACAATTTTAATGAAAATATACAACTCAAGGCCAAGTATGTATTTAGAATACTTTGCTGAATTAAAACACAAGAACTGCAACAGTCTTTAAAGCCCAGCAAAGAGCTGACAAAATCCCACCTATGAATTCAGATATTTTTAATCACTCAGTTCTCCAAAAACTAACCCAATTTCTTAATTTTAAAACCAAGTTAACATCGCTACAGGGCCCTAAGGAAGGTCATGGTCTTAAAAAAAAATCTAACAATTCAGGGAGCCAGGAAACCTGCAGCTGAGCACTATTCAAAGGCAGGTCACACTAAAAACCGCTTTTTCTCCTTTTTTATTTTTTCCTCACATCTTGGACAAGACTTGATGAGCAAGCAGCCAGAACACTTAAAAGAAAAAAATTTATATACAGAAGTATGTAGACCCATTTTATTCTTTGCACAATAGCTGGCGCAGTGGCTGTGCTGTACTGGAGCAAATGGCTCATGCTCTGAATAGCATTTCCCTGCTCAACTGAAGCTGAACCTGTTTGTTGGTCTCTGCTGCATGTGTCCATATTATACGAGATCCTGGGCTCTCCCATGATAAAACAAACACCTGAACAGAAATTTCATACATCCCTAAGTATAATAGTTCTATCAGAAGTCAGCAGATAAAGTCCAACCCGTTCATAAAAAGCCACCTAACCCTTTAGGAGTGGTTTTCTCATTCCTCACACTGAACAGCTCAAGCACTGCTGGCTTCCTTCAGCTCTTCAACCAGCTTCTATTGTGCACGTGTCAGGTACTACACCATCAATCTTTGCCATTTTTTAGCTGTCACATCAATGGAAAATTGCATTCAACTCCATTATTGCTCACAAACACACAGATGAGCCCTCCCACACTACAGTGTCCTTGGACCATTTCTCTCCAATCTGCCCACTACTAGAACTAGGGGGGTGATGTTTCTGATCAGGTCTTTGCACTTGGATCTCATGCCTGCAAGGTCCCTCCATTTTCATAAAGATTTTTCCAAGTTCTCATTAACAAATACACTAAAACCTGTGACTGTATTTTAGTCAGAGAAGAGTAATTTAAGCATAACAAGTAATTTCATCATTTCATCAGAGAGAAAACACAAATGCAGTTTTGACCATCCCTAGATTAAAATAAGTTGTAACATGTTATAGAAGTTCAGCATACACAAGGCAAAATGCTGCTTGGGCACAAACTCAAGCCAAGCAGGTGTTAGAAGCAAGATTATTTGTTTTCTTTTAAAGTATAAAAGACAACAGGTTGCTTTTAAGTCAGAAGAAATTTTTATTTAAATTGCTAAAGAATTATATAGCAGACAAAACATACAGATACTGAAGGACAACACACAGTATTATGTACAATTCTTCTCACTCATGCAGAGGCAGTGCTCATCACCTACCCTTGTATCATCCCAACTACCTCCCCACTGAGATCTGAGGGCAGAGCTGGGCTGGGAGAGTCACAAGCCAGGCTGGAGCTGACCTTCCTCCCTATGGATCTAAACCTCAACCACTTCAAACCTCAGCTGCTGTGCCATTGCCCACTCTGCAATGCAGATTTGAATGTCAAAACACAAATCCATGGAGGCTTCAGCACATCAAAGTGACACCTGAAGCTCCCTCAAGACAAAAGGCTTGCAGCCAGCCCAGAACACCCACCATTCTTCTGCCAGAAGTAGCACTTAATCCCATTTTTCTACTAGCTTTGATTCCCAAATAATTTCACTGGGAACCCCAAATAATTGGTCTCATAGTGAGAAAGGTAGAAGGAAGTACAGTAGAGAAGTATATGAAAGCGAAGACAGCACAGGAAAAAAGTTACATAAGTGAAAAGATGACCAAAAAAATAATCAGTAAGTTAAAGGACAAAAGAGCAGGGAGTGTCCCAAGCACAGCCACCAAAAGCTAATTCTACATTTCTACCCACTGACCAGGCTGACAGCTGTCACCCAGTAATCAATACAGAGCAGAAGCTAAGTATAATGGTTAGATCAACCGATTTTAATTAACTAGGAAGCTGAATGTTATCTTGTTTAGCTCTAGTTAATGAGGCAACTATCAATTTCCATTAAACTTAAAACTGTACTCCTAAATAATCTAAATGGTAGGCATCAAGCACCGATAATAACTTCCTTTGGAGTTCCATATAGCAAATACTATTAAAATGCTGTTCATCAAACCCAGAATTAACAGGCTGACCCTTTAATAAAAAGACAAAATTAAAAGCTTCACAGGAAACCACAAGATGCCAGAGGATTGCACAGGTTGGGGAATGCTGATCAAGGGTTAATCCCAAACTCATGTTTTTAAGCGACACAGTTGCTAGAGTTCTTCTACAACTAATCAATGATTTGACCAAATAATCTGTGATTTCACCTGGACTCATCAGGTTCCCTACAAAACCACCACTGGAAGTAAAACACAAAGGTGTGAGCCTACTATGCAAGGACCCTGAATGGTACATAAACCCTGTCAGGGAGTGGAAAGCCAGGAAGGAACAAGCACTGCTGGGTACCCATCGCACTTACCACTGCTGAAAAACTGGTGGGCTCAGAGACCTCAACCACCTTGGGAAACCAATAAACTGTGACTGTAGCATGAGGGAAGCATGCACAACATTGTATTTCGACAGGAAGAAGAAGCTGCAACTGCAGAACAACCAATAGACTGGCAATTAGGCTTACCAAAAGAATCTAGTGTTGGGAGTCTATCACAGGAAATCATTAAAAATGTGCCAGACAAATATCCCTCAGAAATTCCCTGGGTTTACCAGCTTTTGTTTCAGGACAGAAAGATGGACAACCTGATCTCTCAGTTCCCCTTCTGGGCATAACTTTCTATTGGTCTACATAGAACAAAAGATTATCAAGCCTTTTCCCATCCCAGGCTAGCCCTTGAGATCACTGACACAAAGATCAGCAGAGCCTCTCATCAAGCCTGCAACTAGCTGTAATCTGTCTCTTCTATCTCAAGGACTTCCTTGTTTGAACTTATCAGTGCAAGAACCCATGCACACACTTATTCCATTTTGAAATACAAACCAAACTCAAGCAACCACATTAACCCCTGAAGGGCAGGAGCAGCAGTGCTGCTGAGCTGTTTCAAGGTTCTGCTCTGGCCATGCTTCAGGTACCAGAGGCTCAGTTTGGACACACTGGCTCTGCCGTGGTGCAATGCAACCAAGTTCTGCTAATTGTGACACAAGTTATTTATGTGCACCCCACAGGATGAAACAAAACCTTATAAAATTCGCAAGGAATAACCCCAAAAACCCAGAGACCCAGATATTACTCAGAGACAGACTGTAAAGGCAGTTACTACTCTTGCATTACAATTCAACATCAAAACCAGTCCTAATTTTAAAGCTAATTCCAGTGGCATAATTCATTGAAGCCTTGGCTGGTTTTGACATTCACTGGGGGATTTCACGTCTTTCATACTTAGGATCTAAAATTCTTTTCTCTTCAAGCTAGCTGTACCTTTCCTCCTAACGACTGAAAAAGAAGCAACACTTCCACAGCTGCCTCCTCCTGCTACAGAGAGAAGCTGCAGCACTGCCCTCTTCTCCATCACTTCTGTCATCCTTGCCTAATCTTCCTCTACTTCCAAACCTACCAAGGGGACATAGAAGCTGCATGTGATCAAACCCTCAAGTTCCTCTTCTGTGATTACTTCTCAGAACCAGAGCAATGCTTGTCAACAGCCCTCTTCCTACTGACTCCTTTCCTTCACTTTGTAGCCATGACTAGTACCAAACCCACTCGCACCTCAAAAACTTTGCCTTATAATTAACACCAGGAATTACCAGCTTGAAGTATCAGACCTGCTAATAATGTCCAATACCTTCTGCCTTGTTTCTCTGCTACACTGATAGTAGCCCCAAAAGAGACTTTTCAAATCCATCAGCCTCACTTTGCAGTTCCTAACAGCAGCAAACAGCAGAGCACATGAACACTAGGGAAAAAAACCCACAATAATGCATAATGGTAGGAAGAAAAAAAACTAAAACCAGCAGACTAAGTAGTAAGGGATAAGGGACGGGGAACATAAGACTGGAAGACAGGCCAGCCCTATTTTCAGCAAAACTAACTGAGAAGGTGTGATACAAACCCTTTCTGCCTCTCACACACAGAAGCCCCCACCTGGGAATTCCACTAAACACAAAGACAGGGACTGTAACTAGCAACCACACGGAACCAAGTAAACATTACTCATCACAGCTCTCACTAAGGTAGAGACAGTGAACAAAAAGCAAAATAAAGGCTTCCATTTGCTTACCAACAAACTCCTTTTAGAGCAGAGGAACACTGGGCCCAGCTCACATTTTATGACTGATATATTTGGGCCTCCAATTAAACTAACTGATACAATTCAACTAGCCCAAATCAGACACATTCAGTCACAGTGGACAAGCAGATCACCTTGAAACAATGTTGATTGTGGGTTTGTTTGGACTTGGGCTCTGAGGATATCTGGTTTGCATTTAAGACCTGTAACTTTCAAGGAAGGGACAAGAGAGCTGGCAATTTAACCGCATTTGTCAACTGTATTGTGTCAAGATACCAACACCCCACAGATAAGAGCATAACCACCAACTGCCTGCAAGCACCAAAGCATGCAAAAAGCTAAAGATGTGGGCCTTTTTAATTAGACCACTTGTAGTGGCAAGTTTTTCGAAGCATTGCTGATTAGGTAAGTTGTGCAAATTTTTTAAAAACAGAACTTGAGTAATGAAATTACTTCCTCTAACTTGCTTTGAAGCGGAGAAAAAAAAGCTGCAAGAAGGAGAACTCAATTGGCTTTTAGCTGCCTGGCAAACACTCTAATAAGAAAGCCTGATGACCTACATTCAGAAGGCTCTGTACTAAACCACTATTACAAAATCCAATATAAAGCCCGACCATGTTTAAGTGTTTTCCATTAGCAAGCAGCAGTATCTTGTTAAAGAAATATGAAAACATGTTATTGTCTTTAGCAATGATGATCTTAATTAATCCTCTAAACACTGTTCTGAAACATGTCATCCTGATCCTTCCAGGCTGTTTAAGTTCCAGTGTTACATAAAGACACCAAAGTCTTTGCTTTTTGATTGTGCAATGGGATGTTAACAGAAACAGGGACTTCTTGCATACTGTGCTGAAAAAGTGCATTCATAACAATTAACATCTTGGATGCTCTTTTGACAACTGACAGAAATGCACTAGTGTTCAGAAACTCACCTAAATCCAAGCTAGTACCAGTCCAGTTTATTGTTTATTAACTCAGTTAAAAAAACACTGAAGTATTTCTTCACATAAAGACAAATGCTCTCAGCAAGCCTCCAATAACCCAGAACAGATGTCCTGAGTCGTCCCAGAGAAGATATTATTAAACCAAACCCTACTGTGGTAAATATTCCCCAAAACAAGTGTCTGAATACCAGATATAATTAATTCACTAAGGGTTTAAAGGAAATATTAAGTTAGTCCTTTACTCTTCCATATGGTTGGAAAAGACTGATACATTCAGCTTTGATTCACATTAGCAGCTTCCAAACACAATTCAAGGAGAAAAGCCCTACTTGAAAAAAAGAAGTCTTTCAACAATGCATTATAAAGCAGGCCACTAGTCAAAACAAGCAGCTCATGGTCAAAACAGAAAGGGAAAGAAGGAAACACTGGGACAAAAAAAAAAAAATTACAAGTGGAGATTCTCAAAGGCACAAAATTACCATTAAAAGCCCACAGGCTCAGAAAAATCTAACTGCCCATGGTACCTTTAGGAACCCAAGTCTCCACAGCTAGGGCTGATGTGATGGTATGTTGGATGTACCTGATGCTGCTAGTGATGGCAGCAGCACAAAACATTCTTAACCAAGATGGAAAATCAGGTGGAAAAGGAAATTTTAATTAGTTTGTCTCCTAATTTACTAAAAACAATCTCACCCTAAATGCAGAAAAAACAGGTCCACACAAAATCACTGCCTTTCAGCTTGCCTGAAAAGATACTACAGTTGAGGAGGCTTAAAAAAAGGTTTTATTTATCTGAAGAGCACAGCAAGAACATGGATACAAAGCTAGTGTCAAATTAACATGGAAGTACAAAGAGGTGCCTGATTCGCTGGGACTGAATTGTGAAGGGACTACACATTCATCTCTGAGTACATAAAACCTCCCATCACTCTGCAGCACTCATTTGATAGCTCCAAGTACAGATTTAAGCTCAGCAAGATGCAGGCATCCTTTCTAAACCAGTAAGACAGTTGATACAACACACAGGTTTAAAAAAGCAAAACCAAGCACCACTAGGAAAATAAATTCTAAGTTCAAATAGTCCTCTCTTTCTGAGGAATTCCATGCATCTCCCCAAAAAAGACAAGAGACACTTCTTCACCTTGGATTCAAATGATAAATTTGGTTCTGTACATCCTCTGTATTTACATGAACCAGATTTTCACTTTTTGCACCATTTGTTTCAGGATCAACCCACATGCTATTTAATCTACTAAACCAGGTGTTCATTTGAGACAGTAGGGTCGAGATAGTAAATGAAGCAAGCTAAAAAGCAAAGGACGTTGAGAAGAGGATGTTAGGGCACCCTGGAAGAGGAGGGAGAGGCATCACCATGGACAGCTCAACCACCCACAACCCCCCCCCCCCCCCGCCCCGGGCCTCCACAACCAGGAAATCCAGAAGGAATTCAGAAATTCCTCATCCAGCATCCAGTCCCAACGGCAATACAACACCTGGCTGGATGACTTCACATTAGGGTTCAGAAACACATATGGTCCGAGCAAAATTTAAGGAATGCATATGGAGTTACCACAGAGGAACCCTAATGCCAGGTGTTTCAAAGCCAGTGGTGTCTAACCTGAGATGATGAGTCAGGGTTTGCCCACCAGAAGGATGCGAGGAGGCTGCTACCAGTGCAGCTGCAGCACCACAGATCTCTGAAGCACGTACATTGCAGCACCAATGAAAGAATCGTTTGCCTTAAAACAGTTTTGTTTGCCTCAGTAAAAAACCTGCCTTCATCCATTTAACACCAAACTAGAGCAAGAAGTGTTCTGACACAATATGAAAAATGTTCTATTTCTAGGAGGGTCAAACCTACCCACCTGTGAATCTCTGCTGAACCTTTTCAGTCATCTGTAGCATTTAGTGCCAGCTACAGAGGCAGTTCCTTTCCACAGTATCTTCTCCCACATAAAAGCCTCTAGCTGTAATAATACTAGCTTAGCAACTCCATGGATTTTTTTTTTTTTTTGGCTACTTAAGAGCACATCATAAGCCCTATATATACACTGCACTGCCAAAAAAACAAGCTAAAACACAACAAGGCACACACAGAGGAGTTTCAACATCTAAGTTAGTTATTTCAGTAAGACCACCTACACTGACCCAGTTGTGTTTCAGCTGAACTGAAACACAATTAATAGTTCATTAATACTGTGAAGTTTTATTAGTCAGGGTCACAAAAGTTATTTGGAAAAGAAAGAATGAGGGGATTTCAAAGTACACCACTGCTCTTACTCTCCTGTTTACAAAGGAGTATCACCCAGGAGCAGTCGCACAGGTGAGATGGGAGGATGGTTTCCAAACCTGCAAAGCCACTCCAGGCAGATTCACACTTCGACTATTGATGCTCTTTGGCAAGAGCAGCCCGAGATACGCGAGGGCTCCGCCAAGCTCCAGGCAAGTTCAACACCCAGAAAGAAACTCCAACCAAGCAATGTCGCTATAAAAGCAGTTTTCAACCAGCAAACACCGACCATTTCTGTAAAGGTAATCATCTTAACACCTTAAAGTGCCATGCCTAGCAGCTACCACACAAACTCCATCACTAAAAAAAGCCAAAACAGAACTAGGAAAATGACATTATGAACTAAGATGCAACAGGGCTTTTTTTTCTTTTCTTTTTGGCATGATCATGTAGCACTTTGTTTTGTTGGCATCCAAGGCCCACAGCATGAAAGCAGGTAAGGAAGAAGCACCTGAAAGCTTAAAGTTACGCAGCCGCATTTCCACTGCTAATTAGCTGCAAGGTTATGTGTTTTCCTGCCCAGGCTTTCAAAGTTTAACACGAAATTTTCCTACCCCAGCTCACAGCCGTTTCAAGCCCCAGCCGCCCAGCACGGGGCACCGACGCTTCCCCCCCCACGCCTCGCCCAGGTCACGGCTCCGGTACAAAGCACACCGGAGCGGCAGAGCCGCCGCGGGCAGACCCCGGACCGACCCCCGGCCCGGGACCCGCGGCTGGACTCGCCCGGTCCCCGGCGGGAGGGGAGCGGCACCGGCCCCGCACCGACCTCCCGGGGGACGCCGCTCACCGGAGGCAAACCCGGTGCCAGGGGAGCCCCGGCGGCCCCCGCGCCTGCACGGCCCCGAGCCGGGACCCGCCCGCGGGCTGAGGGGAGAGCCCCGGGCCCCCCGGGCCCCGGCCCCGCCGCCGCCCGCGCCGGCCCCGCCGCCCTCACCTGGCCGCAGCGGCTCAGTGATGCTCAGCACCAGGAGGAAGAGGAGGAGGAAGGTGCCGCTGTCCGCCTTGGGCACCATTTATCCTCCGTTCATCCTCCCCCGGCGCAGCGCCACAAACCCGCGGGGAGGGACGCGAGGAGCGGCGGGAGGAGGGGTCGCCGCCGCCGCCGCCGAAGCCGGGCGCGCGGGAGGTCCCCGTCCGCACCGAGCTCTTCCCCTCCGCCGTCCGCCGCCGCCCCCGGGCGGGAGCCAGCGGCCCTGGCTGCGGCGGCGGCTGCGGCGGGAGCAGCGGGGGCTCGGGCGGCGCCGCGGGCCGCTCGCCTGGCTCCGGCGACGCACAAGATGGCGGCCGCGCCTCCCCGCCGCCTTCCCCTCGCGCCGCCACGCCCCCCCCGCCCCGCCGCGAGCCGCCCGGCCAATCGGCGGCGAGGGGGCGGGGCCGAGCGCCCCCGTCCGCACACGCCCCGCCCACCTGCGGGCCGGGAGGGGCCGGGGCGGCGGCACCGGGACCCGCCGCTCACCGGGACCCGCCCCCCGGGACCCCTGCCCCTCGGGACCCCGCCGCTCACCGGGACCCGCCCCCCGGGACCCCTGCCCCTCGGGACCCCGCCGCTCACCGGGACCCGCCCCTCGGGACCCGACCCCCGGGACCCGCCGCTCACCGGGACCCGCCCCCCGGGACCCCTGCCCCTCGGGACCCCGCCGCTCACCGGGACCCGCCCCTCGGGACCCGCCCCCCGGGACCCTGCCCCCCGGGACCCCGCCGCTCACCGGGACCCGCCCCTCGGGACCCGCCGCTCACCGGGACCCGCCCCTCGGGACCCGCCGCTCACCGGGACCCCCCGGCACGGCCTGGCCCACTCCTTTCCGCTCCTCCCTCGCCAGCCGCCTCCGTCCTCCCTGAATGGCCCCCACCGGTGCCCTTTGTCCCCACCGAGCAGCCCCTGCTGTGCCCCCAGGATGGCCCTGCCAGGCCCCGCTGTCCCGCCGGGTCCCCCTGTCCCCAGCCGGGGTGGCCGTTCCCGCTCACCTCCATCTCCACCAGACAGTCCTTCCCCATCCCCTCCGTGACAGCCTCAACAAGGCTCCTCTGTCTCCAGGGCAGCAGTTCCCGGTCCCCTCCATCCCTCTGTCCTCAGCACGGGTGAGGCCACACCGGGAACGCTGCGTCCAGTTTGGGGCACCTCAATACAAAAAAGACCTCGAGGTGCTGGAGCGTGTCCAGAGAAGGGTGACCAAGCTGGGGAAGGGCCTCAAGAACAAGGAGCAGCTGAGGGAACTGGGGCTGTTCAGTCTGAAGAAAAGGAGGCTGTGGGGAGACCTCATCACCCTCTGCAACTACCTGGAAGGACCTTGTAAAGAGGTAGGTGCTGGTCTCTTCTCACAAGTAACCGCTGATAGAACAAGAGGAAATGGCCTCAAGCTGCTCCAGGGGAGGTTTAGACTAGATATTAGGAAGAAATTTTTCATGGAAAGGGTTGTCAGACATTGGAATGTGCTGCCCAGGGAGGTGGCTGAGTCACCATCCCTGGATGTGTTTAAAAGTCATCTAGATGTGGCACTTGGGGATATGGCTTAGTGCTGGACTTGGTAGAGTGGGGTTAATGGTTGGACTCGATGATCTTAAGAGGTCTTTTCCAACCTAAGTGATTCTATGATTCTACAGCCTTTCCTTGCTGCCATGAGGACTTCCCAGCCCTGTCACCCTGTTGCCACCAAAGCACTGGGGTTCCCTGGGGTTTCCCAGCCCCAGGGGGCTCTGAAATGGGCCATCGTTAGCCTGCTTCATTAACTTGCTCCCACCTGCCCACCACAGAATGAGACAGTCCCTGTTTTCACACATCTGCAGGGATCTCCTGCCATGCAGGACATGCACAGGTGACACCTGGTGCTGGGATGTCCCCACAGCCAGGGCCCCAGTGGGACAGCTCCCAGCACCATGTGAATGTCAGAGCTAACTGGTGTTCCCAGTTCCTAGGCCCAGCCAGAGAGGAAATGCATAAAGAGAATTAATTGTGCAGCACAGATAATTTTTAATGGCCCTGAAAATGACAGATGCCTTTAGGAATTTGACCCTGGGTGTTGCTGCACGTCAGGCCAGGCAGGGTGGTGGCTGTCCCTGCCTGGAGCCCAGCCTGGGGAGGTGGCACTATCCCCAGAGCCACAGCTCTCCTGGGGCTGGAGGTCAGTCTGGGTGGTGTTTGGGATCAAAAAGGCAATTTCACCTTCAACATCCCCTGCCCAAATTGAGCTGGAATTTCCTCCAATGATGGGGAGAACAGGAGCAGTGTTCAGGCAGAACCAGGGTGTAGTGGACATCCCATGGGGGCTGCTGGGGTCGCAGGGAACCAGCACTTTCCTTTGCAGGGAATTCCAGCTTTTCAGTAAAGCCAAAAGCTGGGACACTGCCTGGGAAGTTATTATTGTTATTGTTATTATTGTTATTATTGTTATTATTATTGTAATGTTGTTGAACTAAAGTATCTGTAAGTATGTTACAACAAAGTGTTTTTTGCTTTTATGCTACAATTTGAAGTTTTCAGATAAAACAGGGTGTGGGAAACTGTTCTTCTCTCCCCCACATCAGTCTAAACAAAATGCCTTTTAAGCCAGCGAAGGCCCCTCCCGATTATCCCCAGCTAACAGACTAAAGCAGTAAGGACTATTTTAACCAAATCATACAGTCTCTGATTCCCTATTGAGACCAATTACTCTTTATACCCAGCAGCAAACTTCCCTCGGGAATATTCCTGATGGATGTACAAGTACCTCTGCTCTCACATTGCTTCTGCTTCCCCCCAGCCCCTGCCTGTGCTCAGGACAGCAGGACCAGGGATAAGCTCTTAGCTAAATGTCATGTTTAACGTGGAAACTGGTGCCCACAAAGACCCCCGAGCTGGGATAGCAGCAAGTACAAGCTGTGGCTCCACCGCCTGTAGCTGTGAGCCCTGCGGGGCCCCAGGAGGGCTGCGTGGCAGAGGACACGTGTGCTCGGGGACCTGCTGGAGTGTGTCATGAGAAGCAGGGGGGGTGCTGAAGATTTAGGATTAAACCCATTTTGCCAGCTCTCATGTGCTGCCAAGTACTGTTGTGATCTGAGTGCCCGTGGGGACCTGACGAGTGACAACATCCTCCAGCACCAAGGCACGAGCGTTGAATGCCCCGGCTTTGTTCCTCCCGAGGGATGCTGTGAGGAGAAGCTGTTCTCAGCCCAGCTGCACATGCTGAACCCAGACTGATCTAGGACATTCCTTCTCCACCCCAAGCCCATGGAGAAGTAAATGCTCTGTGATGCCTCTGGCATGTGAGCAGCTCTCCTCTCGCAGGCGGGGTACGGCTGCTCCTCCCTGGCTTCTGACCCAGGAAAACAGCCCTTGTTTCCCCAGCCCACAGCCTGTGTGCCAGGTCTGGAGCATGCACGTAAGTGCCACAAACAGCACAGCAGCTGAGGGAACAGGTACTGAATGGCATGGTGACACAGGAGCACAAAGGTGAGGGGTAAGAGGCTCCCCTTTCCCTGCCCAGGCTGTGCCCAGCACCATAACGCTGGTGGTTACCAACATGGTGGGATTGCCAAGGGCCTGGTCCAGCTGCAGGAGCCCCAGGCAGGGCCACCTCATGTGGCCACACAGACCCTGGGACACTGGGAGCTGTGTCCAGGGTAGCTGGGGGCAGCCCAATGCCCTGGGCAGGAGGGGCAAGGATGGACCATGCTAACAAAAACACACCCAATGCCTCTGGGTGTGCAGGCGCTGGATCAGCCCAGGTGTCCCACTGGGAACATGAGTTTCTGACCAGTGAGTGCAGATCTCCTGTGCCCAAAAGTGAGGGGAGAGAAGCTGCTGTGCCTGGGATGAGTAGAGGGAAGGGGCTCACAGGGATGGAGGCTGAACCTGGCTCTCCCCCTGGCCTGGCTCTAAGCTGGGGTTTGCAGCCGCCTGCTGTGGCACCAGCTGCAGCCAGCTGGGATTGAGGCAACAAATCCAAGTATAAGGAAGTGGGGATTGCTCTGGGTCCCCCTTCCCTGAGTGAGCAGATCAGTTTCCTTTATTTTTGCAGAGAAATAGCTTAGTCCTCCAAAACAACATAGTATCTCCAACCACAGCTTCCCTTCTGAGCTAAATAATCAGAGAAGCAGAAAGCAGCCCTGAGCCCTTACTAGAACCCACTTTCAGGTGGGTGCAGAGGTGGCTATCTCTGCCCTAGGGAAATGCTCATAGAGAAGGAACAAGCCTGGGGCTTTGGTGCCTTTGGGAAATCCCACTGCAGACTCAGGTCCCTGCTGCAAGACCTGGCTCATGGGCTGCAGGGCATCACCAAAACTGGGCTGGAGTCCCAAGGCAGTGCCCCCACTTCTCCTCTGACTACTCCAGCCTGGTTTCCTGCTCAAAGCTTGGCAGGTGTAACTGAGAGTTTCTCTTCTCACCCTGTGTTGCTGCTTGTCTGCTGCTCAACATTTTCTTGCCCCACAAAGAAAAGAGCAGAACTCTCTCGTGTAATCACTGTTTGGCTTCTTCAAGGCATCTGAGCCTGCCTTCTCCGTCCAGGTTTCAGCAACTCATCCCTCCTCCTCACTAACAGTTCTTGCAACTCTCTAAGAATTACCTCCTGCTGTTTCCCAAATCAGCCATAAACCCCCTATTTTCTGTCCACTTATCAGAGCAAGAAGCCCTTATGGCCCCTCATTTTCTTCCCTGCCTGGAGCAAGGAGTCAAACCCCAGTCTACACAAGGAAGCACCCACAGTCTCTGATGTTACAGCCCCACGTCACACCACATGGCCCCAGCTCCACTGGGGCTCCCATGATTTCTTGCAAGCAGCCAGGACCACCCCACAGCCAGCCCTCCCACCCAGGAGGGCCCCACCATTCACCACCAACCACCTCTGCAGCTTTAGGGAGCTCTGGAGGCTGAAGGAGGAAGCATGCTTGGGCCTTGCACAGAGGAAAATGCAGACACACAGAACAGTGAGAAGAATCCTCTGAAAAATGGGAGGAAAAAATCATGAGTCACCATCAACCAAGATGTTTTTTCACCCTGGCTTTGACCCTGTAAGGTACGTTGTCTGCTGGTGTTACAGGAGCCAAAAAAAAAAACCAAAAACCTGGCAACAAAGAGCCCACTGATGCTCTAATTACAGATTGCAGGGGCTGAACTGCAGCAGGAAGCACAGACCAGACACTGCAGCAGGTGTTACAGGAATAGCCCATCTGAAGAGCACAGCCTCCTCCTCAAGAGATCCAGTTTTATAGCATTTCACTGAAAATAAATTACATTCCCAACAAATACATGAAGGCCCTTCACCCTGGCAGAACTGAAACTGTGATTTTAGTAGGGCTCTCTAGGTTAATTCACTTGGGGACTAACAGAAAACCAACACTGTCCCACAGGATATTCAATGCAATCTGCTTTTAAGCGTGGACTGCACAACATGGAACTATTCTCAGGTATCAGAACTCCTCTCTCTGTTATTCCAGCTACATCTTGGTACAAGCACGACCAGTTTGAAATGCTGTGGAAGACACACACCCTGTCCTGCTCCTGATCCATGTGTACACCCCATCCACAGTCCCTTGAGCCCTGCCTGGCCTTTACCCTCATCCCATTCATGAGTACCTGAGAATCATTTTTTTTGCTTAAAGAAAAAACTTAGCCTTCAATTATCTCTGACCTAAAAAAACCCCAAAATTACTAATTCCTTGCAGTCACAATTCCTAGCAATGCCATGGTAGACAAATTGATTTTTACAAAGTGCACTATAAAACTCCAGTCCCTTGGAAGGGTTTTTCCACAGAGGCAGACATGAGTTTTGGAAGTGGCAGTGGGAAGTGCACAAGAGGAAGCTTTCCACAAACATCAATGAGGCATCAAACACCCCAGACCTTACAGAAAGTGCAGACACTGCTTAGAGCTGCATAAGATTTTCCATGGATGTTCCCTAGGTAAAACATCACCTGGTTATAGCACATGTCCAGCCTGCCAAATGTCACACAGGCTGTCTTGTCCCCAGGTGTGGTGAAGAAGTGCTACACCTGCTTCCTGCTAAAAGGTGCTCAGTGCCTCCCGAGCCTGGATCCCACCACACAAGTGCTCATCCCACACTCAAAGGTCAGCTCCTACTGGAGCAGTCACAGCTCTGAGTGCAGGCTCTGTATGGTTAAAACTGCTCATCAGGTTGTGGGGGGATTTTTTTGCTAACTATAAAAATTAGCCAGAAGTTTCAAAGAACGGGCAGAAAAAAAATAAAAATCAAACAAAAGCCCCAGTCTGGCTCTCATCAAACATTACTTCTGTTCTTCAGAATGACACTGCCATCCATGCTGGTGGATCAAGCAGGATTGTTCCTAGCCCCTCTCTGTGGTGTGATCATCAACATCAAGTCTTTGGAGTCACACACTTGGCAGCTGTAAAAACAAATGGGAAAAAGCTGAAATCACCACAAAACAAAAAGCCTCAGAGGCTGATTACAGTGAAGCAATCAACATGCAAAACAATAATCTCTGAGCCATTCTGAGGAAGGTGTTGGTGTGAGCTTTTCTCAAGAACAGCAGAAGATGGAAGTTAAAACATAACTCCCTCACCCAGAAAGGGTTTAAGAACAAGCCAGCTGCAGAGCCCACAAAAGAAGCCAGTTGTCAGAGCTCTAAAACAGAAGGGCTGGATGAACAACAAGGAAATAAACCTATGAGAAGTCACCACCTTCCCCTAACAAGCTTATGGGGAAAAAAAAAAAAGAAAAAACAAAACACAATACAAACAACAAAAAACACAAAGCCAACAGTTCTTGAGCACAGTCCCAGTGAAAACAAGAAAAGCAGCTTCCCATCCCTGCTGAGGAAAGCTGACTGAAGAGGAACAAGGCCACAATAAACCAGAAGCAAACCCACGTGGGGATTGGAAGTTCATCTGAGACATACAAAAAGAAGACAGACAAAATTTCACCTGACTGACAGGTGAGTAAATACAAAAAGACTTAGGTACCTTTTAGGAAAGAAAAGAACATTTAAGCTACTTCCATCCTGTTAGCAAAACTAAATATAAAGATCATTTGACGAACAAGGCAGAGCACAACCCGTGTCTCTCAAGTTACTGTCTCTCAGTAACTTGATGTGAAGATCTGCCCTGGATGACATACTTTTGTAGCTTTATAGCAGGACTGAAAGGTCCTTTTGAGTGCCCTGCACAGAGGCATCAAGCATTGCTACAACTCAGACATCCTTCCCAATGAAGACTAAGTGTCACGCTGTGAGAATTTGGCTTTTCCAAACCCTTGTCTCAGGATGAAAACAGAACTATTCTGAACAAACCCTTTGCTGCTGGGCCTGCTGCTTATGCAGCCTCTGAAGTGCTACAGAGCATTCCTTGCTACCCCAAGATTTCTGACATCTGGAGCCTGCATTTCATTCTGCATACAATGGTGCACACTTTAATGTCCTTCCCCAGCTCAAAGCACCTAGCTGTAGAGTGCAGGGACCTCACTTATCACATGCTCCAGCCCAACGTGTCTCAGAGGTTGTGAATAAACACGGTTTTGAAACACTCATGGTTGCAGACTCCAAAATTCATGATCCCTTCCCCTCTGCCAGCTGCAGAAGGGGAGTATTCCCAAAGCCTGTGTGAAGGAAAGCCTGAGCACAAGCATCAAGCCACATCCCATTCTGCAGAAAGGGAGATGGAAACAGGATCCTCTCAAGCATGGCTGGTTTTAACAATATCACAAAATTGGCCTAATTTATGAACTGCTGGTTCTCAACTTCAGCTTCTCTGGACCCTTTCAGCAGTAGTCCTCCTCTTTTGCTGTACAAAGCATAGCAAGAGAAGACAGTACATCTGCTGAGGTGAACAAACAGCTTAACACCACTGTTCCCACAAGACCTGCCTGATAGGGTTTGTGGGGATGAGAAGTTACTGTCAAAGTACATTGCAAAGTTTCTTCCAGTGCTGCTGACACTTCCCAGCTCTTATGCTCACGTTTCTCAAGTTCTGGCTGCAGAATTCACACCTGCATCAACCACACTTTGGATTCAGTAAGTAAGAGGGTAGGTTATTACAAAGTGTGAACTGATGTCTGAAACAGTATGCACACTGTTTTCAGAATGTACCAACCCTCTTGACAGGCCCACTCTATGTTCAAGAGCATCTGTTTAAGCTCCACTTGGATTAAAGAGAAGCCCAGTAAAATTCTGAGTCATGTCTCAAAATACACCTCACCCCTTCTGCAAAGTACAAAATCAAACAAGTTTGACAAGCTGGAATAAAGTCCAGTCCAACCTTTTAGGAAGGCTCACCACATTTTATAAATAGACATATTTGTACAGAAAGGTAATTAAATGCATAGCCACCTTAGAAAGAGAAATGAATCTTAAAAAAATTATCAACATTTTCCAAGAGGCCAGAACCTTCTCTGCCACTGCAGGAAGCATCCTTTTGTTACAGCAGCCCTGGGCATCCCACCCATGCAGTTCAAAGGAGAGTTACACCACAGCAGGAGATGCTTCCAAAAAGCACATCACAGGCTATTGCAGCTATGTAGTCTAGAGTAGCTCTGGTCCCAGATCTTGTAACTGCTGGCTTCTGTTCTCACAGCTGTATCTAGACCCCCTCACTAACAATGTCTCACAGCATCCAGTTTGCAGACAGCTGAGCAGGGCCAGGTCACTATCATCTTGCTGGTGACTGGAATATTCAGATGAAATCAGATGCCTTCCTTCTTTTAGGAAGCTGCAGTAAATTGTCTGTGATGGATGTAGTATCCTGAGATACTGGCGTCTGAGATACTGTTGGAGGCTGTGGGGTGCTTGTGGGTGTGTGAGGCCCGTTTCCTGGGGTCTTGTAGCTAGGAGTTCCTGTGTGGGCTGGGGAAGGGGTATAGCTGGCTCTCAAGGCCTTGTCTGTGTATTTACTTGCAGTCCTGTTCACCAGTCTCTGCAAAGCTGGTGACATTGCTGGGCTTAGTCCTTTTGGAGTAAGGCTGGAATAGAATAAACAGTTTTAAAAGATTTCACAGTCAAAATCTGCCATTTATCAGGAAAAGTATCAATGCTTCCACAGGAGAGCTCAGTGCCCACTCCCCCCACAGGCCAGACCCACTGGCTGCAGCAGTCATTCTGCCTGCAGGTAAACACAGCCCATGTCTCCAGGGAGACAAGTGACAGAGAAACCTCCTGCATCCCTCTCAGAGCCGAGTGGCTCTGCCTGCCCTTTCCTCTGAGCCCGTTCTGTCCTCCTGTGCCCCAGCCAGGGCTTGCCTTATCATGTCTGCTCTTTGCAATGAGGCAAGACAGGGATCCAGAGGCATTGCTGGGTGGGTGCAGGACAAGACACTAATGCTGACAAGAGGAAGCAGCAGGGACAGCCACCAGTCACTTTCCCTCAGGAACTGATGTCTTTAATTTCTAGAAACTTTCAGTCTGGCTGTACTTCCTGCTTCCAGTGCTCTTTATCATTCCCCCCTTTCTATGCATGCTGATTTAAAAATCCCATCAGAACAGCCCCATCCCCAATTCTTCTGTCAGAACAGAAGCCTCACCTGGCCAAGTTTTCTGTGACTTTTCGAATTGCCTCCTGCTTCTTCGCTCGGTTTTTGGCTGCCACTTCATTGGCCATCTTGAGTCCCAGCCTCTCCCGGCGCCCGGGCTCCAGGATCTATCAATGCAGCACACAGGTCACTGGCCAAGGCACTTGGAGTTCTGCATCAGTGACCCAAAGCACCTTTGACTACTGGGAGACCTAAACTGGGGAGAAGTGGGGTCAGCCCACACCTCTCTGCTGCTGTGTAAAAGCTGGAGAGGACACAGAGAGACCTTCAACCTGCCTTAGCAAGTAACAAAAATGGTACAACCAGTTCAGCCAAGGAAGCAGCTGTTACCTCTGGCATTTCCTCCTGCTGTCTCTCCTAGTCAAACAATGTCACCTGTGTCTTGGCTGGCCTGGCCTGCAGCCAGCAAGCTCCCAGGCAAACAGACATTGCTAAACAGCAGGAGAACCAGTCAAGGGCTTCAGAGCCTGACAAAACAAAGGCACATACAGCAAATTACACCTTTCTTAAACTAAGAGACTCAGCCAGCATACATTCAATGGCACCAGCAGAAGACAGGTAGCATGCAGGGTCAGCTGCCATCAACAGAGTGACAAGAGTGTCTTTTCTGCTCTCAAGTGATACACCTGCCTCAGGCTTAAACAGCCAGAAGATCAAGGCAGAGGGAAATCCTACAATTTCTACCCATTCACATATTAAGATCAGGGAGACTGTGTGTCTCTCCAGCTTCCTCCGAAAGCCCCTCTCTCTGAGCCTATCATGAAATGTTGAGTCTCACTCTCCTGTTAACAGTATGTGTGTCCCACCTCAGGTATCTCCAAGTAGCTTTCATGTGGAACCACGTCCACCTCCACTCTCCAGAGATTCTTAGTCTCAAGGACTAGCAATACAGCCCAGAGAGGTGCCACAAGAGCCACAACAATGTTAATCTACTAGTTACTCACTTGCCTTTCCCTCCTTAGTCCTTCCCCCCTAAAAAGAATGACATGCTGACTCCTGACATGAAATACCTTGAAGGCTGGTCCAGGTGTTCTGTCCATGTAGGGTGTTTCTGACCCTTCCAGACGCAAAGGGGTGCTTTCAATTTCACCCCATGTCATAAAAGGAGACTCATTCACACCTAAAATCAAATTTTAAAAGTCACTCTCATGCAAGACATTTGACTATTCATTCACCACAAAGAACCCAGAGAAGCAAACTATGAAATGCAGCAATTTCATCAGCACACCAAGGAGCCCCTCCCTGGCAGAGGAAATTCCAGCCAACACTGAACAGCAACATGTGGTTCCCATTAAAAGGGCATCATCTTAAAATCCCAGCATTGTCTCTGGCTGTGCCACCCTCTAGGTTACTATACCCAGACCCTGTCAATTCATGTGTTTATTTTCCATTTGGTGAGTTTTTGCTTAGTGCCACCTTCATTTTTTCCCCTATAGTACTAGCCTTCCTTCTCTGCCATTGTATGGAAACTCCTTCAACATGGGAAACTATTTAAAAGCAGGGAAATGAGCAGAGGACTTAAGATACATGTAACAGCCAAACATACCCCCAGTTCTCAAGGCCAGCCTGTAGCAGTGACTGCCCCTTGCCTAACAGCTACAACTGCAAAATAGATTCTAAGAGCCAGGTTAAGTCACTGCCTAGAAAATCCTGCTTTTCTGGGTTTCGAAAAGGCATCTACAGTGGAGAAAGGAGGTGGGCTCCAAATGCCACCTACAGGCTTTCTGAAGGAAAGGCCTCATGTTTCACTTTTTAGCATAATAATAAAAGACAGAGAAACATGAGGGCTGGTAAAGAACAGCTAAAAATTTAGAAACCACATTTCAACAGGAAGAAAACCAGTCTGTTCTGACTGAAACCATCCTGTGGCTAATACACCTGAAGAAAACGAATCTATAAGATACAAGTGTATTCAGACACAGGAGGAACCTAGAAAGCAGCAGATCTGGAAGAAAACAGTAGGTTAGCCTGTGGAGGAAGTGAGACATGCCACAGCTCTATGAGCCAGGCTGAGCCACCACTCAGCAAACTACTGGACATTGACACGAATGCTCCTTCTTTTGAAAAATGAGCAACTGAACTTGTTGGAAGGTTAATGTTTGTGAAATGTTTCAGTTCTTATCTTTAAGCTGTAGAGAAGCATCACCCAGGGATTCAAGAAGCAGCCACAGCATCCCTGCTGCCTAAGGAGGCTCAGCACTCTCTAGATGATTCCTAAGCAATGGTACAGCAGCTGGCTCAGAGCCTCTCAGGCACAGAATGACCTCTGCCTGGGGACTGGACCAGGATTTAGGCCCTGCATCAAACTGGCACACACAGCACACAAGACAGTCACCAGCTCATGAGACACACACAGATAGAATTGTCTAAAACCACAACACCCCAGCACTCAACACACAGAACATCACAATAAGTGCAGCTGCAGTCCTCTTGCATCAGAAAAAAACCAAAACAAAACACAAGAAAACTGTCTTACCAGGGGCAGGAGAGGGGGTAGCCACAAATCCATATCCATTCACTTTTGGAGACTCTTGGGGTATCAGCTCTTTCCCATCTGGTCCCACTTTGCCCAGTTTGTACTGAAACAGAAAAAGACAATGCCACTCATGTGGAGAAGAGTGTGAGTCAGCTGTGCCTAGGACACACAGTTCTCCTGGTTGATGAGCAAAACCAGAGGGCAGAGTCTAACAAGGTTTTAGTCAGAAGTAAACTTATCCAACCTGGGCATTGAGGGCTGCAGCTTGTTGGAGCTGTGACTTGCTCACAGCTTGGCTAAAAGGGTCCTTCACAAAACGTGTGTTTCGATGGACAACTTCCCTGGGCTTCTTAAACACATCATCCTCATCAGGGACACCTGGAAAGGCAGAGAGTCTTGTCAGGAAGGGCTCAGGTAACACCAGGCAATGTGCTCTAAAGCTCCCAACCAACATGACACTTGCCACCCATTCCTACACAACACAGAACCCACCAGCAACTGCAGTGTCTATCTCTAGCAACTATAACAAGATTTGCACTAGATACATGCTTTGTAAAACCTGAAATGTATAAATTAAGATCAGATCTTAGGGGTTATTTTAAAAAGAGACTTCCTTTTCTCTACTTCACAGATTGCTTGCAGAAACCATAAATTGTACATTTATAGTCAGAAAGGAAAGTGTTTACAAACTGATGTAGTTTTCTATAGCAACCAAGGGACCAACAAGCCACTGGAGCAATCTTTGAGTAGAAGCAAAGAACAAACAAAGGTGACAAGAAAGTGTTCACAAGTAAGACAGACCAAACTGGAAAGAGCTTTGGCTCTTGAAAGCAAGTGCTGCTGTAATACAGACACTGTGCTTCTCACTGACAAACAGGACATGATCAAACTTTGCAATCACAAGCAAAGGAGCAAGGTCTAAAGCAAGAAAAGAAGAAAAAAAAATTAACAACTCACATATGTGATCTTCTCAGAAGAAAAGGTGCAGTGTTACCAGTAAGAGCTGCTCAATCATCTAGAGGAGATCTCTAAAGCCCTGTTTGGAGTCAAGCCACCTAGAACCAGTGCCTCTCCTGAGAAACCTGCAGACCTCACCTGTTGGATAAT
This sequence comes from Apus apus, assembly GCF_020740795.1. Lineage (NCBI taxonomy): Eukaryota > Metazoa > Chordata > Aves > Apodiformes > Apodidae > Apus > Apus apus. The sequence goes on from NC_067297.1 coordinate 5,696,987, forward strand.
ACATGAGGGTGTTCCGAGCCGTGTACTCCCAGGTCTCCAGTCCAGCTTTCACATTCTCCAGAGCTTGCTGCTCTGCTGAAGGAAGTGCCAGGTTCTCATTTCGTCGCTGAAAGGGAGATGGGAATAAAAAGGAAAAATAAAAACAACCATCAGGTCTGAAACAGACTCCTGCAATCTTTTCATCAGGCATACACAACTTGGGGAGCTCCACCACGAGCTCAGCTGCATCTGGCATGACACACTCTTCCATTTGAGAAACCACCCTGCTCCCAGGTGAGCTTGCAAACAACAACTCCACCTGAAGTTCTGGGATAAAACCAATAACTAAAGAACTAACTTCTCAGAAAGAGTATGTTTATGATACTATTTATTGCACCTTATGACAACACTTGTGATGGTTCAAACTTTTTTGCTATCTGCTAATCAAAATTGAAATGAAGCATTGGGTGGGTAAGATAATGATCTAGTTAATTAAACAAGAAATACAGCAAAATGGTGTTTCCCTGCTGTGTCACTTGGGAAGTGCAGAGGTACAGCCAAGACATTTCCCCACCTGGGCATACTCCTCCTCTGCACTGTACAGCCAGGCATGCTTGACCTTTTCCTTCTCTTTGGCCACTTCCATGATCTGCTCAAACGAAGCATTATCTTCACTGGTGTGTTTTGCTAAGAAGCTGTCCAGGCTGGGAAGTGCATCTTTATCATCTTTTTCTGCTTCTCCTAGCAAGAGAAGGGAAGAAGCCTGAGAAATGTTAATGCCTCCCTTCCTCTGAGAGCACTATCCTCAAATCTTGACCCCTTCTGACACTGACCCTTCTATGGACCCCTAATAATTAACATGAAGCTTGGTAAAAAATATAAATACCATATATATATAAATATACCAAATATATATATATATAAAAAAAAATATTTCTGGAAGACATCTAGCCAACTTTCACATGAAATCTTTTGTGGTGTTTACAGCTCTTTGTGTTTAAGGGAAAATGCAGCAGTGAGCAGCTGCTACCTGGCACTTACAACATACTGTATGAACAGCTCTGCCTTTACAATCTTTGCTTACTTACAGAGCTAGTTTCAGGTGAGATAGGAAAAATGGACTGCTTCCAAAGGGATCAGCTGAGTTAAGAATTTACGTAGCTATAATGAGATCCATTAATTGAAAACTCACATGTATGACATAAAACATTACATCCAAGTCCAACTTCAGAGCCATCATTTTCAACTACTAGAAAGTTAAAAGAAACTGCTGAATACCCAAAACTCTCACAGGAGACAGAGGCCTCAAAGAATTTTCCTGGTGGTGAAGAATTCAGCTAGAGAAACTTCATTCTCTTACCTTCCTCTGTAGCTTTGGTGCCAGCTTTGGATTTATTCCCTGCTGGAAGACCACCTGGACGCACTTCTGGGGTTTCAAACGTGGCTGGAGTAACATCTGCGACAGAAAACACATGGCTCTTGTGGTTACTAGAGCACAGAACAGGACACCTGCTGTGCCACAGGGGCTACTGCCCAATCCAGCACACTAATTCCTATGCAATGTCTATCTTAAGTTAAGCACCGCTGGCACAAAGCTATAAAAACCAGAGCAGTAACATTAGATATAAAACCCTTCTGCTGCAGTGAACTAGCTCTTACATGGTGCAGGGGTGTCCCTCGATGATCTACCCAAGGAGGAACCAAACTTGATAGCAATTTGTCTCATTTTCTCCAAATCACCGTTTTCTTCAGCCTCCAGATACTCCTTCTGTGCTCGCAGCTTCTCCACATCGGGGAAGAAGTCTCGCTGAATGATCTTCTCTAAACTCTACAAACAAAGAGACAACTGAAAGCCAGGCCGGGGCTCCTCAGGGGGCCAACTCAGCTGGGCGACAGCCTCACACAGGGCAGGGGCGGGACGGGAGCCCCGGGGGAGGGACGGGAGCCCCCGGGCGCCTCCAGCCAGGCCGGGCGGGGGCAGCCCGCGGGCAGCTGCGGCCGGAGGAGGTGCGGGAACCCAAGGGGCAGCCCCAGAGGCGCCTCGGCCCCCGGTGTTACAGCAGGTAACTGGGCGAGCCGAGCCCTGCCGCAGCCGCTCAGCCCGGGCGCCAGGAGCGCGGGCCCTGCCGGTTTCTGAGCCCTTCCCCGCCCAGGCCCGCCGCCCTACCTCGATGTAGGCCTCCTCATCCAGGATCATCTTCGGGCGCTTCGGGGCCGGCGCGGCCGCCTCCTTCCCCTTCGCCACGGCGGTGCCCGCGGCGGCAGCGGCCACCAGAGCGCCGGGAGCTGCGGCCACCAGAGCGCCGGGAGCTGCGGCCACCAGAGCGCCGGGAGCTGCGGCCGGAGCCGCCGCCGCCTCCATCGCGCGGGCCCGGCCGCCGCCGCCGCGCACCCTGACCCTCCGCGGCCGCCGTCCCGAGCGCGACGCGCCGTGACGTCACGCGGCGGCGACACCGGCAGCGGGAACGTCCCGCCCCGCCCCGCGGAGACGCTCGGGGGCGGGGGAGCGGGGTTGCCAGCGCGCCCCCTGGCGGCCGGGAGGACTCGAGCCGTGCCCTGCCCCGGGGGGGCCGCGGGGGGGGGCGGGGGGGCTTAATTGGGGGGGGGGGGGTCCATGGGGGGGTTCACGGGGGGGTTCACGGGGGGACACCGGCCCCGGGGAGCTGCGGGACACCGCGCGGGCCTCCGGCACCGCAGGACGCGCCCTGCGCGTCACACACGCTCCCCCCGGCAGCCCCGCCGGCCCCTCGGGGCTCCCCAGAAACACCCCGCGCTCCCGGGGGGCTGCGGCAGGTTGGCCCGGGGCAGCAGGTCCGGGGGTGGGCACGGCCAGGGCCCCCCCGCCTCCCCGCAGCCGGTCCAGAGGGGACGGGGACAGTTTGGGGGACCCCGCTGTGCGACAGGACGCGGATTCCCGTCCCCGCGGCCGGGGGCGCGGACACCGCCCGTCCCGCCGGGTCCCGCCTCCCCCGGGCTTGGGGGACACGTCCGTGCTGGTTTGTTAAGGAGCAGGGCGCCTGTTCAGCCAGCCCAACCCCGAAAGCAAGGCTAGATGCCATCCAGGTGCTGAGAATAGGCAACATTCATTTGCAAAGCTTATTCTACAGCGGTAAAACAAGCACAAATACCACCCGCACGGAGCAAAGACAAGGGGGTGTCCCCTTCTCCTGAAGCACAGACACACACACACACGCAGCACCGGCACAGCTCTGCCCCCGCACGGACTGCTGCTGGTGGGTTGTGCTCCAGCACCTGAGGGTCACGCCTGGCGAGTTATTTGGCTCATGAACCAGGTTTTAGAAGAGAAACTGGGATGTGAAAGTACCACGTCTGCTTTTTCCTGTCCTCCTCCTCCGGGAATCACAGGGATTCCCTGTTGCTCCATGAGTCCCACCCCCCCCTACAGAACCTGCCAGCTACAGGGCATGGATGTTCTTGGTGTTCCTCTGCCAAAACACAGCCTGCCACCACTAACAGCTCTCCTCTGGGGGCTTCTTGGTGCCTTGGAGGATCAGTGCTGAAGCAGACGCCCTCTTCTGATGCCGCCACTTGGCCCGACGATTTTTAAACCAAACCTAGAAAGTGCAAAACAAGAAGAACTTTGGCATTTCGTGTGTTACTTGGAGGTGGGCAGGCAGTTACACTCCCAGTCTGTACAGCGTAAGCTTTAGGGTACTGCAGTACATTTCTCAATATCAAAGTTTTGACACAAAAATTAATCAGTCCCTCCCCTGGAATCCTGCTCAGGTAGATGGAAGGGGCACAAGGGATCTGGGAGTTCCCCACAGCAAATTCAGAAGTGATGCAGATGACACAGACAAGGAATGTACACTCAGGTGGAGGGGATGAGCAGAATAGGGCATGTCTGTGTGCTTATAGAGGTGAATCCAGGAGAGATGGAGTGAGTGTCTGGGACCAGACACCAGAACAAATCAAACTGTTCTACACTCCCGTTGCTCGCCAGACCTAAAGTGTGCTTTGTTACACAGCCAAATGGATTTTAAAATGAGGTCCTGGGTCTGCAGCTCCCAGAAACAGAGCGTGCAAGGCCCTGCTTGGTGCCCTCGGGGGGCTGCAGCAAGCAGCACCTCACGAGTGGCAGGACCTCACCTCCACCCTCTCCTCCTTCAGGTGGATGCGGTTTGCCAGGTGCTCACGGGTGATGACGTCCGGGTACTGGTTCTGGTGGAAAAGTGTCTCCAGGGCCTGCAGCTGGTCCTCGGTGAAGATGGTGCGATGCCGGCGCGTCCGGCGCTGGATCTGGTGGAAAGTCTGCAGCTCGCTCGGGTTCCCCTGGGGACTCTTACAGACCCTGACTGCTGAGTGGAAGAGCCGCATGGGCCAGGGGAACCGGGCGTCTGCAGGGGAGAGGAACAGCAGCAGCGTTAGGGCTGGGGGCTGAAGCTCCCCTTTGCTCGAGGCAGCTCAGGCACCAGTTGCACCCGTGCAGGCTGTCTGGGAGAAGGCAGCTGGATGGCTGGGTGATGAGCTGGGGGACCTCCATGTGAGTGAGAGAAGGGCTTAGGGCATCACTTCAGGAGAAGAGTGCAGGCGGGCAGCACTGGTTGGGTTTTCCTTGTTTACTTACCTACTGCACTTGGGCTAGACGTAGCCAAAACCTGTTTTCCTCATGCCCCACACTCCACTGAGAGCTCCCACCCCTCAAAGTGTCATCGTGTTTTAAATAACACAGTAATATCCAGCAGCAAATAACCACTGCTGCTTTTAGAAACCTGGCAGCATTGCAGGTAGCAGTGCCTGCTCTCAGGAGCTCTGCTGGAAATGGATCGTGCTGCCCCTTGCTGGAGCTGAGGTCTGAGGAGACCACCATGGCAGGCCAGACACTATATTGTCACCCAACACCCAGGTTTTCCCCTCCACCCACTGCTGGCACCAGCCCCACACTGTGAATCAAACCCAAACACTCACCCAGCCAACTCGGCGAGTCCTGCAGGGAACGGGCGCTCGTGTGGGAACAGCAGCAGCAGTTGCAACCTGTCCCTTCCAGCTCTTCCTCCTCCTCCTCCTCATCCTGCAAGGAGCTGGCCGGGATGGCCTCCAGCTCACACAGCCCCTTGGAAGTGCAATCCAAGATGCCTTGCAAGCACAACGGCAGCAGGACCCGGGGGGGTTTCTCGGCAGGGCTGGCGAGGATGTCCTCAATGCTGAACGAACACGGCTTCTTCAGGCCTCTTCTGCCGGCATCGGCGTCTGATGCTGGCTCCAAAGACATCCTCTGCCAGCAGCAGTGGCCACAGGAATGGTGGCTCAGGCTGGGTGGGGTTTGCTCTCCGTGCCCTGACTCCGGAGCAGGGTCTCGCCAGGAAAGAGGCAGCTTAAGTGGCTTTTAAAACGGACCAGAGAAGCCATCCAGAATGGCTGCTTTGTCTTGGCGTCTCAAGTGACCGTCATTCCCTCAGCAGAGTTTTGATTTTATACACACACACTTTTTCTCCCTCTAACCTAGCTGCTTTATGACTGAAGCCACCCAAAATACATATATATATATACAGAGAGAGATATAATCCCTTTGGAAAGAAAACCATAAACCCTTCTGTGAATAAACTAAATTCTAACTAATCTTGGCAGCTTTGTGAAGGGTTAGTGTGGATCTAAGATTTAGCTAATCCCACAAAAATGACTGGAGAAGGAAATCTGATTTCTCCATCTCGGGTGTAGATTTGAGGTGGTTATGATCTCCATTGTGCTGCTGCCTCCTATCCAAGGAAGGGGGAGGATAGCTGTTCCCAGCCCGGAAATGGACCAGAGGATTAACTCCTTAAAAGAAGCAAATTATCCCTTTCTCTGGCCAAATGAAAGCTTTCCCATCAAAAGAGAGCTGTCATATCATACAATATGAGAAAGGAGAGAGTTCAGCTTAATAAAAAATCATTTTTAGTGATAGCACAGCCTTTGGCTGTGCCAGAACTCTCTGTGAAAGTTGGTTTATTTTCTGCTTAAGGCAGAGAAATTGCATTTTCCCTCTTCCCCTTTCCCCCACCTCTGCTGCCCTAACCACAGTGACAATACAGATGCTTTGCATGTATCCAACATACGTATCCAACATCTTTGCAAGGATTCAAAGCCTTTAGTAAATTAGATTACTGGCAGCTTGTGACAGCTCTGTGGCATAGCTTAGTGGCATGTAGCCACCTCTTGTACCACTGAGGTGTACCCCTGCTGAGCACTGGGAGTGCTGCCTGCTGCCTCCAGGTGCAGGCAGGCAGACAGTGAGGTCCTGCAGCAGCTTGGGCAGGAGTGTGGTCTTGGTGCCACAGCTAACGGGTGGTTCTGTGAGCCCCAAGCAGCCAGAATGTCTGCCTGGAGCAGCCAGGCTTCCCCAAAGCTTTGTCTGTCCTATTCCAAACTTCTTCTGTCCAGCAAATGAAAGCGGGGTGAGGCTGAAGCCAAGAGCAGTGACTCAGGACAGTGGGGACACCTGGCACTGACCCTCCAAAGAACCAACAGCAAGGTCTGGCCGATGGAGTCCATGGGATGAGAGAGGACATCTTCCATCATGGGTTTCTGACTGAAATGAGTAGCTGGAGTTAAAATAGAGAACGTGGGCTTGAGACCAGGTTACTTAGGAAAGTTTAAACCCAAGTTCTCCTGCCCTCAGTGTGGTTTAAGCCAAGGTGGGTAGCCAGGCTTTGGGAGCTCACATAAGGAATGCTCTCCTGCCTGGTGTTTCTTTGCAGGGGAGAGAAGATATCAGTCCCACTCTTGGTACACTGAGGAGACACACAGGTGAGTGCTGTGAAAGCACTACATGTCAGAGATCTTGTGGTACCTTGTGACTTCACACCGAACAGCTCAGCAAGCCCTCCAGCATCACACAGAGACATGAGCCAGTCTCCAGGAGAGCTCCTCTCCATCTCCTCTCCTTTCTCCTTGGCCCTGATTTCTGCCTGCCCCTCCCCACCCTGATGGTCTCCCAAAGCCAGGAAGAAGTGTCCCATAGCCTCACTGACCCTCAGACCTCTGTAAAATCTCACCTAAAACCAAACAACTGTTTTTTCCTCCATCCCTTAATTTGCCTCTTCTTCAACTATTCCGATGGCGTGACAAAAATGATAACCAGGTTCTGTAAATCTCTACATATTTGAGAAGAAGATGCCTTAGTAGCCATCTGATCTGAACAAGTTCCCTGCTGCCGTGCCAAGGTCTCAGCACTCCAGAGAGGCACTGGGGATGCACCACACCAGGGACCATTGCTACCTGTTTCCAGTTTAACGCTGGTACCCAAACACTGGCACAGGAGATGGATGTGGGGCCAGGTTCTGCTCCCCACACCGTGCCAGGCCTTGGGGACCATAACACATGAGAGATGGGATGTGCCATGGACAGGTGCAGGATTTGACCCTTTCTGCTCTTGGCTGTAATAATCATAGGCCCAAAGCTGATTAGTTCTCCTTCCCCATCCTTAACAAAGGACACCTTTCCCTGGCCTCCCCTGCCTGTCCCTGCCTTCCCACCACACATGCACTTAGCCTATTAGGATCTCCACTGATTGCTTTCTTTCATTCCTCCTGTACCTTTCACTTCAGAAAATGGACTGGTAATACTTCTTTTATCAAAGAATTATGGGATTTAGGACCCAGATCTTACAAAGAGACTTTTGATAGCTGCTGGCAATCAAACCCCAATCGGCAGACAGTTCTCAGCACCTTGTTACCAGCAAGGAATAAAGGAAAGGGATTATTGATGTTCTGTTTACTGAGCCTCCAGGAGATAGGATCACTGGGCTATTTCATATTAGAAAAGGAAAGGAAAATAAAACAAGAATTAAAAAAAAAATGCAGACAAGGGAGTACAATACAGATATAGATAAAAAGAAGAGAAACAGGCTCTTATCATTTTCTTATTGTCTAAGGAAATTCCAAAGCCATTATAGAGGATTAACCAAAAGGTTAATCTGCTTTAGCTGCTCGCTTGTCAAAACTGAATATATAGGGTTTGAAAATCCTTCCTATGGTGAAACCAGAAAAAAATCCCCCTCTTCCTCCCCTGCCCCTCTGTTCTGCAAGCAGCACAAGGGGATGGGAATGAGAGCTTTGAAGAACCTAAAACACAGGAGCCACATCTCAGCATCCTCCCAAGTCATGCAGTGCAGAGCCTGGCCCATCCCAGACCTGCTTCCCTGGGCTGCCAGTGACACTGACTCACACAATGATGCCCATCACTCACCCCAGTGCCACTGTGAGAAACAACCCAGGGGAACGACGATCCTTCAAGGTGAAAACCAGGCAGAAGCATTTCTTGACAGCTGCTGGGTGAGATTCACTGGTATGGTTACTCAGGAGTAATAACTGCATTAAATAAAAACACAAAAATAATAGAATAGTTTGGGTTGCAAGGGACCTTAAAAGGCCATTTAATCAACCCCCCATATTATGCCTGTTAAAATAGTTGAACCCTGTGTCAAGTAACAAAAAGCACCCAGATAAAATCACGTGGATTTACTGATAATTACCACCAAGTGTTACAACATATCTGCATCCCTCTCCAAAGACCATTCCATCCCACTGGAAGAAGCTGAGTCTCTCCACTGGCTCTTAGTGTCAGTAAGGCTGCTGGGGGTACTGGTTAATGGGCGTGCTGGCTGGTGGGGGTACTGGTTAATGAAGGTCCTGGCTGGTGGGGGTGCTGGTTAATAGGGGTGCTGGCTGGTGGGGTTACTGGTTAATGAAGGTCCTGGCTGGTGGGGGTGCTGGTTAGTGGGGGTGCTGGTTAATAGGGGTGCTGGATGGTGGGGGTGCTGGTTAATGAAGGTCCTGGCTGGTGGGGGTGCTGGTTAGTGGGGGTGCTGGTTAATAGGGGTGCTGGATGGTGGGGGTGCTGGTTAGCGGGGGTGCTGGTTAATAGGGGTGCTGGCTGGTGGGGGTGCTGGCTAACAAGCAAGCCCCATCTCCCCCATTTCCAGTCCTTCTGGGGGCTCTCCATCGCCTACGGAAACAGCATCAGAGGATGCTTCATTTTAACCCCCGGTTTGCAGCCTGTGGTGGATGCAGCGTCAGGCTGAGGGGTGCGGGAGAAGACGAGCCTCTCTGCCCGGCAATCGCATCCCTCTCCCGCATCTCCCCGCCCTCCTCCCGCACCCTCCCGCCGAACCGGCGCTGCCGGAGCCTCCGGCGCCCCGAGGAGCCCGCTGGGCCCGGGGCAGCACTAGGCGGGGCCGCTGAGCCGGCAGCAGCCGCTGGGCCGGGCTCCGTGGGGCGGAGGCTCCGGCCATGAGCGCCGAGCGGGAGGCCGGGGCCTGCGCTGCGTTCTACGGGGCTCTGGGCATCGCGCAGCCCGTGCTCTCCTGCCTGAGCTGCCTGCGGCGATTCGCGGGGTAAGAGGACGGGGCCCTGGGGCCAGGGAACCCCGGCGGCGTTTCCCCGGGCCCAGCGGGTCCCCTGCGGATCCCCCGGCGCGGATCTCGGCGTGTCCCCGGGTGCGGATCCCCTGGGGACCCCGCGGCCCGGAGCCCCCGAGCATCCCCCGCTGCGGATTTCGCCACCCCCCCCCCCCGCCCCAGGCGCGGGGACCCCGCGGATTCCCCGGCCTGGAGCCCCCGTGTGTCCCCCGGTGCGGGTCTCGGCATGTCCTGGGCGTGGGGACCCGGCGTGGTTCCTCCACGGGCAGGTCCCCCCCACTTGTCCTCGTCCCCTTCCAGCTCACTTTGCAGCAACGGGGTAGTAAGTTTTGGGATTTTTTGTGCCCTCTTGCCCAGCCCCCAGCGCTTGGGTTTGCCAGAGCAGGCTGGGGTGTGGACTCTGAGCTTTGAGGAGCCCTCCCAACCCCCCAGGGCAGTGCTGTTGGGAGAGAGGAGCCTCTCAAAGGGGGGCATCCCTACCCCAAGCCAGATCAAGCTGGGGGTCCCCCACCCTCATCTCCACCACGATGAGGTACCCCCACCCCAATCCAAATGGAGCTGAGATAACCCCACTCTAATCTACATTGAGTAGGGGAGCCCAGTCCTAATCTCCACCAAGCTGGGGTATCCCCCACCCGAATCCCCACGGAGCCAGGGTATCCTCACCCCCATCCCTGTCCCGTTTCAGGAGTACTGCCAAGAGATGCAAGGACAAGCACCTGGAAGAGGCTCTTCTGCTGTCACGGTCACTGAGCGAGAGCCTGCGGGTGCTGGGTGAGGCAGAGGCACAGCCCCTGCTCCGCTGTGTCCTGGCTTTCCAGATGGAGGCAACAGGCAGCTCCAGTTCCTTCCAGAAACTGGAACAGGTCTGTAATGCAACCAGCTGGGCTGCAGCTTCAGAGCTGCTTTAGTCATACGTGCAAGCAGTGGTCTCATCCAGCTTTGCCTGCCACCAGGCCCTGGTGTGCTGGCTCCTCACCGGCCAAGGGGCCACGGTGACACCACAGAGCTCCCCTAAAAGTGCTCTGCAGCTGGGATTTCTCAGGGCTCTGGGCAGACCAGCTGACTCAGGGCATCTCTTGGCAGATTGTGACTCAGTTGGCAGTGGGGAAGGAAACCTTGCTGGCCCAGGAGGTGAACATGCTTCTGACTAGCCTGGTGCTGCAGGGAGAGGTGAGAGCACCCCAGGTGTGCAGTGGCATCAGCTTTTGTGGTGGCTTGGGTTGAGCCCATGTGTGACAGGGACCTCGTCGTTTGAGCTGTCCAGGGTCTGGGCTTCTCTTCCACTGTGCTGGGAGCTGCCTGTTGGAGCAGCCTTTTGCTCATCCCTGGGACAGCTTCTGGGACAGGCAGGACGCTCCTGCCCAGGGCAGCAAGCCTCAGTGTGTTGTCACACAGGGCAAACTGTCCTTCTGCCCCTGCAGGTGCTGTCTCCTGGAGACCTTCAGTCAGGTTAGTGTCTGCTCCTTTCTCTCTGGGGGCTTCTCCCAGCCCACACCACCAACACAGAGGATGCTCCCTTTCTACCCTGAACAAGTCCTCTGCACTCATGGGATGGAGAACAGGGATCACCCAGATCTGTGGGATCTCTGCAGAGGTTCCAGCAGCACTCAATGGCTCTGCCCACCCACCTGTGGCAGCTGGAAACCAGACAAGCCAAACCACCCCCTGCAACCCAGACCTCTTTCTCACCCCACTTACCAGCAATGTATCCCTTAGCTTAACTGGGAGCAGAGCCATCTCAGGGCATGGTGCCAGGGGCTGATGCTGTCCCCTTGCCCACAGTGTGCATGTTCCTGGAGGAGAGCAGCCTGGGTCGGCAGCACTGGCAACAGAACCTGCCCCTGCTGCTGCAGCACCTGGTCACCACCTTGCACTGGGTGCTGCAGAGCCAGCCCACACCCGGCAGCACATGGGACTACCTGGCTGTCAAGGTGAGAGCTGAGATTTGGAGCAGGGGGGAAGGATCAGTCCCTGCAAGGGCTGGCCAGGCACTGGCAGTGAGGTCCAGAGGGATGTGGCACACAGCACCGATCTGAATGGTTATCCCTGGGGAATCACTGCATTTTGGGGGGTGAGGGATGCTGACAGCCATCCCTGTGGCCCTCATCCCTCCTCTTCCTCCTCCAGGCCTGCCTCCAGCTCTTCCAGGCACTGCCAAAGGATGTGGCCCCCCTGGCATGGAGCACAGCAGGGAAGAGCGAAGCCCTGCAGAGCCTCTTGGGGCTGCTGCTGGAGGTGGCCTGGGGGAAGGTGCGTGAGGTCCCAGGGAGGGATGGTGCTGCCTGTCCCAAAGAGCAGAGCAATGCCATCCTTCCCAGGTGCTTTCCCCATTCTCCTCCTTGGGGGGAGCCTGCAGAGGCAGCCCAAATGCCTGGAGTGGCCAAGGGACTCTGCACAGTTGCCTGCTTGGGCATGGAGGGAGGGTTGAATGGGGTCTGGTTTTTAAATGATGTTTTGAGCTGTGCCTTTGCCTGCCCTGCCGTTCCAGGCCCCCAGCAAGGACACGCGGCTGCTGGCGGGCACAGCTCTGAGCATGTTGGTGAACACGGCCCTGCAGCCCGAGCACGGGGCCCAGGCTGTGCTGTCCCTCTTCCAGCTCCCTGACCCAGGTGCGTGCTCCATCCCAAGCTGAGGATGACCCCTAGCAAAGGGGACAGTGGGGACAGGTGTGTTGGGGTGCAGGACAGGAGCCTCTGCCAGCCACCACCAATCCAAGCCAGACTCTGCTGCTGTGCCCTGCTCTTGAGGTCCAGCAGCCCCAGATGCCACCAGCCACCTCCCATGGTCACTCTGGGCTGAGCCAAGGCAGTTCACTCTCAGAGCAGCATTTGGGTTTGACATCTTTCTGCCATCTAATGCAGCCATTTCCCACCAGGTGTGGGGGAGCTGAAGTTTGGGGAGTTGGTGGTGAAGGCTCCCCCCAGCGTGGAGCCAGATGGGCTGGAGAAGCTGGTGCTCACTAGGGGTTTGCTGACGTGCTGCAAGGCAGACATCCTCAGCTGCCAGCTGGAGAGCTTCACCAACAAGGTAGGAGAGAGCAGCCCAGTGGCCAGGGATTTGGAGGGCCCCCTGCGCAGGGCTGGCAGCCACTGGCTGGGGCTGTGGATCCCTGGGGGACAGAGCCAGGCTGCACAACTCCACACATCCCACATTAGCTATGAGCCTTCTTTTCCAAAGAAGCAGGGATTTCCCTCTCCTGGGAGGGGAGGCAAGAAGCCAAGCAGTGCAAAAGTAGCCCCAGTACAAGCAAAGCAGCAGCAGCATTTGGCCCCGGGCAAAGTGCAGCCTCCTTTTCCCATCTCCCCAGTCCTCAAGAGCTGAGGACTTCCAGACAGGGAATGAAGGCTAGCAAGAAACTGCTGTAAGAGCAGGAAAACCAGGGAGCACTCACCTGGCCTGTCTTTTGGTGGGGTTTTCTCACCTTGGAAAGCCTGTGCCTGCCTGTGCCTGAGCCACTGTGCTCCTGCAGGCCTGCCTGCTGCTGGACGTGGTCTTTCCTGCTGTGTGTGCCCTGACCAAGGAGCAGGACTGCCACTACTACTGCTTCCAAGGTAGGAGATGATGACTCTGCCATGCTGGGGGTTTCAAGGATTCGCTGTGCTCATGACACATGGAGTCCCCACAGCACTTCATCTTCTCCTGGAGAAGATGCTTTTCTGAATGTTGGTTTGGTTGATTTGGAAACTGCTGTTAACATCTGCTCCAGCCCAATGGACACTAACCTTCCGTGAGCCCCTGTGAACCTGACAGGGAACCGCTCCCCTTGGCACAGGGTGTGTGAGCCCACCAGCAGCCTGCACTGGCTCTGCCACAGGCAGGTCTTGGTTCGAGGGCTGCAGTGGTGCCCTCTGCTCTTGCAGCCTGTGCCCTGTGGCTGCAGCGGCTGCAGGGGAGCCTGCCTGCCCTCTGGCACCTGCTGGGAACCTGCCTCCTGGCCCAGGACACCAAGCTCCTCCAGCAGCTCACCCAGCTGGTGTGGGACAATGCCGAGATGCCGGTAAGGCTGGGGGGCCAACAGCCCATGTCACAGCAACTGGAAACAGCCCCTTCCCTGCCCATAACACATCCCTGCCTGTTAGCTCCCTCAACCAAATACAGTCCCCTTGCCCATGGCTGCCTGCAGCTGCCTTCCTCTGGCAGGGCTGGGGCACTCATCACACCTGGCCTCTGCAGAGTTGTGTCCCAGGGCTTTGTCCCCCCAAGGCAGCATCCACGGGTGCAGTCCTCACAGGCTGGCTCATCTCCTGCCATCCTCACATCCCCAGCTCCTAACCCCTGCTTACCAGCCAGTGCTGAAGTCCACTGCCACAGTGTCAAGGTTTAGCAGAGGCCTTGGTTTCTATAGAAATAAGTCTAAGCAAGAGCTTTCCTGCATACCAGACATACTGTGACCTTAGTAATAAATACAAACATCAAGCATTATCAATTCTAGAAGCAGATACTGTCTGAAAAATATGCTATCAACTTCAGAAAGTGCAGTCACTTAGAAGACAACTGAGAACTTAAAATACTAAAAAGCAAAATTGGTTCTGTCCAGGACACATGGGAAAGCCAAGAGTCTTTCCTCACGCAGTAAGGCAGGAGGAGGAACTTGCCCTAACCTCTTCTGCTCACCATCCTTCTCCCCCCAGGTGGAAGGAGTGTCCGAGTTCATTCACAGCTCCTTCCGACTGCTCCTGGAGATCTACCACCTTGAGTGCCAGCACTTCCAGGACCAGGAGAGACCCCTCTACCAACAGATGCTGCAGAGGGTCATCTCAATGCCATGGCAAATCAAAGCCAGATATGTGCCCCTGTGTGCCATTGTTCCCTATGTGGGCAGCCAGCAGGTAGGGAGGAGGGGGACAGGGAGGCTCAGTCCTGGCTGGCACTGCTGCTGGAGTGGCACAGGCTCTGTCTGCTGGTTGTCACCTTCCCCTGCCCAGCTCAGCCATGCAGGCAGGCAGCCTTCTCAGCCAGGGGGTCCATTTTAGCATCACCCCAGGGATAGCACCCCTGGTGGGGTGGTGACGTGCAGCAAACAATGATGCATCCCAGGGGACTGCTGTTAGGAAGGGGAGCTTAGGCAGCTGATGCCCACCAAAATTTGGCCAAAAGCAGCTTGGGGTGCCAGAGATGTTCAGCACCCTGGGTGGCCACAGATCTGTCCTTCACCGTATGGAGCCTTCAGCCAGGGACGGAATAGAATAATTTATACTGACACATCCCCTTATGAAGGTGTCGTCTGGCTTTCTCCCAGGTGCTGGATGCCTACCCGGACCTGCCGCAGCACCTCCTGAGCTGCCTCTCCACCAACCACCTGTGTCCCGCAGCCGCCGAGGTGTACAGGGCCCTGGTGCGGCAGCAGCGCGCCGAGGGGCAGGGCGGGGAGGCGGCCCTGGCAGAGCGGTGGGCTCGGACCTGGCTGCCCCTGCTCTCCCAGGCGCTCCGCTCCCCCCTGCCCATCCTGCAGAGCAACGCTGCCAACCACCTCCTCGCCTGGACCCTGCGGCAGCTCCCGGCTGCCCACGCAGCCCTGGCTGCCCAGTTCGGTGGGCAGGACACGGAGTCGCTCCGGGCTTGGGTGACGGTGCTGAAGGCTCAGAAGAGCGTGTCGGGGGTCCTGCCGCTGCGGGGCGAGAGGCTGGAGCGGCTCTGCTGCTGCCTGGGCAGCCGCGACGACAGCGTTCGGCTGGCGGCCCTGGGGCTCCTCTGCTGCAGCCCCAGCACCAACCGGCCCCTCTCGGGCACCGAGCTGCGGCTGCTGCGGGACTTCCTGCCCCTCAACCTCAACTGCGGCTCCTCCTCGTTCCGGCAGCTGCTGCAAGCGGCCGTGAGGAAGGCGCTGGTCCGGCTGCGGGACAGCTCGCTGGCCCTGCTGAGAGGGAAGGTGCCCCCGGGCACCCAGCCGGGCGAGGGAGCGGAGCAGCTCGCCCAGGCAGTAGGTGAGGTGGCCGCTCCCAGCAGCTCCATCACAGCCCTGGGGGAGTCGCCGGTGGGTGCTCAGCCCAGCGTTGCTCTCTGCCCGCAGACTTTGTGGAGTGGCTGCTGCAGCTCAGCATCGCCTCGCTCAGCCCGGGCTCCAACTACCAGAGGAAGAAGACGGCTCTGCTCCTCCTGGCTGCTGTTTTGGAGACCTGCACGGACACCTGGAGCCCCGACAGGAAAAAGGGTCAGCCCCCACGTGAGTATGGGCAGCCCATTTGGAGCATCACCCCTCAGCTGCAGGGGTACTCCCTGTCCCACCACCCTGTGTCCCCACCACAGGGACCATAGCCACGCTGCTGAGCTATGCCAGGCAGAGCAGCTGCTGGGACTTCTTCTCCCAGCCCAATTTGTTGGCACTGCTGAGTTGCTTGCAGGACAGCACTAATGAGGTGAGTCTTAATGGTTGTAAAGCCACCACCACCTGCTTCGACCCTGAGTGGGTTCAGAGGGGAAGGATGGTGGCCTTCCCACATGGTGGGCTTCCCTGCCTGCCCTGCCCCAGCTGCTTTACCCTCCATCTGGTGTCCCAATTCCCCTCACCTCTCCTGGCAGATCAGAGACTTGGCCTCAGAGTTGCTCGTCCGCTACTTCCCCGCCACGTTCCCAGAGCCCATCACCCTGGCTCTCTTCCAGCTGGCCCAGGATGCCTTGGGCAGCCCACGAGTGCAAGAGGCTGAAGCTGGAGCTGTGCTGATGAAGACCATCCTGCAGAAGTATGAGGTCCCAGCATCTCCCTCCCCACAGCAGCACAGCAGCTCCCCAGAGCATCAGCAGCACTGGTGTCTCACCAGGGTCTGCTTTTTATAGCTCAGAGCAGCCATGGCTTGGGGTTGAAATAGCCTTGCAGTGGAGAGCTGGGTAGGGTTGGGTGCAGGACCCTGAGCCAAGGGAGGACAGAGCTGCACAGCACAAGTTGGACAGAAAACTCATTCTCACAACAGCCTCTACCTTTTCCCCCAGGTCCGACAGCAGCATCATGAAGAGCCTGGCCCTGGAGGCTGAAGCAGCCCCAACGCTGCCCAGCCATGGTCTGTGCTTGGTTCAGCACCTTCTCCACATGCTGCAAACCCAGTACACCATGGCATGTCAGGACCTGCTGCAGGCAGCAGCCTCTGCACCAATGCACGGTACGTCCCCAGCCTGGGGCAGGGCAGCAGATCTCCTCCTTGGGAGCTTTGGAGCAGGCAGGACTAAGGCCACAACTGAGTGCTGGTGCCACATCCTTGCCTCAGTTTCCCTGTATTGGTGCTCCACCTGCCCAGCATGCCCATCACATCAGGGCCCTGCCTGTGAGCCATTCCAGCAGCAGGCTCAGTCAGGAGGGCTGGGGCTACACAGTGACCAGAGGTGGGTGTTTGTGCAGGAGCTATCACAGCCCTGCGGAGGTGCCTGCTCCAGGTGCCAGAGGTGGCTGCCTCCATGCGGGCAGCAGAGCTGAGGCAGAGCTGGCAGGAGCTCCTCACCCACCTCGTGACCACGGTGAGAGACATCACCTCCTTCCTCCTGGGTACTCTGCAGAGCCAGCAAGGCCCTGGTGCCACTGAGCAAGGTGAGCATGTTGCTGGGGGCGGGGGGGGGGGGGGGGGGGTGTGTGTGGCGAGACCAGCCCTAGGATCCTAGGGTCCTGGCAGCATCTCTCTCCCTCTGCCCCATGAAGCCCCACTCAGACCAGGCTTCTCCCTCCTGCAGCTGCTGCCCCATCATTCGCAGACATGGGGAATGCCATTGGCTCCCTCATCACACTGGGGAAAGGCCAGGGCCATGAGGAAGAGGAGGACTCAGTCCTGCTTTCAGAGGAGCACAGCCTGATCCTGACCTGCTGCTGGGTATCAGTGAAGGTAGGCACCCTCCCCATGGCACTGGGGAGAGGGGCATCCCAGCACCCACCACCCCCATCAAATGGGTTCTCCAGCTTCCCTTGGGACATTCACACTCCCTGGGAACAAACAAGGGGGAATCTCTGCCCTTACCTCAGAGCTTCCACAGACTAGAGACCCACCACCTTCTCCAAAAGCAGCCACCTCCCTGCCTGCCCTTATGTATCCCAGCTGGTTCCCAGGCACTGATGGACCCCAGCTGCAGCAGAGTCAGGCTCCTTGGCTTGCAGCCCTGCAGCCACCCATCACAGCTCCTTCTGACAGCCTGTCATGGCTTCTTCTCCACAGCCTCTCCAGTGGCTGCTTGGAAAAAGGCCATCTCTGCCATGCACACCTTGCAGCTGGCTGGGAAACAGCCTGTGCATGCTCCTGGACATCCCACAGGCTACACTGCCTGACAGTGCTGGCAATCAGGAGCGCCCACTGGGTTTCCCTGTGGCAGTGATAGTGGGGCAGGACAGGAACAGGGCACCAGTGACCTTCTGCTTCTCCCCAGGAGATAGGGCTGCTCCTGGGAGGCCTGGCTGAGCTGCTGCTGGCCCCGGAACTGCCAGCTGGATCAGGGACCCTCCTGCCACTCCCCACCCTGCAGATGGCTGCAAAGGTGTTCCAGGAAATCCTGCTGCGGTGTCGGCACTGGGTAAGAGCACATCCCACCTGGTGTGCTTGGTCCCTTGTTCCTCCTGCCCTGTCCTTGCCCCGGGCCAATAGCCAGGGGCTCTCCCCAGCATGCAGGGATGGCAAGTGCAGTGGGGCAGGGTCTGCACTGGGGCAGGATGTGGGGCATGGCTGGAAGCCAGCAGCTGAGATCCCAGTGCCAAACCCCATCACAGCCCCACACCGTCATGCCTTCCCGCTTTCTGTTTTCTTTTGGCAAAGAGGTTTTTGGGGGCCATGGGGGACTGGTGGGCACAGTTTGGGGGCGCAGGGGCCTGACACTGCTCTGCCCTAGGGAGCCGTGGAGGGCTGCAGCATGGGCTTCACCAAGTTTTGTGCTGCTCTGCTGAACCACCCAGACGCCGAGCTGCGGGCGATCCCACAGACCATGCTGGAACAGGTACTGTACTCATTCTGCCCCACATTCCCCTCACACCTCAGACTGTGCAGCTGGATCACCCATCCTGGGGACAAGCACCCACCTGGCAGCCAGGACACTGCAGTGCAGGGTTGGTGCAGCTGGCTCCCTCCTCTGCAGAGCAGCTGGAGGCTCCAGCCAGCAGGTTTCCAGCCATATCTAAGGTGGGTTTTGTTCCTCAGGGCTTAGAAGCACTGAGTGGCCCCCGGAGCAGCTCGATCACACGCCGTGCTGCTGGCTTCCCCATGCTCTTCCTCTGCATTGTCAGTGGGGAGGCCCCAGCCCAGGCACGGCCACTGCTAACCCGCTGCGTCCAGACACTGCTGGCTTTGGCCACCACAGCTCTGCCACAGGACTGGGACCAGACCCTTGACCTCCCACAGGTGAGCATGGTGGGCACCCAACTCCTGGCTGCTGAAGCCAACCTGAGGGCAGGGTGATCTGCACCAGATCCCTTAGTGGTGCCACACTGGTTATCCCAGCACAAGGTTGTGATATCTCATGGACCTTGGAGTGAACCAAAAGCCACATCCCTGATTGTGCTGGCTGTCCTGGGAACCTGAGAGCTCATGGCTCCTCAGCTTTCCCATGTCTTCCCACCACTGCTCCTCTGCATAGAGCCCCCTCACCTCCCCTCACTCCTGAGCCCTGCTCTCCCCAGGTGTGTGCCCTCCACGTGCTGCAGACCCTGGTCCGTGGCACAGGGCTGGGCAGCGCGCTGCTGCGGCACGTCACGCCGATGATGGCCCTGGCACTGCAGGGCTTGGGCTCGCCCTGCTGGGCCATGAGGAACGCAGCCATCCAGCTCTTCAGTGAGTACCGAGGGGAGGCAAGAGCCCTGCAGCTCTCTGGGGCTTGAAGTCCGGGCAGAGCGAAGCCAGGAGGGGTCAGGCAGAGGGTGGATGAACCCTGATGCTGCTTTCTGCCCTGTTCTGGCAGGTGCCCTCATGTCCCGGCTGCTGGGCCAGCAGCGGAGCTGTGGGGAGGGCTGCCCAGCAGAGGGGGTGAGCCTGCAGGCCTTCCTCGGGCAGCACCCCGAGCTGGGTGATGTGCTGCTGAGCCAGCTGGGGGCGGCCACAGCGCCCGTGCTGGAGGGGCCCTGCCTGCACCCTGCCCTCCACGCCGTCCTCACCCTCCTGGCTCAACTGCAGCCCGGCGCTGATGGCCCCGGCAGGTGAGGGGGCAGCCGGGATGCTCTGCACCGGCCATGGGCTCCTGTAGCAGGAGGTGATCCTGCAGTGTTGGGGCTGCCCCAGGCTCTCGGCGGGTGGGGTTTCACTCCAGCTGGAGCATCTCTGCATGCATGGTCCCCTTTTGCTCCACAGCCCCTCTGCTCGCTTCCTGGAGCCGCTGCTGGGGCTGGTGGGGAGCCCCATCTACGCCGTACGAGCGATGGCCGCTAAGGCACTGGTGCCGGTCGTCCCACCCCCCCAGCGCCGGGGGCTCCTGCTGCAGCTGGCCCGGCAGCTGCCCCCCGCGCCCGGGGGGGTCCGCTCGCACAACGCCGTCCACGGGCGCCTGCTGCAGATGCGGGCGCTGCTGGCCCCTGCCCCAGGCACCGAGGGGTGAGTAGTCCCCTGCAGTCGCTCTGTACCAAAATGCAGCTTATTGGCTGAAAAAGCCCGTGCCCAGCCCAGCGCCGTGGGTTCCGTGGTGAGGCCCCGCATCTCCCCGCAGGCAGCCGGCCGAGGCGCTGCGCCCCGTGGCTCTGCAGCTGGAGGAGCGGGGCTGGCTGCTCAGCCCTGCCCAGCGCTGCCCGCTGCTCCGCGCCGCCTTCCTCCAGGTGCTCGCCCTCCTGCCCGCATCCCTGAGCCCCGGCTTTGCCCAGAGCATCCGCGACGCTGTCAGCACGGAGCTGGGCAGCCCCCTGCCGGGGGGCAAACCGGGATGTGCCGAGCTGCAGGTAGCGCTGCCTGCCGGGGAAACCACAGCCGTGGCCTCCCTGACAGCCCGAGGGAGGGAGGTGGGGACCCCCTACTCAAGGGGCACACGCTTCACTCGAGGCTGAGTGCTGGAAGGTAGATCCTGTTTTTTCTTCCAGGTGGGCTTGGCCACCCTCCACCAAAGCATGGCCCGCTTCGCGTGCAGCGAGGCAGCCCGGCTGGGGGACAGCGGGTGGATTGGCACTGTCTGCTCGCTTCTCCGGCAGCCGAATTCCGATGTCCAGGTTGCCATCCTGAGCTGGGTGATCGACAGGGAGGGAGGAACACGCAAGGAGCTGGAGAAGGCTCTTGGGCTGGCGCTGCTGGTATGATGAGGCTCAAAACTCACCGAGTAAAGCAGAGGGTCCCCC
The DNA here is from genome assembly GCF_020740795.1 of Apus apus. Lineage (NCBI taxonomy): Eukaryota > Metazoa > Chordata > Aves > Apodiformes > Apodidae > Apus > Apus apus. The sequence goes on from NC_067297.1 coordinate 5,717,539, forward strand.
CATGCACTGTGCAGATGGGATCCCGGGTGCTCCCTGGGAAGCACAGTGCTCCCCAAGCTGAGGGCAATTGGGTGCATGTTGCTTGTCCAGTGTGCTGAGGTCGCCACCCCGTGGTGCCGTAGGCAATAATCATTTACCTTCTTATTGTCAACTAGGAGAGCTTGGGGTCGGTGCTGCAAGAGAGAAAGGACAAAGAGTTCCTGAGATTGTACCTTGAGGCTTTGCTGCATCTTTACAGAGATCCTTCATCATGGTCCCAGGAAGCTTCCAGTAAGCTCCAGGGCTCATCAGCAGCATGTCTGGAGATGCTGCTGGACATGATGGAGGCTGAGAGTGCTGGCCCAGACCTCCTCTTCCAGGCACTGTGTGCCACCAGCCTGCTGCTCGCCAACCGGTAGGTCCCTGCTGCTGCAGGGGTGGCTCTGCCTGACCCTTCCATAAGATGTCTCCTTAGTTCTTGCTGGAAACAGAGCCACAACTTCTTGCGTGCAAATTACAGCCAGCTTTGCACCTGGGTCCTACAGTCTCAGGGCAGCTGGTGGTTTTTCGGACGGAGCTAGAAGGTGTGCCTGAGTTCCCTCTTCTTTCCTGGCCTCTGACAGGTTTGAGGACGAGGACAGCACCCTGGTTGAGAGATGGTGCAGGGTGCTGGAGTGGTGCAGCCGTTCTGCTTCGCCCGAAGTGCTGCGGCTGGCGGCCGCCCGCTCCCTGCAGGCTGCCGGTGCTGCCGTGGTGCGGCGGTCCCTGCGCGCCCGGCCCGGCCCCGCGGCTCTGCGGTGAGTCCTGGCAGGGGGCAGCACCGCCTGCAGCCCCGAGGTGTTGCAGGGGTAACTCAGCAAGCAGCTAAATATCACACAGCTACTCACTTACTCTCCCCCACCCCAGCCCCGGAGAGAATTGGAAAGGAAAAGGTTGAGATAAAATACATTTAATGATTGAAATATAATATTAATAGAGTACACAACCAAGGGATGCACAGTGCAGCTGCTCACCACCCACTGGCCAATGCCCAGCCTGACCCTGGCTACTGATTCAGGAGGAGAGAAACCTCAAACTCGCAATCCAGGAAGAGAAACTTCCCAGCCAACTCTCAGCTATGTATTGAGCATGATATGGCAGTTGGGACCCATTGCTCTGGCTATGCTCCTTACCAGCTTCTTGTGCAGTCATGTGCTAGCAAAGCATGGGAAGTTGCAAAGTCCTTGATTTCATCTAAAACCATCAGTGTATTATCAACATTCTTCTCATAACAAGTCCCATGCTAAATCTAAAACATGGTGCCATTCTAGCTCCTAAGAAAAAATTAGTTCTAGCCCAGCCAAAGCCAGGACAGCAAATTAATAGACTGACCCTGCGAAAGGTGATGTCCTCTGGGATTAAAGAAAGCTCCACTCATTAAAAAGCCTAAGAGTTTGCAGCCTACATAAAATTTGTGGGTGGCATTTTAATAGAAGCAGACAGTCTCATTGAGCATTAAGCTGCATTGATGGCTCCCTTGATTTCTGTCTGGCCCCTGCCCACCTTAGCAGTGAGCTCTTGGGCAGTGCTTGTACCTTTCACGACTCAGAAGACTCCTTCAGGGAAGCATTGCCCAGCAGGGGGGTCTCATCCTTCTCCGCTCTTCAAGCAAGCTGGGGATGTTCTGGGGAGTGCAGTGGCCTTCCCATCCCTTCTCTTCTCTTTCCCCAGGCTGGTAAATGTGGGCATTCACCTTCTGCAAGATGAGGAGCGGGAGGTCCGGCACGAGGCCTCAGGTTTTGCCAGCCTCCTGAGGCCAGACCCCAGCCTGGCACTCCGAGATGGCTGCATCCTTGTGCAGGACAACGTGGGGCTCCTGGACCTCCTGCATCTCCTCCTGGCAGAGTTTGGGGAGCTCCCTGAAACCTTTGACTTGCTGCTGCAGCATCTCCCCATCCTAGATCTCAGGAGCATCGTGGAGGAGCTGGAGGACAACAAGTGAGTTGCCAGACCCTTGGGCTGGGTATGAGGGAGCATGGGGTGGCATGGGGCTGGCCCTCAGCTTCATTTTGCACCTTGGTTACTCCCCAGAGCCAGCAGCCTCTACAAGGAAGATGAACCCAATGTGTTTGCGGAGCCGGCTGTCCTGGGCCGCCAGCTGCTCCCTGTCCTGCTGCAGCTCCTGGAGAAGGCTGCCACCAGCCACCCGCTCCATGCCTCAGCCCTGAGCTGGCTGGCAGCCACGGGCCCTGGTGTCCTGCGTGACCTGCGGTACTGCCAGCACCACTGGAGCCGAGGTATGGCACCACATGGAGCCCCCGGGACAGGCCAGCTGTGTCCCCATCCTGCAGGCTGTCTCAGCCTGCTGGGGACCCTGCTGCACTCACAGCTCTTCTGCCCTCTCTCCGCAGAGGCTGCTGCCCACCTGGGGATGAAGGCGCTGGGCTGTGCCAAGCTGCAGGTGGCCGTGACCGTGCTGCTGGTGAGGGCCCGGCTGGTGGCACAGGCACTGCATGTGCTGGGGGAAAGTGCTGCTGCTGTGCCAGGGCTGGGCTGTGGCACCCAGGAGCTGGAACAGGAGCTGGAACTGGTGCAGGGGCTGCTGGCACAACACGGGCTGGCTCCTGTGCTGAGCCAGGACAAGGTGCTGGGGGAGCCAGGACCACCATCTGGGGCAGCCTGACACCTCTGGGCATGGAGTGGCATCATGGCAAGCCCCACAGCCACGAGGCTGCTGGCTCATGCTGCCACGTTCCTTCATTTGCTGGAAATTTTCTGTGGCCCCCAGCTGGGACTACAGGTTTGGTGGTGTAACTCAGGGGAACTCAACTTGCTGTGCAGGACACACTCCCTTTGTTCCCAATGTTTTATAACTCTCCACGCTGAGGACACAGGTACAGCATCACCTTGGGCTGTTCCAGCACTGCTGCTGCAGGATCCCTGTCCTCAGTCCGGCTGGGAGGAGGAGATGTGCACCCTGGAGCCCTCACACCCTCTTGTGCTGCTTGACTCCCAGCACCTTTTTTTAAACCAGCAGTTTGGCTCCTCTTTTGTGGCTGACCTGGGCTATATTATCGCAAATAAAGAAGCCAAGAATACACTGTTGTGGTTTGACCTGCAGGCAGCTAAATACCGTGCAGCCACTCGCTCCCTCTGCCCAGGAGCCCCGAGGAGTGGGGCAGAGAATGGGGAAGGTAAAAGTAAAGAGACTCGTGGGTTGAGATAATAACAATTTAATAATAATTTAATAATTGATATATACTACTACTAATCATAATAGACTATACAACCAAGTGATGCACAGTGCAGCTGCTCACCACCCACTGGCCAATGCCCAGCCTGGCCCTGGCTACCGATCCTGGAGGAGAGAAACCCCAAACCCACAATCCAGGAAGACAAAGAAACTTCCCAGCCAACATTCCTCTATGACTGAGCATGACGTGGCATGATATGGGAAACTCCACTGACCAGCTGGGACCTGTTGCTCTGGCTATGCTCCCTACCAGCTTCTTGTGCACCCGAGCACTAGCAAAGCACAGAAAGTTGCAAAGTCCTTGATTTTTTAGCAACAACCCAAACCATCAGTGTATTATCAACATTCTTCTCATAACAAGTCCCATGCTAAACCCCAAACATGGTGCTATTCTAGCTCCTAAGAAAAAAATTAGCTCTAGCCCAGCCAAAACCAGAACAGGGTGCTGGGTCTCCTCTGCACCCTACCTGCCAGAACTACGTCCCCTCTACACCCCCATACAAAACCATGGTCCCTCTGCAGTTCTCCTAGAGCCGTGGCTCCTCTGCATTCCCTTTGCCCTACTGCTGTGTCCCCTCTGCAACTGTGGTCCCTTTGTACCCCTCCCCCCCCCAGCCATTATCCTTTCCGCCCCCCAACCATAGCCCCTTTACAGCCCACCATCCACCGAGAAAACATCACAACCTCTTGTGCTACCTCAGAGCCAGCATTTTCCAACTTTTCCCCCGTTTCTCCCCCCATTTTTCCTCCTCCCCAGCTCTGGCTGTGCTCCCTACATCTCCTCGTGCACCCACACACTAGCAAAGCACGGGAAGTTGAAAGCTCCTTCATTTCTTATCAACAACTCAGAACATCGGTGTATTATCAACATTCTTCTCATACCAAACCCCACAGTAAATCCCAAACATGCCGCTATTCTAGCTCCTAAGAGGAAAATCAGCGCTATCCCAGCCGAAACCGGGGACACATCCCCAGCGATGTAATTTCCCTGCTCCAGACGAGTATCGGGATTGGGAAGCCGGGGGGGGAGCCAAACACCGCATCAGGCTCCATCCCCAAACCCTCAAACAATCCCCCGGAACACTCAGCCCCGCTCAGGGCTGCGGGCAGAGGATGGGCAAGGGAGGAACCAGGGCCTGGTTGAGTCCCCCCGGCCCGGAGTCGCCCCGTTACCGCCCCGGTACCGGCCCCGCCCCGGCGCGGAGCAGGAAGCGGCCACATCCGCTTCCCGCGGAATCCGCCCGGCATCGGGGGGGGGCGGCGGCAGCGAGGACCCCGCCGGGCTCGAGGAGCAGCGGGGGACACACGCCAGCATCAGAGCCCCGGGGCAGCCGGCCTTGCTGGGCTCCGGGCAGTGCCGCCGCCCCGGCTTCCTGAGCGGAGCGCATCCCGACACTTCCTCGACCTCCATCCTCGCCCCTTCCTCGTCCGCCGCAAGGGCACCACGAGTATTTCTATGCCAAAGCGCCTCAGGTTCTCGGAGGAGGAGAAATTCCTCATCCTGGAAGAGGTCAGCCTCCGCAAGGACATCTTGATCCCCAAAAGCGGCCGGTACAAGGACACGCCAGCCCGGCAGCGCGCCTGGGAGGAGATGGCAGCCGCTGTCAGGTAGTCAGGAGTCAGGGAGTATCTTGGCCACCTCTGTCAAAAGAGCAGCCGGGGAGGACACAGGAACAATTAAAGACGCCCCAGGACAGGCAGTGGGTATGGCAGCGTGGGGGTGCGGTCAGGCAGGAGGGGGTGGGTATCCCCACATTACCTTTGGCCGTGCTGCAGGTCGGGTGCTCTCCCAGGCAGCCGCGGCGCTGCTTGAGGTCGGGACAGGGCTCCCCTCCGTGCCGGGGCGGGATGGTGACCTGGCGGCTGCGGGCCTTGCTGCCGACCCCGCACGGGGAGCTGCACCCGCTCCACGGCCCCCAGGGCCCCACCGCACAGCCCACCGCTGCCGGCGGGCCAGGGGAGGGGGCAGGACACAGGAGGGGAAAGAGAGCTTCGATGGCGTGAAGGATGGAAGGAGAGCCGGGGAGATGCAGCATAGGGGGAGAAGGGAGGCAGGAGACGGGGCAGGGTGGCCCTGGTGGCCCCCCTCCCCCGACCCCCGGGCAGAGGCCGCCCCGCCGGCGCGGGGCCGTTGTGCCCCGCTTCCGCAAGCCTTTATCCCGCACCGCAAGCCTTTATCCCGCACCGCTGCCGCGGCTCTGCATCGCGCTGAGCTGGGACCGCGCTAATCTCCCTGAAGATTAGGGATGGCTGACTGCTGCAATTGTCCCCGGGGCCGCAGCGATGTTTAGGCCCCCAGGGTGGGCTGGGTCTCTCCCCAAGAGAGCCCTCCCTCCAAGCCCAGACTCACAGTTTGTCACCCTCAGTGCAGATCCCGGTTCCTGTGCCCCAGTGCAAGGCAACGCCCCCCGCAGGAGCGATGCCGGGGCTTGTCCCACCCAGGTCCCACACTGATGGCTCCAAGCCTTTGCAACGACAGTGCTGCTGTCGTCCTGTTACTCTCAGCTGCAGACCAGAGGCCACCCCTGCAGGGTCTCTTACTGCACAGGAGCAGCCAGACATTCAGCATGGAAGAAAGCAGAAAATTGGGATATTGCTCCAAATCCAGCCCAGCTGGCATCCCCAGACACCCTTCCTTATGACTCCAAGCATGGGGCTAACAGGTAATTAGCAAACACCTGCCACCAAATGCAGCAGCCCAGGCTGGCATCTCCAGCCCCAAGGCTGCTTCCCTGGCATGGGATCCTGCCAGTGCTGTGCCATCCCACCCCAGCACTCACCAGCACGGCGGCACACGGTGTGATAGTCCTGGCAGCAGTCACCTGTCCTCTCACAGTATGAGTCACAGTAGCAGCGCGACTGGTGGGCACCTGGGGCCCAGCAGGCATTGTTCCTGCCTGGGCAGCACCGGTGCCAGCAGCCACCCGTGGCACCCACCAGGTAGCCGGTGGCCAGCAGCCAGCTCCCGCAGAGCAGCAGGCCCCACATGGCACCAGATCCCCACAAACCACTGAGTGACAGCTTTCCCACTTCCCCCCACACTGGTGAACACTGGGTGAGCAGCAAGGGCTGGAGCCCTGGCTGCACCGCCCCTGGGCTGGGCAGGGGGACAAAGCCTGTTCCCTTCTGCTCCACTGACCCTCGCTGTCCCAGCTCTTTGCTCTGCAGCCAGGGTGAGGAATTAATAAAATTAACTGGGATAAGTTAATAAAATGCTGTACATGGGACAATGCAATCCTGAAGCTACCCAGGAGCAGCGGTGAAGGGGCACTGCTGGGTTGAAGCTGATGCTCCCCCAGGAGCACCTTCTCAGCCTTGGAAGGCAGCAGGACTGGGGTGCAACAGGGGACACCATACCCGGACCCCACCCACACTGAAGGAGCTGCCAACTCAGCACTGCCTGGACACCAGCACGGCCGCTAAAGCCAGACTGATTTTATTCAAATCGCGAATGTAAAACAGAATAATAATAATAAAAAAAACCAAACAAACCCAAACCTCACTGGCTTCAGAGCAGAAAGCCGCAGGTTAACCATGCCTGGGCTCTCCTTCTCCTCCTTCACCCTCCCGTGTTAAGGCTGCATGTGTCACTGGTGACAGGAGGGAGGAGGGAGGGGCCGAGCCCCGGCTCCCGCGACCCCCCCCGCCTCCTTCGTGAAAAGTTTGGCACAAATTCGGTGGGGCCAAGCCTGTTGTGGGGCAAGGCAGGGCTCTGGCCCCACAGCCACAGCTGTTAGTGGGTCAGCACGAAGCTCCGAAAGCTACAGGATTACCTCGGGGGCCGCGGCGAGGTCAGGGCAGATGGGGAGGAATGTGGCAGAAGAAGGGGTTTGCATCCCCGGCCGAGGGGCCAAGCCTGCGGTGCGGGGCGGCACCCCCTGCTGGCGCACGGGTCTCGGCTGTAAACGGCAAGTGACGGGGGCACCGGGCTCGCCCCAATCCCGGCTCTGCAGCGAGGAGAGCTAAAGGCCTGGCTGTATGTGCAATTGTGGGCAGCGCCTGCTCAGCAGCCCAGCGCTGAGTGAGACCCAGGGGCCAGGATGCTGCACCCCAGGGGGGCCTGGTGCAGGCAGGCAGGAGGGAGGAGGGGGCTTGTGCCAGCAGGTCCGTGACCGCCTGTCCTGGGGGATGCAGGGCTGGTGGGCCCCCCTGGAGCCACTGTGAGACCCGGCGCGTCGCTCCCAGCTGCTGGTGTTGGCCCCAAGAGCCTCTGACAGCTGCAATGCCTGGTGCACAGCTTGGCCATCGCACCCACATGGCTCCAGGGGGACTCTCAGCACCCCCAAAAAATGGCCCCAGAGCAGTCGGCAGTTTGTGGCTGCCGGAGGCTCCGGGGGTGGGGGGGAAACAGAGCCACCATCCTAGGGGGCACCTCACCCTGGATAACCTTGCAGGTGACACAGAAGCAGGGAGAAATGTCACCAAGGGATTGGGACAGGCATAACCGGGATGCTGGGGGTGTGGATGCTGAGCTGCTGCTCCCTCCCTGCTCCTTCCAGCACATAAATTATAATTTAACCTGCTCCAGCGCCTGCTCCTAAACATAAAGGTGGCCAGGTTTGGGGGGAGGGCACGTGCACGGGGCAGAGCTGGCCCCGAGCTTGGTCATGGCTCTCCAGCTGCAGCCCCGTGGGGCCAGGGAGGCGGGGGCCACCCCCGCCCACCCCCCTCAGTCCGTTTTCCACACTTTGTTGAGGAACTTGACCACCTCGTCGTAGATGACGAAGACAATGGCAACGTCGAGGCAGACGCGGCCCAGGCGAGGCACGGTGCCCTTGTAAAACCTGCCGGGGATAAAGGGGTTCCATGGGGCTGGGTGCCCTTGCAGCCCCCCTCTCCCTGCCCAACCTCCCCACCCCAGCTGCCCCCAATGCCACCCCTGCCCCCCTCTCCACACTGCTTACGCCAGGGGCCCTTCGTATTTCATGATCTGGTAGGCGCAGTCCCAGGTGCTCTTGTACTTGTGCGCTTCCAGCCCCTGTGGGACAGGAAAAGCAGCGTCAGAGACCAGAGCTGGGGGCACATCCAGGGGGATTTTGGAGAGGAGGGAGAGAGCTGGGGGTGTGCCAGGAGGAACCAATCCCCCTTCACTGCTGCAGGCCACCAAACCTGGCAGAGACATCACCACTTCCATGTGAAGACCTCCCAGCATCTCCCTTGGCTGCAAGGGGGCAGCATTCCCAGGCATCTCCCAGACATCACCAGCATCGGGTGCCTGCCCTGGGGGCTGCACTAAATGGCTCCCAAACAGCGGGTGACCCCAGCCCACCGCAGGCAGGGTGGTCCCACACCGTGCCCCAGAGTCACACCTGCATCCTGGTCTTCACCACATCCAAGGGGGTGTTCCCAAAGACGCTCGCAGCTCCAGCGAGGGCTCCAAACACCCCCGTGACAAAGGGGTTTATGACCTTGTTGGGATCATCTCCTGAGGAGGAGGAGGAGTAGAGGTTGAGGGCAGGGTGGGGTTTGGGAATGATGCAAGGGAGCCCACAAGGAAGGACCCAGGCTTGGCTACTCATGGTCAGGGCTTGGGCTTGAGCTGTGTTAAGCTGGGGACCGAGGTGTTTGGAGGAGACCATCCAGTAGCACCAGCTCCAGAGAATCCCCACAGCACTGAGGGCTAAGGGTGGGGGTGATAGTGATGCTCCAGCACCAGGATCCTCCCACCCCACAAGTTGGGGCCCTCCTGGCTTTCATCTTTGTCCATCACAAGAGGCTAAGCCGTGAGAAGCAGAGGGTGTGCTGACAGAAAGCCCAGACCAGCTCCCACGGATGGACTGGAGGAGGCAGCAGTGCAGTTGGGGTGGCCTGGGAGGACAGGGACATCGTACCTTTGTACCAGTTTTTGAGGGAGGTCATGACAAAGAAGCGGATGGCCTGGTTTGATCCTTGCTTAAGGATGGTTGCGGTTAAGCCCTGGTATGTCCCCTTCAGTCCTGCAGGAAGAAAAGATGTTGGAGGGGAGCACCAGCCTCACCTAGGCAGAGAAAAACCTCCCCAGGCCACCAGTCCCTGCCTGCACCCATTCTCCACCTCCTGCCCAGGCCCACCAGTGTGGAGTTACAGGGAGGGGGGACAACAAGCCATGGCTTCCCTGGGACTCACCCTGTTCCCGAACAATCTCCCGAACACCATGGAAGAAGCCACGATATTTGGGATTGGGGGAAGTCTGGTCATGGATAAACTTCACCTGCAGGGAGACAACACGTTCGTCCAGGTGAGGAGAGGGGGGAAGCAACAAGCCCCAGAGGGCTGCCAGCTGCCTCTTGCCTTGCTTCAGGCATGGTTCTAAGACCAGAGTCATCCCACATGGCAAGGCAACACCAGGTGAGACCATGGGGGGAAGCCTGTGGCCATGGCCAGCAGCACATTTTGCAGAGGAAAACCTGGGAAACTGCCTCTGCAAGCAACCACATGGGTTTTACACTGCTAACATGGGTGATGGGATGGCTCCTGGGTAGGGGGCTCCTCCCCAGAGCAGAGAAGGGGCCTGACCTCTCCATGAGGCTCTTCAGTATCAGCTCCCCTGAGCAAACCCATGTGACTTCAGGTCCCCGAAAGCTGGGCATCCCTGGCTCCTGCCCCATCCCAACCGGGCCCAGGGAGGGGTGCCAGGATGGGGTGATGCTGGCGGGTGCCTCCCACCTTTATGGTCTCCATGGGGCAGACCACCACCACGGCCTCGGCCACGCCGGCGCCCAGCCCGGAGATCAGGCCCCGCGTGCTGTCCAGCCTGCCCTGCTCGTCTCTCATCTGGTTGCTGAGGAACTCGAACATCCCGAACCTGCGGAGGAGCCGCCGTGCCAACCCGCGGGTGCCCGGCCACAGGGACCCTGCGAGGGGACCCTCCCAGTCCAGGAAACCACCCAGCTTTAGCAAAGTGCCACTGGGGACATGGAGGTCAAACCCACCTCCCCGTTTCCCACCACCCAGGGTCCCCCTTCCTCCCCCCGTGCCATGGGGGAACACCCACCTGACAGCAGCCTTGGGGATGGAGCCATAGACCAGCGAGCTGAGCCCCCGGTACAGCCCCCGGATGCCATGGTCACGGACAGTCTGCTTCACACAGTCCCCTGCAGCAGAGCACAGCCACCATCACCTACCACACCAAGGGCCACCCCACCAAACCCTGATCACCCCAGCTGCAGCCAGGCTCCCGGGAGCCTCTGAACCTGTTCAGCAGGCTGGGGCAGGGCACCAGACGTGTGCTCACCAATGCCCTTGTAGCGGGGAGGGTTTGCCTTCTCATCCAGCTGCAGCTGTGTCTTCACATACTCGGTGGGGAATGTGATGCAGATCTCGATCCCTCCGGCCAGGCCACCTGGGTGGGAGAGAAGGGGATGCTGGGGCCAGGAGCAGCACTGTGCCCATCCAGCACTACATGGCTCCTGCCAGCTCCATGATGGCTGAGCCCAAAACCTCTGGCAGTAAGGTCTGGGCTGGGACACAGTGTCCCTGTCCTCACCAAACTGTGGAGACTTCACACGGCAGCAGGGCCCCATGCCAACCTGGCACTCTGCACAGGCATCACCTCCTGGCCACGGCAAGAGCTGGCAAGGGGATCATCCAAAAGGGTGGGAAAACTGAGCAAAACACTGCATTTGTGGCTGCTGTTTCAGCATCATTTCCCCCTCAAAGGCACCTCTCCCCCTGCAGAGCCCCACATCCTGCGGGTGAGCTGCCAGCATGGGGATTTATAAACCCAAGAGAGCCCTGTGGTGCAGCACAAGGCCCAGCACAGCTCCCCCTGCACCAGCAGGAACCCATTTGCAGGCTCAGCTGTGCCAGCAGGGAAGCACAATTATCATCAAGCCCGTCCATCTGCCCCAGCTCACGCAGCGGTGGCTGCTGCGCACTGATTACACCAGCTGAAGTCTTTCCCACTCCGGCAGCAAACACCACCAGGTCTTGGTGGTTTGGCTCCCCTTGGCATGCCTGAAGCACTGGCAGTTGGTTCCCCGAGGGGCTGAGGGTCCCCAGGAGCCAGGCTCACCCCTGCAGCTTGACGGGAGCTCTTTGTGAGAGGAGGAAGTGCGGGGCTGAGCCAGGGGCTGAGCCAGGCTCCCATCTCGTCTCCACCAGCCCCTCCAGCCCAGACATGTCCCCAGTGTGACCCAGCAGCACAGTGGCTCCTGCCACAGCCACCCCCAGCACAGTCCTGCTGCTGCTCAGGGACATACTGGTGTCCCCAGGGGGGATACGCTGCCGTGGTGGCAAGGGCGGAGGCAGGGACAGGGTGCAGCAGGGGGTTACCCTGCTCTGCGGAGAAGCGCGGCCCCAGCACTGCACAGCAGAGCACAGTTGGGCTTATCAGCACCCTGCAAAGCACCCTGTGAGAGGATGCTGATAGGGGACACCATGGCCCATGGGATGGGGAGCCAGGCCACGGCAGCTTCTCATGACAGCAGCAAGCAGCCCCAGCTCCTTGGACCAGGGGGACTTCTCACACAGATGAGGGATGGCAGGGCTAGGGACACTATGGGACCCAGTGCCAGTCCCCCATCCTGAAGGCAGGACCTGCCAGCCAAGCCTGGCAGATCCCAGCCCTGTGGGGTGTTGGGGTTGGGGCGTGAGGCCAGCCCAGCTCTGCCATAGCAGACAAAGGCCACTTGTTCCCCCCCCACATTTCCAGGAGGGGCTGGAGCTGCTCAGCTTGGGCCGGGCAGGCAGATCCTGGGCAGCAGCCATGGGTGACCACTGCATCCCTTCACGCCTCCCCCACAGCACCCCGTGCTTTGGCAGCGTGGGAGGAAGCCACAGCACGGCAGGCTCACACCACAGCCACCAGTTGCCAGCTCTTTCTGAGACACCACAAAGGACAGCCACCATACCTAGGCTTCCCAGAACTCTCCTGCTGCCTCCCGACTTTCCTGTCCTTGGCACGTCCGTCACAGGTGGCAGATGCTGCCAGTCCCATGGCACAGGGGCTTGCCAAACACTAATTTCTCCTGCAAAGCCAAACAGCTCCTGTGGGAGCAGCTGACGGGTCCCTGGCGAGCACTGTGAGGAGGAGCAGCGTTCTCCAGCTGGGTGCAATGGTCCCCAAAAAACCCAGCACCAGCTGGCACCTCTCTGCACCACTACACACCACTGTGCCACCAGCCTTGCTGCCACCACAGCCACACAAATGGCCCAGGTGCTGCCAAGGCCACCGTCCTCCCTCCTACACTGCAGGTCTGAAGTGTTGGGCATTTCAAGAGCCACAAATGGTTGTTCCCTCTCTGTCCCCCAGCACCAGCTACTGTCTCAGCACCTCCAGGAGCCAGCCAGCACCAGTCTAGGGCCAGCCAGCACCTCAGCTCTCACAGCAGCCCCACCACACGAGGAGGGATGCTGCATCTGCAACAAGCCCATGGCTTCAGCAGCCATTTGGATTAACAATGTTTGTCCATGCAGGGGAGGCAGGGACAGCATCCTGCAGGAAAAGATCCCCATCCATGGGCATCCTGGAGCCCATGAAGTGCCCCCCACGAAGTGACAGTGTGATCCTCTCGGGAACTGGCAGCCTCTGGGGTACGAGTGCTGCCCAATTTGAGGCAGGAGGAATGGGGTGTCTGCACTGGCTCCCCAGGGCAAAGCAGGGAGCTGGATACAAAAGATGTCCCCATCCCAGAGCCCTGTGAGAGCAGCTGCCTTCCTGGCTGGACACTGGTGCCCTGATCACCTCTGCCACTCCTCACTGGGGATGGATGAGGGCAGAGGAGCCAGCCCAAAGGCTGCATTGCTGCTGTGCAGCTCCAGCACTGCTCAGGTGGCTGCACACACAGGAATTACAGGCAGGAGAACAGGTCTGTTCAGGAAAACGCACCCAGAAGAGGATCTTCTCCCTCACCTTGCTTGGAGATACGTGCTGCCTGTGCTGTCAAGTCCCTTCCCCGCCCCCAAATCCCACAGGAAGAGGCACCCAGCAGGGACTCCAGAAGCACTTCATGACTTGGGGCAATTTCTTGTTTTCCTCTGCTTGCAGAGACAGGACAGCACAAACCACCCCCTTGCAGCCCCTTCCTTCCCTGGAGGCGAGACCCCTCAGCAGTCCCACTCTGCTGTCAAGCATCCTTTCCCCAAGCCATTTCATTCCAGCAGAAACCTTATTCTATGTAAATAGTGGCACCCCACTGCCCACCAGCAGCAGCTCCTTCCAATCCTGCTCCCTCACCAGGGCTGCCGAGGGTTTTGCAGCCTGTTTACCCGGACTTCAACCAGCAGCTTCAGCTCTTGCAACACCGCGGAGTCAGCAGGAACGGGCAGCAGCGAGCGCTCAGGAGGTGAAAGAGCAAGCGGGGTAGCCCGGATGCTGAGCCAAGGCTCCCAGCTGGAATGCAGTGGAGCCAGAGGAGAGGGGATGTCCTTCAGAGAAGGTCGCTCTGCCTGGCCCCAGGGAAGGTGGGGGGATCTCGCTCCCGGCACCAGGAATCGCTCCCCGCCTGCCGTGAGCCCCCACTGCCAGCAACCCTGACCCTGCAGGCCCAGCAGGGACAGGAGAGGAGGGAAAAACACCTGTTTGTCAGCCAATTGGCATAGTTTTCCAAGAAAAAGTTCAGCTTTCCTTTGTGGAGGGGCCAACTGAGTTATTCGAGGACGTGGTTGCAGCCCTTGGGCGCTATTGGGAGAGCTGGCAGGAAGGAGCAGAGGGTTTTTGGGGACACCAGGAGGGTGCTGCCCCTGCCATGCTCACACAACACATGATGGCATCAGTGCATGCATGTTCAGCTAATGACCTCAAGCCCCACTAGCAAGCAGCTTCTGGGGACACCACCAGCCACCCCCTGACCAGCCCATCCCAGGGACCTCAGCTCCAGCACCAAGTACAGGGTGGGTGCTGAGGACAGAAGGATGCAGCTGTGATGGGAAAGGTGAGCAGAGCCCTAGGGGCCAACAGAAACCAAGGCTGCACAGATCAGGCTGGCACTACCACTCCCTGCAAACCCCCACCTGGAGCGAAGCACCCCAGAGAGCACTACTGCCCTGTTTGGGAGCTGTAGAGGGGCAGGAGATGGCACCTACCCTTGCCACTCCTACAAGTGCCTGCAAAAGCGTCCTGCTCCTGCAGACAGAGCAGCAGCAGGTCTCAGTGCAGCTCTGATGAGAAGCAGACACCTGGAGAGCAAATTCAGCCTCTCCAGTCTGAGGGCAATTTCACATGCAGATACACAAGCACCTGATTTCCATTCAAAAAGCTCCTTTTGACCTCAGATTTTGAAGGATCCTTTCAGGCCAGAGGAAATTACTCCTAAGGGCCTGGAAGCAAAGAAGCAGAGCTCTCCCATGGCTGGGGAAAGCAGGGCCAACCCACGCCTGAAGCACCCCTTGTGCTGGTGGGAAAGCACAAACAGACTGTCAGCTCTCCAGAGTCCCAGGCACTGGCAAAAGCTGAACTAGCACCTCCCCTCTCCATGTTCGGAGGGGACCCGGCCCATTTTCAGGGGGTGCAGGTGTATGGGGTGAGACTCGTGCAGCACAGCAGGAGATGCCACCTGCCTCCCCTACACTGCACTGGTGATTCTCACCCTCCCACCTTCATGAGGTGACTTGGTGCCCTTCCCTGTCAGCCAGGAGAGCCTTCAGAGCTGGGGAGATAACAAATAAAGAAGAATCAAAGACCAGCAGGGTGCTACAAGTCAAGGAGCTGGAAAAGCCCACCTGCAGCTCATGGCAGCTCTCTGCAGCCCAGGTGCTGCAGCACAGCCCTCTCTGCCTGCTGCTCCCTGCCACGGGATCGACTCCCTCTTGGCAGCTGCTCTTGAGCCACGAGCCGTGAACATATCCCAGCTAAAAGCAGTGGAGAAACCACAGCACGCCTGCAGCGGTGAAACGGGTTTAACAGGCTCCGCCCTCCCCGCACGTCCCACCACAAGACATCTTGTGAAACAAGGGCTCAGCGGCAGAGCCTGGCTCCGGGGCTGTGCTGGAGAGGTGGATGTTTGCAGGGCTGGCACCACCGTCCTTGCCTGGACACCCCTCCTGCCACTTCACCGCCCATCCACAGCCCCATCCTTGGGGAAAACCACCACAGGGAAAGCTCTTATACGGTGCTGAGACCAGGTACAGCTGCTTCCCCCGAACCAGATGGCCAGAGGATTATCCGTGGTTTGGTTAGACGGGGAAAAAAACGTGTCCTGCAACATTGTCAGCCCGTCTCAGAGGGCATCCATCCCCTGCGCTGGGGCCAGGGGCCCTGGGAGGTCTCCAATCTGATAGGGGCAAGGCCAGAGAGGGCCAGAGGGGTTCAGCGTGTCCATCAGCAAACACACACACAGCTGCTTTCGTCAGGGGCGCGCGCTGCCCGGGCCGGAGGAGCCTGCTCCCCTCACCAGGGATACATGGAACGGCAAACAAAAAACACCCCTCTTTGAACCCTGTGCCATCAGGTGGGTAAACAGCCTCGTGCAAACAGCACTGCAGATAATGCTGTGGACTGGGATGAGGTAATCTGTCCCCAATCTTACTGGAACCATCCTGTTTCAACAGACTGTCCTTTCCCAAGCCACTCATTCATCTCCTCTTTGCATTTACTTCTGAATGGGCCAATATTGCAATAAATCATTATTATATTTTAAACTTCTTGGCTGTGAGCATGATGGCAAAAGCCATTTCCCTTTCCTTGCAGTCACAGATTCATCTGCCTTCAGTGCTGAGTTCACCTCTGGGGACTGTCAAGTCCCCCATCCTGGCTCAACTCCCCTTCTCCCTGGCTCTGTCGCCATGAGCTGGCTCCCAGCCAGCCCATCACTCCACTCCAGACACCTACTTTTTAAGTGTCCAAAAATCTTTCTAAAGACAGGCAACAGGGAGCCCATGGCTTTTGGATGCTTTCCCCAGCACAGCCACATAGCTGAGGGAAGGACCCACTGCCAGGATCAAGGGTTCCCCAGGAACAGGCTCTGCCCCCCCCATCCACCAGCACAGGGGAGTGACTGTTGTACCAGGCACTCTCACAGGGAGAGAGATGGCAAGAAATCAAACCCAGCTGTCATGAGGTGACCTGAGGGTAGAAGCCCAGGGTCACCACTGCTCAAGGCAGGAGCAGGGAGGTGGCATTGGCATGCATCACACAAGGCCATGGGAGATGAGAGACACTGCATCATCCCTGAGCTGTCAGCTCACGGTGCTCATCGCCTCCAGAAGATGGACGGCTCCTTCCAATCATTTACGTCAACCCAGAGAAAATGGTTGCCTGCAGAATGTCAAGCAGAGCATCAGGATTGTGAAAATCTCAACAACTCACATTTCAAACCCCGAGGTTAAGCCCCAGCTCACACAGAATTCATTCAGACTGAGGGAGCTGGGCACACCGATGTGGTTTCCCAGGCCTGGGGCTGACAGCCTCCTCCCACCAGAAGCCTCAGGGCTGCTCTAGGTTTGGGCAGCATCTGCAGTTCATGAAGCCATACAGGCAGGCAAGGACACAGTCATGGGTAGCGTGCTCCTGCCCTGCTCCCCCAAACAGGTGTCAGCCAGAAGAGGCAACCCCAGGGGAAACCACAGCCAGGCGTGATGCACCAAGGGCCAACAGACCTGGCAGGGCTGGTTCCCTCCACACTCACCAGTCCTCACCCATGGCCATGTTCAGCCCACTACCCAGCTCCTCCAGCTGAGCATCAAGGAGGGAACATCCCCTACTCTGCTGTGAGAAGCAGGCAGCCATGCAAAAGCCAGGGAGCATGCCAGACCATGACCATTCCCATCAGTCCCCTCATCCCAGGAGGTCAATGCCCCTAGAAGCCCAGGTGGACTTGGAACTTCTGGAAAAGGAGTCCTATTTTGCAAGAAGCAAGTTGCAGCATTCGCACCCAGTCCCTGACTCCTCTCCTCTGTAGGTACAGAATTTCCTAAGGAAGATCATATCAAGAGATTAACCAAGAAAAGGAAACTGAAGCTCTAATTACTGCTTTGTTTCTCATGGGATCCTGGGCTCCCTGCTAAACGTGTGCTTCAAGCCCTGCCCTGCAGGCCCTTCTCTTTCTCTTTGCAGAGTCCCTCCTGCCCACGCTCCCCCTGGGACCTTGGTGCATGTCATTGCTGTTTCCCAGCAGTATTTGATGTTTGTAGCAAACATTAGAGCCACAACCATTGTGAATTCTTTCCAAGTCAAGAACCATGTAGGAAGAGCATCCAGGCATCCTGCCTCCCTGACCAGGCAGGATTAGGTGTAGGCAGGAACAGCAACTGTGCACCAGCCCCCAGGCGAGCAGAGGTACCACGCAAAGAGCAAGGCAGCTGGGAGCTTCTCCGTGGGAGGGAGTAGACCCCAGGCTTCTAAGCTGGCTAAAAACAGAGTAAGGCTGTACTTAACTGTGGGCAGGGCAGGCAAAACCTTTCATCAAATGGTTGCTGCTAACCAGGAACAAAGTTCTCAGGAGACAGGCAGGCGAGCAGGGGTTTGTCTGCAAAATGCTGACGACCACTTGTCAGGCTGGCTGGAGCTGACTTCACAGCTCTGTGGTGCCTGAAAACCCAGCAAGGAGCCCTACCAGGGAAACACAGGGGTGACCAGCCCTGACAGCTCTGCAGCCAGTGCTCCTGCTTCACCTCATGCTGCCTTTATTTGGAGCTCTCCACCTGCCCAACACAGAGTGGCCTGGTGCTGACAGCTGCACAGTGGCCCAGCAGCACCCATCCCTGCAGGATGCTGAGCTGAAGGGTTTGTTTGGAAACTGTGGCACAGAAACCAAAAACTGGCAGTAGGGAGGTTGGAGACACGGCTGGGCTCCTGGGCTTGCCTGCTAACAGGTTATTACCCAGCAGAAGAGACATGAGCTGGCCCTCAAACCAGCTGAAGAAAATTACACCAGCTTCACAAGAGGTAACTGAGCCAGCAGCTGAGTTAAAAAGGCACAGACAACAAGCGTTTCAGCATAAAGCCTGCATGTTTACCAGACTTTTAACTGAACTTAAGCTAAGCCACATTACGTCAAACCTTAGTGTCCTACAGCCATATCATTTCTGGTCCAGGGCCAGATCCCCCAAACCAACTTTGCACCATCAGTTCAGAGCCTTTGGGGCTCTTCCCCTTGCAGTGGGGATTCAAACAGCGGCAGGAACTCAAACCCATCCAGCTCTGCCCTCTGGAAACCCAGTCTGATGGAGCACCCTCCTAGACCAAGTGCTGGCAGCAACACCTGCCCATCCAGCCAGGATGGCCAAGCTGCTCTCCTGTGCTTGGGCCACACATGGCTGCAGCACCAGCACGGACTGCATGGTC
This sequence comes from Apus apus, assembly GCF_020740795.1. Taxonomy (NCBI): domain Eukaryota; kingdom Metazoa; phylum Chordata; class Aves; order Apodiformes; family Apodidae; genus Apus; species Apus apus. The sequence continues at coordinate 5,735,952 of NC_067297.1, forward strand.
ACAGCAAGGTGAAGTGCTGCCTTGGCACACAACAACTGCTTGGACAAACGAGAGCCCATTAGCAAATTAATTTTTAACTTTGCATTTGTCTGTTGTGACAACTGAAGGAGAAGAGCTCCTGGCAGCCTGAGCTTCACTTGCATCTCTTCAGAAGCACCAGCCCCAGCCTGCTGGGGTCTGGGCAGCATGAGCAAGCTGTGCTTCCCTGGCAGGGATCTCAATTACACACTGGATCTGGGAGCAGAGATGCATCCACGCTGGGATGATGGCTGCTTATTTAACTATACCAGTACAAGGCAGACGAAGCACAGCAGAGGAGGAATGGTCCATCTTGAACACCTCCAGCTCTCCAGAAGGTTAAGCCTTGGATCACACATCATTGTTGTGCAGAGGTCAGATGAGAAACCCTGAGAGTATCAGCACACCCCTTAAAGTCAGCAGAGACAACCACAAATGGCACTGCATGTCCCCAGCAAGGGGCTGGAAGGCTGAGCAGACTGGGACACAGGGAGTTAACAGCTGCTTTCTCCCATGTATGTGGTTCTCTAATACAATTAGATGCCACAGAGGCTTGGCTGGACTTCTGCCCATTAACCAATTACTCTGATTTGCTGAGTGCAAGGAGGAGACTAGCATCTCAATAGGGTCTTTCTTCCATCTCTGCAGCCTCACATGGACCCAGAAGGGCTCCTCCAAGCAGAGGCATGTGCAGTTTTGTGCTATGTTGCCCAACCTGACACCTGGTAAAGGCCAGAAGCACCACATCCCTTCCTTTACACCAGAACAGCTTCCAGGCACAACACCCCTGGTAACTTTCCTGCCAAAGGAGAGCAGGGCAAGTCTGCTGCAGCCTTTTTCAGACCAGGCTGATAATCCATCTACAGCTGATGATCCCCAATTATGGACCTATGCAAGGGTGATGAAAGCCTTCTGGTACACTGGCCCAGGCAATGACAACACACGGGCAGGGAGTTGGGAAAGACTTGGGAGCAACCTGCCTTTCTCTTCCTAAGCTTGGATTAAAGTCAATTTAAAAGACCTCCTAATAAAAGGGGATAATAAGGGGTCTGAACTAACAACTCAGTTTACGGGGTGGCAGGACAAGTCTTGAGACACCTGGAGGAGCAGACAGCTCTGGAGGAGCCTGGCCCTACCAAAGGTCAAATTTGAATGAGAAGGCACCCTCTTCTTTGGCCACAGCTGTCTCCTCCTCGTGCCCCTGCCCTTTGGCCAGGCAGCCCAGGTGATGGCAAAGACCCCAGGACACGAGGAGACCTTGTCACCCTCTGCACGCTCCAGCACTCACATCCATTTTCTGCAGCGCTGCCTCCTCGGCCGTTCTCCAGAGCTGCAGGATGGGAGGCTGACCACCAGGGCAGGGGACAGGGCTGGTGGGCAGAGCCCGAGCAGCCAGGGCTCAGGTCCCCCTGCCCAGCCGTAGGGCAGGGAGACGCTCACTCCTCCCGGGGCTCTGCTACAGAAGGCTGGAGCTCTGCCCTCCAAAGGGAGCAGAGTTGGACAGATGAACAAAGGCACAGTCGTAGGAGGGGGGAACTGACTGGAAAGCACAAAAGCTCTAAACATGCCAATCATGTCGATGGCTCATTTTAAAGTGAAGACACTAATCTCTACTCTGGGATTTGTCCTGCGAGTGGCAGGAGAAAGCAGGGAGCTAATGAACAGCTACAAAGGAGTTTAACAAGCCTGTGACTGTCTTGGACTCCAGTCAGCTCAAAGCTCCAACCAGCCACAGGCAGGAGGAAGAGCATTAACTCTGCAGTTGCTGCTGCTGGGATCCTGTTTAGATCCCATGGAAATGGTCAGAACCGGATGGGAAAACATGCCTTGATCCGTGGGGACTGATGCTGAGACACAAAGGAGGGTCCAAGGAAACGTAAGAGGAGCTTTATCGCAGCAGCGTGCAAGACACGGCTGGAGCAGGAACAACGCGAGTGCAGCCGCTTCAGCTTTCTCCTGTAACATCTCGGGGGGGGCGGGAGCTAAAGATGTCCCCTGCTGCTGCCTCTTCCATCAGGTCAACTCCCTTCTGCCAACACGAAAACCTGCCCTGCTAACCAACGCGACTGCCGCAACCCCGGCGCTGCCGTGGGGGAAACACCGACACCTGGCAAGGCCACAGGTTGCAGAACAGCCTGGCAGGGATGCAGGGACCCCCGCCCGGAGCAGCGGGAGCCCGGGGAGCTGCAGCCCCCCCGCCCCTTCGGGATGCATCTGCTGGAGCTCTTTTAGCGCTGCCAAAGGGAAACGGCGGTTTGCCGCGGGGCCACGTCCCCGGGGCTGCGAGCTGCCGGGATGCAGAGAGGGGAGCTTGGCGGAGCGGCTCTGGGCTGGCTCGGCGGGCGGACGCCCGGGCTGGGTGGCAGCGACAGGGATGGAGCCCCAGAGGGACCGCGCTGCACCCCCCGCACCCCGGGGCGGGTCACGGCACCTCCGCCCAGCACGGATGCCCAGGCTGACAGCGGCGGCGGGGCGAGCGCAGCCGGGGGGAGGCTCCGGGGGCACTTACCTGCCAGGATGGCCTTGCCGGGGTGGGTGAGCTTAGCCTTGCCGGCGGGGGCGGCGGCGGCCAGGCGGCGGGGGGCGGCAGGGGCGGGCATGGCCGCGCTCTGCCGCGGCTCCTGCGCTGCCCGGCGGCGGCCCGGGCCCTATTTCAGGGCCGCGCCCGCGGAGGGGCGGCCCCCGCCGCGTCACATCCTCGGGGCGGGGCGGGGGCAGCATCCCGGGGCTGGGGCAGCGGGGACCGGCCGGCTGGGGAGGGTGTGTTGGGGGGGGGGGTTTGAGGGCGAGGAGGGGAGTGGAAAAGATCATCCGAGCGGCCGCGGAACTCCCCCGTGCGGGGCTCGGGCCGCGCCAGCGCGGAAATGGTGATTTCTTACCCCGGTCCCGGAAATCTGTGGCGCAAACGCTGCGGCGGGGCCGGGCGAGGAGCTGTCAGCCCTGCCAGCCCCGCGGCTGCCCGCGCTGCTCCCCTGCAAAGGCGGGCGGAGGGGCTGCACCGGGGCACGGTCGCTGCTCTCGGACAAAGGCAGGTTTGGCTTTAAACGGGCGGGTTTGCTCCTCTCGTGCCCGCTGCTTGAGTCGCTGACGTTTTGGTCGGCGAAGAAGGGAGACAAGGAAACGCCCAAGGCGGCAATCGCCTGTGAATGCCTGACATTGTAATCATAGAATCATAAATCTAAACCATTCTCAAACTAGAAGGCTGCCTGTAAGGGCACAGACACGGGTTCAGATCATGTTCAGGGTGTCTGCGGGCAGATTTATTAGCCATTGCTCCTGAAGAATTAAGCTGAGCACATCACACCACTAGATGCGTTTGCTTTATCTTCAGACACAGAAAGACAGCTCTTCAGTAATCCGTGGCTGAAAGCTGTATTTACAGGAATACCTGGGAGATAAACCTACACTGCTTTCCTTTCCATCCAGGATTTGACACAGAAAGCAGGGAGCACCGGAGCTGCATTCTCCCCTATACCTGGAGCAGCTGCCCTACTCCAAAGAGGGAATGATTTGTGTAGGAAATCTCCCCCAGCCACGCATGGAACACGTTCCTGTCGAGACTTGCTACCTGTGCCCTTTGCAACATAATTTTTGCATAACCAAACTCAGCTGTCAGGCAGCTGGGTGCTGGCTGCCAGCTTTGTCTGAGAGCCAGCTCAGCAGCTAGAGCACAGGGACCGAGCTGTGGCTCCGTGGCTAAACTGACTGCAGAAAAAACATCTGGGAAACTGAAGCACCTTTATTCTGCCAGGATTAAAAGCAAGCAGACATGTACTTGCATTGCAGAACTCACCCCCAGATGATGCCAGAACTGTATGTGGTTTCAGAACAGAGTTAAGACAGTCACAGAGACAAGTCCACTGAGGTCCATGCCAAGTCTAAGGCCACCCACCTCCAGCACTGGGCAGTAAGGGGAAAAATGTAGCACATGAAGGGTGCCCAGAAGGAATGAGCATTCACAGTCCAAATCACGGATGCTGACCCACTACTCAGTGCTCAGTTTAGCAGTGCTAGAATGGCAAAAATAAGACAAACCCTTTTAAAGATGGCAAACAAATGGAAATACATTTGGATTTCTGAATGATCTCTGCAACTCCTTACCTACCTGTCCATCAAATTACCATAACATTCATGTGTGCTTGTAGACACATATACCCACTGCTGTGAGGCCATGATTAACTTAACAACCACTGGCTCTTACAGCTTCCTGATTCAGCTCAGAAAGGCCTTGTGCACAGTCTCACCCTGTCCAAGAAAATACTACACCAGATGCTTAATTTTCATCAGCCTCAATGGGATTCACAACAGTGCTTACTTTGCTGAACAGGGAAAGGATTATTCGTATTTAATCACATGCATATTTAATCAGATTGCAAGCCATCTCAACTTGACCTCCAAGAAGCTGCTAACAACACTTGTCAGCAGAAAGCCTGAAGGAGAACATGTAAAGAAGATAAGCAACCCCTGAAATACCAGAAGCTGCAAAGGGTGCATTTGAAATCCTGTAAGTGACTTACATGAAAGGAAAGACTTGACCAGACTTGCATTGTCAGGAGCATCTCTTAGGAAATGGGTGGTCAAAGCATAAAACAGCAGCTACTGTTACAGACAGGACATCAAGGATATCTTACTTCTCTCTCTTCAGGAATGCTCATGGAAACTATCCTCTGACAATTTGAACCCATTTCCCTTGCTGGTGGGCTGATGTTTTCTGCTGCCATATAAAGATAGCAGAATTGTGAAACACATTGCCAGGTACTATTGCAGCACAAAGCTCATGGCCTCCCTCCAGTCCCTAATCATCAGAATTCAAAATACCTACTGAAGAGGAAAGCCACTTCCATTACTTTTTTAGACACAAACACCAATTGAAAGCACATTACTGACCCTACTTGATGAGTTCAAACATACCACTCCTCAGAATGTTGGGGTTTTTTAATTGGCATAGCTTGATGCACTTGGCAACACATTATAGTTTCAGAGACCATAAGTGGTCAATATAGGGACTTCCTATTATGTGCCCTTGTATCAGAGAATCTCTTCATTTCACTGAACAGCTATATTAGCTGAACTGTTACAATCATCAACTACTACAAACCTTTCAATGCATGATCGGTCCACATCACTTGGGGCCTTATGGTAAAATAAAAAAACTCATTTCCTCTCAGGTTCTCTGACAAGAGCAAGAAATTATGCATAACAGATCCTGCACACCACAGGCTTCAAGGAGAAGTGATTGTATTGAAGCTTTGAGTCAACACTTCCCCAGCTTTCAAGTGTGTGCAGCAGGAGGTACTGTGACTATAAGAAAGATGATGCTATTCCAAAACAACTTGCATGATTCCCACTTGAGCATATAAACAAAAAGACCTCCTGTTGATACTGAAGATTATTCACTGAGATTACCAAGACAGCCTCTGAAGAGCCCAGCAGAAGTTCCTGACACATTTGGCATTTGAGTGGGCCTGACTCACCTCAGAAGACAAGTGAAATCCATGCACTGAGTATTCACAGGTTATCACCCTGCCACCAGCCCGTGGTCACGCTCTCCTCACAGCCTGATACGTTACTGAGAGAAGCTATTCCAAGTCAACAAGCTCCAGCTGACAAACCCTGTTAGCAGTTTACCCTACACGAGATAGTTTCCTCAGCCCTCTAACTGAAAACAAAAATGTATCTTCCAAAAAAGATGCACTAGCCACTCCTTCCCACCCAAATCCACTCCTAGCCTCCCAGCTGCATAACTGGGACTTGAGGAATTTGTGCTCTGCATAACATTGGAGACCTCATCGCTGCGGAAAAGAACATACCAGATGACTTTGTCATCCCTTCCTTTCATAACCACTAAGGGAAAAGGAGAAATATAGATTTTTAGATGAATGTATTTTAAAGTCTTGATTAAAACCACAGCAGACAGTAAAAAAGTCTCCCTGAGTCATTGAACCATGCAGAATGCATGACTGAATAAACTCAGAATTTGACTCAGAGTTTTCAAGTTCTGACACAAAAACAAATCAAGACTTACAGTCAGTGAAGGGTATTTCAAATGTGTGCCATTCTAATGCTTAAAAGTTGGCAACTTTATAGTCTAGAAAAGAGATGGATTTTGCTGCCTTCCTGAAAGAAGTCAAAGGCTCCAGACTGAAAGATCTAGACTGAAACACCCATGCTAACAAGTTTGCAGCATTTTATTAGTAAAACAAGTTGGGATCTCTCCTTACTTTTGGAAATATGCCAACAGAAAACACGTGGCATTGAAAAACAAGCAAGCTGTACTAGCAACAAACTCTTTGAATGATGAATGCTTGCTGAAAAGTAAGAGATGTAAGCAAAATAAAACAACTCCAGATCTATTAAGCTGGACTGATGCACCTGCAGTTTGCTATAGCAAGTGTTAATTCACTTGGCAAACCCACAACCTAATTACACACCAGTGTCACAAAGCACACTGGTGTCATTAAGCATCTTCCAGCCTTATGTTCCATAACATTTTATCACAAACTCAAGATGCCCCAATTTTACTTTGTGGAAGAAAATTAAATTGAAGCAGTCCTGGGGGATTCTGTAAGGCAAAGAAATATAGTCAGCTTGGAAACAAGTGACAAGCCAGACCATTTACAGCACAAAGGGAAGGACCTGAAAGATTGAAATAAGTTCTACAGATAAGAAGAGAAATACACCCTGTCACCAGGCAGTACATATTTTCTAAACTGCTTATTAAGGGAGCCTGGTACAGGCAGTGCTACTTGTTCCAAGATTTGCAAATTTTCTAGCCTTATTTTTTTTTTCTCTAAAAATTGGATCCACTCTCGTGCTGATTTAATCACACTAAGTTTATGGTGGCCAAGTTCTAGCCTGCCAATTAAAATGTCACACATTGCAGCATAAACATTAACTGTACAACACTTGAACAGTCAGCTTTTCCCCAATATATCAAATGTGCCCAAGTACAAAAGTTATCCATACTCCTCAAACTGGGCATCAGACAACAAAAGATCTGTTAATCAGTTTTAAAGTTAACAAAAAAATAAAACAAACAAACAAAAAAACAGAAAAAGCTTTTATGCTTCTGAGTAACTGTTGCTCACTCTGCTTGGAAAAAAAAAAAGTTTCTTGTTTGACACAGCTTTACTAAGGGATCCATGTCATCCTGCATGTGCCAGCTCTCAGCACTGCAGTTACTAAAAAAAGAAGCTACTAAACAAAAATTAAATCTTGGACCTTACAGTAATGAGTATCCTTCCTGTATCTTTCCCATAACTTGTACTAACTTCACAAGGCTTTTTCTACTTAAAATTATTTTTAAAGGAGCAAAATTACTTCGGACCATTTTCTTCTACCACGCTACTATTTAATTATAGAGCCCTAAAAAGGGGGGAAGGGAAATAGAAGTATTGCAAAATACCACAATGTTGCATAGCCAATAAGAAAGAGAACTTACCCCAGTGATGCATTCATCCCAGGTTTAATTCCTCCCACGTTTACAGGGCTGGCTCATCAGGCCCAACAGAGCAGACAGCAGCAGTCTCCACCAGAGTCCTGCTTCTAGCAGAAGCTTTGTTAGATATTTTTCCTCCCTTTTCCTTTCATTTGGTGTTTGTACCAAAAGAAACCAGTAACCTTTAAAGATGTGAAGGAGCAAAGGATAGTGTAAGGAGCTCAAGTGCTAGCACAGAATAAGCAGCTGAATGCAGGCCAGAATTTTATGCCAAGAGGAGCACATGTCCTTGCAGTCATTCGTGGAGAGATCAGTCCCCACCTCACTCACAAGACATTAAGGCAGCTGCACAGCAATGCTTGTGAATTGCCTGTCATGTCTCATGCCAGATCTGTAGTTGCCCAAAGCTTGCCAGATTAGGGAAATATCCCCTAACGTCTGACAAATAGCAAGAGCTATTACAGGAGGAAATTCATACTGTTTCTCAGAGGAAAAGCAAGAGTCAAAGCCTGAAGTTCAAGCAAGTCACCATTCAGCAGTATCATAAGCCCAGAATTCTCCAGGTGCTGCACTCTGCAGTGTGTTCTGCATGAGATCATTCTGCACCAGCCCCATCTCACTGAAGTGATGGGAATAGTGAGAAGCTTAAAGGAGGTTTTCTGCAAAACAATCTTATCCAAGTTTTAAAAACTTGGATGGACACTACAGCTTCATAAACTGAATTAAGTCCTCCACTTAACCCACTAAAAGAGGGGTTATTTCCTGCTGAGAATGACTTAATTCTAAAAGAAACAGTGAAGTACTCTGGTATGCAAGAGCTCATTCCACATTTGAGGCACAGCTACACAGGGAGTGTGTCTAGACATATTTTAGAATGCAAGATCACACAATTTTTCAAAGCCATTATACTGTGCAAGAGCTTATGTCACCAGGAAAGCAACTAAAGCAAAACTGTCCATCAGAGCTGGCAGCTTTGCTTTCCTTGAGAACTCAGTCATTCACATAATTAAATTTCTAGAGTGAAGCTATTAAGGATCCCTAGGCTAGCTCAGTTCTCTACAGGTCATCAGCTGTTCCAGTATTTAATGTAGCAGTTTACTGTATTTCACCATCAGTTTGTACTTGTTGCTATGAAGTGCCAGTAAATTTTTAAGTGGAGAGAAAGGAAACTCCTACAGTCATACTAATCCTAGAGCTGGTCTCCAGTTCCAGCTGCCTCACCCAAATTCCTTTTTATCCACAAGGAACTAGTTATAAAATACAATTTGCCTGAAAAATAGCGTGGTACCTGGCTAATTCCTAATAATAATTAATCTGGATGGTGTGCAGATTTGCTTGAACCCATTAGCTGCTCAGTACTTGAAGCTGAGCTGTTGAGTGCTGATCAGTACAGAATTGACATTAGCATCTTATATCAACACATGGAGCACTCTGACCTGCACCAGGAAGGTGGACACCACATCTCTTTCCCATTGCTATCAGAGTGACCTAGGGAAACAATATACCAGCTAGAACTGTGCCAAAGCATAGTTTGCTGTTGCTGATTTCACAACCCTGGCAGTCACTACTGGCTGGTATTTAAAGATGTTTTGCCTTGTTCAGGTAGGATTGAGTATGGAAAAGTGTGGCTTCCCACTACTGCTGCTATGTTAATGTACTTTAGTGGAGAAGACACTACCTGCAGCATCTCCCTCAGCACAGGACTGAAGCTTTTCCAGTCCTGTGACTAAAGTCATTTAAGCATGTGACTACTTCCTGCAGCATGAGCTCCACACGTGAGTGTCCTGATGTGTCCAGTGAGGAGACCACAGCTCCCTTGAAAGTTTATTGCTAAGCCATCTATGTTAGGTGCTTTGGCACACTTTTCCCTTTTCCTGCCTGGCCTGCTTACTCTTCAGATTAAGTAACCTGATGCTATTAGTGGTAATGTATTACTACTAACCAGTCCCCACCCCAAGATATTAAGACTAGAACCACACAGTGGATACTGCAGTTTTACATTTATAGTTGGACTTTTATAATATTCAAGATTAGCACAAGATTCATAACCATAAATTATACATTGTTATCTAAGTACATAAAACGTTAATGATACATGTATTTGAAGAGTGGCACAAAGTAATAATACATCCCTGTTGGCATTCTCAAGGAGAGAGCTGGGCAATGGGCACGCTGTGGATACTGCTGCAGCTTAGCAGAACTGAGTCACTGCACCAGGTCATTCAGGAGGTGCTGACTCTGCCCACTAGACAGGGTCAGAATGTGGTGGGGCAGGAAGCCAATGCCAGAATTAGTTAAAGGTGCAAATAAAAAGTCAGGATTACAGCCCTCCCTACTGCCTCAATATTTCAGCAGTGTGTCCCTCTCCCCAACCCTGACACTGTGCTCTTGCATCTCTAGTGCTTTGGCAGCCCATGCACACTCCTGTGTTCACTTGCCACAAACAGCTGAGGTTTCCTTTAGTACCATTTAACGTCAACAAGTAACATGCTCTCTTCTTGTTAAACAAAAAGGATCTGGAAAATGTTTGCTCTCTGGCATGAGAAGATTTATTTTCTTCAAGTCTCAGATCTACTCCAGAAAATATAGAACAGACTCCAACAGCATTGAACCCCAACAGCATTATTGTCCAGAAAAGGAACTTTTCCCAATATTCCTCTAAACATTCAGAGCACAAATATTAGAAAGCCCATTTTCTTTTGCACGTAAGACTGCAAATAAAATGGGGTAGTCAGATGTACACAAGCTCTCCACAATTCATTATTAACGAGATGCTTCACTGAATTGTTAACAACCCTGCTACTTCGGTAGCTTCAGCTAAAGCTTTAACAACTTGGTGCCAGGCAACTTCCCAGCTGCCTTCAATGGGCTTTGCAAAAGAAAGAAAAAAATATGCTCTCTTCCCCCTGGCCTCAAGCAGTTATTGCTGTATGAGTTAGTGAAATAGTGCCTTAACTTCAGACAAGAGTCTCACAATGTCATTAACAAAAGCTGCCTTTCAGAGGTTGAAATGTAACCGGACAATAATCAATAAATAACAGTAACAGGCATCCCGTTGAAGTCTCCTCACTGAGCCAGGCAGCAAGTGTGTTCAGCCAACAGAAGGTCATCTGTGCCTTTAGGACCATTGTACACTTCTTGGAGAAGTTAAAAAGGGACGGGAAGGAAGAGAACAGAGACAGTGAAGGTCTGTCAGAGAGCTAGTTACATATTGAAACCATAAACAGGAGGCTGGGTGAATCCTGGTGCTGTGTATCCATATGGGAAGTTTGCCTGGGGAGGTACTGCGCTGGGGCCTGCTGTTAACATCAACTGCTGGCCTAGAAAAGCATGAGAAAAAAAACCAAACCACAAATTAGTTTAAGAACCAAAGCTTCCCTAGTGCTAGCTGTACTATGGGACAGGATTATGAGGTTTTAGCTAAAAATCAGCCACTGTGCAAGCACACACGAGCAAGTCACACTATTGCTCAACATGCAGCACAGACTGGGCACCTGGGCCATCTGCTCTTGCCACCAGAAAACTACAAAAGCAAGGCAGGACTCAGAGGAAAGGTGAATATCCGCTGATCTTGAGGGCAGGATAAACCTGATTGTTTTGGAGAAACCATACTGAAAGCCAAACAGACAGATACTATTTAACCCATGCATGGTCAGACTGAGAAGTAAAGCAATTCAAGCAAATAGTTAGGTCTGTTAGGTCTCCCAGTCTGGAGAGTGCTGCAACAGACCTGAACATACCTTGACAGGTTTGTCTTCATCACTAGGAGCACACATGCTTCATGCATATGTTAAATTCAGGCTAATGTTTACATCAGACAGTGAACCAGACACATCTTTCCTTTACCAGCCGTTTCTAGGTGCTTGTTAGCAGAATGCCTCTTCAGAAGGGCTTCTAAAATAGCAGGGTTTTTGCCTGCACGTCTCAAAATGGGTGAGCAAGAAAGCCAGTCTGCCACTTGCCACTTGCGAGAGCAGAAGGCAGACACATTCCTCTTAGACAGGGATAACAGTGAGAATTTGCATGCTCTGAAAGTTACTCCTGGGGTTGTACACACCTTGGTATTCCCTGTCCTGCCAACATTCTGAAAGACTGTTCCTAAGCTAGAGTTCTGAGCCATCTAAGAGGAGCAATACTTTAGTTGAAGAGTAGAAGTACTGTAAGACTAAGATGTCACTTCAACAATTTATACATTTAATTTAGCAGAGACAACCATTTTACTATCTAGTTACCACTTTACTTCAACTGAAGGCAATAACTTGTTACCTCCACAAAGAGACCAGAGTGACAATAAGTAATTGATTAAAACCAAGTCTTTCACCTACCAAATACTATTGGAGTGGGTTCAGTTACTTGTTCCTCTTCTTTTCTTAGGCTTTCAGAAGCATCAAGTTTATCCACCTACATTGAAGCGAACAGGAGATGTATGAAGGCCTTGTCTAGAAATTGCACCATGATGTGAGGCTTTTCATGCCTGGTACCTTAGCTATCAAGTGTTGCTTGTATTAGTCCAAGTTGGAGACTACAAAAGTCTGCGTGTTCCCAGCAAGTTATGTTGTAAAACTGTCTTCCCAATTGCTTTGGGTTTATTGCAATAAACAATAGCTGTAAAATGCAGCTGAGATCACCATTACCTTCAAGTGAAGCACCTTCTGGGGCCCTATTCTAGTAACTGTTAACTCTATGACCCAGAAAATAAGCCCATCAGATTGCAGTTTGAAGGATCATCTCAAATGGGCCTAATCTACAATTATCTTAACCTGCAGTCCCTCTCCCCTTCAACTGGAGGGCCCAGAGATTTGCAGCTATTGCAGATCCATGAAGTTTGATCTTACCTAGGACTACAGCCTAACCTGGGCTGCAGAGTATTACTGGTTTAAGTCTATTAGTATTCACAGACTCCTTTTAGAGGAAACTCTAGAAGCATAATGGAAAGTGGTCTAGTAGTATCAGCTTTACACAGATCCAGGTGTTGTGCCAAATAAAGCTCTGCTCATACTAAACACATTTGTGAAATACAATAATGCAGGAGCCCTGAACATAAATTTGAATTGGGGGCAGGGGGAGTAATCTGAGAAGGCAGCAGTACCTTCCTTCTCTCAGGTTTAACAAGTTATATCATCCCTAAGAGACTGAAGACTGCAAGGCATAAAAAACACACAGATACAGGCAGTACTAACATGCTGGGCAAACCTACATTTAGCCCAATGCTGTATTTCAGCTGCTCCTCATCCTCCTTTTCCACTACAAAAATCGTATCTGGTCTGAGAAGAGGGGTGTTTATTATACTTTATAATTGTTACCTAGATGTGGTGTTTAACAGTTTCCTGGCCTTTTTGAAGTTTGCAACTAAACTTGAGTGGCAGCAGGCCTTTAACTGGTTCACTTAGATCTGGCAGCCTAACAGCTCTTCAGGATAACACTACCCATATCACACACCGACCAAACCAACTACCAGTTTCAAACTAGCTGTTTTGCTCTACTTATGACCTGGGATTCCCACTTCTTGGATTAAGCTTTCCTCTTTACTGCTCCTAAAGTACTAAGGAGCTTTGAACAGAAGTGCAGTTACTCCCTCTGTTGGAGAAACAGAGGGAGAAACAAGCATGCTCAGAGCAGACATCCTGAAGAAGGGACAAGAGCAGCTCTGGGAAAGCCTGAACATGTTTGATTTGCTGCCTAGATCTGAAGTTGTACAAAGGGTTTCAAAATGAGTGTCAACATACTCTTTGAGCCCGGGGGGCATACACTATTCTGTGCTTTAATACCTTTTTACACATCAAAAGGTAAGTTCTAGAAGACATACACACCCCACTGATAAACTAGTCTATTCTTTTGTACTTTTGAAGTTAGTTACATGACAACTTTAGACACAGCACATTTATAAAGCCCATTCTACAATTCCATGTTTTGCAGTTAATTTCAACAGACTAAATTAGTTCCACTGTAAACCACTTTCACCATGCAGATTTTCCTTCTGGCAAGTCATCCCATATTTAGTACATGTGATTACTTGTAAATCCAACCAGCAGTTTAAAAACCATTATGATCTTAGACCTACATCTCATGTGGAAGAGTACAGGTGAACTTGTGTAGCAAGTTTCTCCTCAGTGGAACATGAGGAAGGGGAGGAGTTTAAGATCTGTGCAAGTACTTTCATCACACTAACAGGCAAGAAGTTTGCAGAAGCTTTATGCTACTATTCAAACTCTCCATGCCTGGAAGATTGCACATGTCAGTAATTTGCAGCATAACAAGCAATTTGCACTTAGGAAACATCCTGTTACCTGGCAACTGCTTTTGTTTAGTTTTGAACAACTTTCTACAAAATACCTGTAATACAGTGAACAGGAGCCCAAACATTTAAGTCCTCCTCAATCACTTGCTTCTGTTTCCCATGAAAAGGAGCAGAGTCTGGTTGGATTTTCAAGTCGCTTGTGAATAGTTATCCTTTTAGCATTAGAAAGTGAACAGGAAATGAGTTAGAGCTAAATTACACTGCTCTTCTGGCAGAAGCTACAGCTAGATTCCTGTAAAAGAATCCTAGGATATTGAGGGACACAAATGAACACAAAGAGTTTGAAATCAGAGGGTCACCTTATAGAACAGCCCATCAACCTGCAAGAAAATTCAGAGGGGAATACTTAACATCACTGATTAGAGGCAACCTGAAGCAGTCACTTTTAGATTACTCATTTTAATGAAGTTCTTTACTGTGATGTTCTATGCAACCCTAGAGCCTTCTAAGAAAGTATCTTAGCTCATTATCTTAGAGCTGGTTGAGACAAGCATTTCAGGACTATACATGATGAGAATCTCTTTTCTCTCAGTTAAGGACTAGCTACTGGTACCAGTACAGATGCAAAGTCTGGCTGTACAAAAGTTCTGGTTTGCATTTAAAAAAAAAAATAATCAAAACCAAATCACCCTCAGCAGTCTATTCCTATAGCTGATGAAGGAATAACATGTACTCTTAATTACCCAAAACTTATATTCTCTGTAACAATAAAACAGTACTTTAATAGTAACACAAAGTAGAGTGATACAGGTTCTGCTCACCAAGTCTTCAGCTTTATCAACTGTGAAGCTACTCTGAAAAGTTACTTATGTCCACTGTTAAAAGGAGAAGTTCAACTAGACCTCTTTTAAGTCATATGGTATGTATTTATAAATTTTGCTAGCTAGCTTTAAGTGATTAAACCCACAGAACTTCCTAGAAGACAGCCTATGAGGAACACCAACATTCCAAACAAACCCAAAGAGCTCTGGTTTGCATAACACTAATCACCTAGCAGACTAGAAGTCTTAACTTTTCAGCCTATGCAATACTCACTTTGGTAAGGTACTCTCTCATCACTTGGATGAAATAAGGCATTGCAAAGTCCATGATGTTATGCCTCCATGCCAACTCAAGGACTACATCTGGGTGAAGCAAGTCGTAACATGTGAAGAGGCAGGCTGCAAAGCACTCCTGCTTGCCTTCTTCCAGGAACCACTGAAGCAGCTTCTCAGCTAGTTCTGCATCTTTGGACTCTGCAGCATACTGCATAGCATCCTACAGAAAACAACAGTTAAGCTTGACCTGTGCCTGTCAGCATCTTGCTCTACACATTATGTGCATGGTACTGCTAACTAGGTAAGTCAGGTATCTGGCATACCATGAAATTAGTCTTTAACTCTATCAGGTATGTTCTGTAGGAGTCAAGCTACAATACATACACTCGGTGAAGTTCTCTTATTTTGAGATAACCCAGATACTTGTATTTACATTATCCAACAGGCTTCCCATAAGTATTTGAAGTGGCCTGATGAGATTTTCTTGATTTTGTAATGCTGAAGATAAACAATCTTTCTGGTATCTCACCTACCTCACCATTAGATATTAAGGATTACCCAGAGCAGAAAAGATTGTTGCATCAACTCCTGGCTATGCTTCAAGACAGAAGACTATTTGCCAGCTCTCCTACAGAGTAGTCAAAAACTGGCCCATGTAAACTCATTTCAGGCTTGAAAACTATACCATTCTAATCATGTTCCATCTGCACCCAAACAAGGACATAAGTCTTCAGTTCTATGGAGACTTTTCCATACTGATATGAAAAAACTGCACAGATGCCACTGATTGATATAAACAGATCTCCAAGTACATGATAACACTGTAACATTAAAATTAAGATTTGCATTTGAAATTGCAAACACTTCTGCTCTAAGAGTTTTTCCTTAAACTTCCAAGAGAAGGGCAAAGATGAATTAGAACTCCAAATCTGAGACTAACAAACCACATGCTGTATGCAGGAGATGTATGCTTCACAGCCGAGACTTCTTTCTGGCAGTCAGGAAGAAGGGCTGCACTAACCCACCTTGTACAGCCGGTCTTTCTTGCACAGCTCCACGCTCTGCTTCCAGCGGTTGTTGCCCTTGTACAGGTAGGCTGCAATCCGCCTGAACTCGATCAGTTCGTGCTTCTCCAGACGCTGAGCCAGCGTTATGTTGTCAAAGTTGTCATAGGCATCAATAGAAGCTCTCAAACCCTGTTTGAGAGAATTGTTACACATGCTTCCAGACGGTAGTAGGCAGGGACTACAGCAGAGAAGCATCCAAGCATGGTGCACAACTGTTTAGGTTCTGCCAGCTGGACGTCGGTACTATGGCCACAGCTTGTTCACCCTGTGCATTTGTTTCATACAGAGCAAGACTAACTCAGCCATAGTGACTTCACTTGACAGAACAGAAAAGCTAATTGACTTTAGAAGACAAAGCATGTCTTTCAAGCAGCTGCCAATAGGGCCAGAAGCAAAGCTGTGTACAGAAGTGTTGCCCAGTGTTGCCCATATCTAATATAGACCTTTATGAAGTCTGTTATTCTGAGAGAAATAACTGGCATCTGCTTTGCTTGCAAATCACCACAACGTCTCCAGACTTCCGCCCACAGAGGTTCTGATTCCACCCCCAATACTGTTGAATTGCAAAAGCCATCTTGTACACAAGGGAATTACCCTGTTTCAGATGGGGAATAATCAAACTATGGCCTCTTTTTGCTGGAGAAACAGGAGCATCCCTCAGGCCTAGCAAGCTATTTTGTAGAGCTTACCTGGTAATCTTCCTCCTCTGTTAAAAGGTTGTTTAGAGCTTCGTTAACTCCTTTGTTGTTGTGGTTCTGGACTGAACGCAGGTAAGGTTTTACTAGAAGTAGCTGATTGACCTGGAATTAAGATGTTACCAATACAAGATAAAATATACCAATGCCTTCACACTCCTGAAACAGATTCCCACTTGTCATTACAAGAGTTTGTGCTGACTGTCAGGACACTTCAGACAAAGCATTTTGAAGTGCCAGAAATAAACCAAAACTCTTTCTTCTAGTGTTTCCTATATCAAGCCAGGACTGGGCTGCTTCTCAGTCCTTTATACTGGAAGCAAAGCCACCTGACAGACACCAACCTTT
Organism: Apus apus; assembly: GCF_020740795.1. NCBI lineage: Eukaryota > Metazoa > Chordata > Aves > Apodiformes > Apodidae > Apus > Apus apus. The sequence goes on from NC_067297.1 coordinate 5,752,853, forward strand.
TTCTTCCAGCTAGAGACTGTAGGATCTTAATTTGAGCACAAGGCTTTTTTACTCATTGACCCCCTCTCAAACTCACCTTTGAGAAAAAATTGACTGTCCTAGTGTGATCCAGTCGTGGAGATAACACGAGAAGGAGATCATTGATCAGCAGAGGTTTGTAGTCCAAGTAGAACTGCAAGGCTTTGTAATACAGCTCCACATTGGCCACCTGCATGGTTAGACACTAGTTAGTACTTCACACACAAGTGAGCCTAAGGTGCTCAGTTTGGATCATTCAGCACAAAGTTTATCTGACTCTTACAGAAAAGCTTAAGTTTACTTCTCAAGGCCAGAAGAGTTACACTTACATGCAGAATTATTGTTCATTTCTTACAACTGCTTCTTGTGCCATCTGCTTCTAGACAGTGAAGTCAGAAGCTACCAGGGGGAGTACAAACCAACTCTAACCCATCCACAGTTAAGAGATCCTGGCATAGGCAGCCCACTGGAGTTGATGTGATCAGTCAATGAACTCCTAAAGCCAGTAAAGGCTGTAGTCTTTAGGTTGTTGCCTTGAAACCCGTAAGACCAATAAGAATACATTTAGTCTCAAATCTTGTTTAAACAATTAATTCCCTATTCTCTGCTGTATTCATAGGACTGCTCATCAGAATTCTCCCACTGAAACAGCTGGAAATATTTTAAATAAATCTTTCAAGAACAGCCTCTGACTATGACAGCAGTCAGCTCCAAGGTGTTAAGGAGGTTATGCCTCTTGCTTGTGACCTATGATCCTAAGAGGTCTCTGAAAACATCCTCTGCTATCGCTGCCACTCAGCAGAACGTGCTGCATAGCAGAAAACAAAGACTGTAAGATTAGATTAATTCTGTGCTAAACTGAGTGGAAGTTGTTCTAAACACAGCATGAAAACTGAGCAGTAGCTTAAGCAAACTCATTTTCTAAACAGTGATTCTGTTGTGCATTTTTACCTCTGTTCTGAAAGAAACTTTCAGCACTTCAACTCAATTAACTAGTTATTACCTTGGCAATTATGTCTTTAAACTGCCCTTCTTTCCAGGCATCAGTGGGATGATTCATCATAGTAATTATTGCATTGTCATACTCCTCATACTTGTCATAGAGGAATACAAGTTCTGCCCAGAGATGAGCCTGTTCTGCAGCTCTGAGCACCTGATAAAACAAGAAATCAGTCACTTAGATTCACTGACAGCTTCCCAACTTCACTTGCAGTGTAGCTACTTTATTGCATACCTTTGGAATATTAACTCTAGACCAGAAGAGCTCCAGATGTTCCCTCATTTTCTGAGGCTTGAACTTGGAGTACAAGATGGCAAGTTCAGTAAACATTCCCATGTGAGCACGTTCTAGGCCCAAAGCAGCTTCCAAAAGGGCAATCAGTTCTTCAAAGTAGCCACGATCCTGGATGTCAGGAAAATAAGAATTAGTTGCAAATCCATGACCAACTGGCACTTAAAGCTTGCTAAAATGCATATTTACTTAAACTCAACATGCTTTGCTTTTCTCTTAAAATGAGAGTGCTTAGATTTGCAACACATTATTCCAATGATGCAACAGAATTGTAAAAGAAGGGACAGTGAAAACTATCACATTTACTATGGAAAAGAATGCATGTAGCTATTAGGAAATGGAGAATGAATGAATTTGAAGCTCAGCCTCACAGGGTATCAGGTTTTATCTGTGACCAGTTTACTAGCAGGTAAAAGTACGCTGTCTAAAGCCTTCTAGGATATTAACAGTGATCTAACCTGATAGTAGCTGATCAGCTCTTCGAGTTCATCAGCGTGGATGACTATGTGTAAACCACAGATCTGCGCCAGGCGGAATTCTTTCCCGTCCACACAGGCGAAGCATACCTGTCATGAGTTAGCAAACAGTTGATGGGAGAATACTGCAATGCTTTATCGCCTTGTATTAAAGGAAAAATGAAGCAAAGCTTTGCCAGATTTGAGGGTTATGTATAGTTCCCAATAGGTATTTCTGTAATTCTTGCTCTAAAATTGCAATTTCTGCTGTTCATTTTACCCTGTTCTGAAATTAAACTTTATTATTAACATTACAATTAACATTACTAATAGTACAAAGCAGTCTGATTATATTCTAGAGCAACATGCTCAGAAGCAATAGTAAAGCCCATTCTGCAGACTACAAACCACATGTTTAAGTTACCTCTTTCCAAGTCCTTGTGCTGTTGGCCTTGCGGCCGCTGTCCACAGCTGCCTGATACTCTCCAAGGTGCACCAACGTAGAGGCCAGGCGGGCAAAGTTCGATACGTTGTTATAGAGCAGTTTTGCTGCCTCATACATCCCCTCTTCATAACAGCGATCACCAACCTGGATTAGGAGTCCAAGGTAAACAAGGGTCACAGCAAGAACCAGGAGTCAGCTAAGCAGCAAGTCATACATAGGAACTATGGATCAAGACATACCTGTTGTATGTGGGCATTATTAGGGCCACTAATAAACTCCTCCAGTTCTGACAGACGATTAGTTTTTGCCAAAGCAAAAATAAGTTCTGTCTCTACATATGACTCTCTAGCCTTCTTCCTGGCCATCTGTAAAAACTTGACTAGGTCCTCCCAGTTATCTTGAAGAGAGAAGAGATCCTCTGTTTAGTCATTGCTCTCCTTGCTCACCTTAGGAACAGTTTTCACTAGTAGTCTCAAGGACCTTCTCCGCCATGATACTAAGCCATTTACATCTGAGTTAAGGAATTCCCTGCTAAATACCAAGTCACCTTCATGTAAGGTTGAACTTCTTGCAATAGTTTACAATCCAGTTGGCAAGCAATTCTGCCACATACAGCTAAACAGATACATTATACTTGGCTTAGTTCAAATTATCTCCACATCTTTTGTGCAGCAACACAGAAACACTTGTTGACAGGAATCTCACTAAACCTTGACTCACACATTCCATGTACTGATTACTCCCTCCCATCTTCTCTGAAACAGAAATTCCTAAGCCTCAAGAATCCTTGCTGCTCGATGTATAGGTTTGAGGAATTGCCTTACCATTTCTATTAGCTGCTTGAACAACTTCCATGTATGCAGATGGATCATCTGCCTTTATATAGGAGTCGATGGCTTCTTTCACCAAGTCCTTCTGGAGCTGTGCTCTGGCCAGCTGGCTCCAAACTGCTGGTTCGTTACATCTCTCTGCAAATTCATAAGCACGGTCTAAATTGCCAATGTGCTCAATCAGCACCTGTTTGAAATTGAAGTTGCAGGTTAAAAATCAAAGCTTTAAACCTCATCTTTTCTAACAGAACTCTTTTTCCAAGTGCAGATGCTGTTCTGTATAAGCACCATGAAGCTAACTGCTTTTAGAACAGCCACTTCTGTCCAATGAAGTAGAGGCGGAGAGAATAAGACTCTTGGTGCTACTGTTTCTCCTCTGCTGTAATGCTGGCTTAAAGACAATGCTTTTGCTTCTCCCACACCTTTCATGTGAGTCTCCCAAGGTCATACCTCTGAAAGAAATGCAGAGCACACACCTCGAGTGTATAGTGCAGCATCCCGACACTCTATTACTTTGACTAGATCAGGCTCTGAAGTCAGTATTTTGACTTTGTTTTACTGTTCTTTTCACATAATCCCACTTCTACCTGCAACTTGACATCACATGGGAATTGTACTTTTAAGTCTCAACTACTTCAGTGACAATCACTCCTTGAAAATCAATATAACAGTACACTTCCCATTCTATTACTAGTACTCTATACCTTCATGCAGGAACCACACCTCACCTGAATTGCTGAAGTATTAACATCAAATTTTCTGAATATAGCAAAGGCTTCTTCATATAGCTCATTACTGATGGCAATGTTTGCAATATCTGGAGCATCATAGTTATCCAGCCGGTTGATGTATTCCATCACACGAGTGCGGTCAGCCTTAATGGCAGTCAGGATCAGCAGATTCTGGAGATTCCTTTGGGTAACAGAAGGCAGAGGCTATGAGCAGTGTACAGTAACACCTGCTGAAGTGATACGTTATTGTACATGCAAAAAAATGCACCTGCTCTCTGTCACCAGGACCAGACTGAGAAGTACTAATATTTGCCTTCAAAGAGAAATTGCTTTCAAATCTCAGCGTTCTCACAACACAACTGCAAACTGCAGTGTGAACTAGCTCTGTTCTTAAAGCACAGAGCGCTTCCAATTCTGCTTTTTCACCCCATTGTATACATTTCACAGTACTTAGGTCCTGTAACCAAGAGGCCCACAAATAACTGGTCACTTCACAACCTAAACAAAAGCACTGAATAGGCTAAACTTGTGGACAAAACTCTCCTCTTACCTGTGTTCACTGAAAACAGAATTATCCAAGACAATTTTTTCCAATAACTCAATCAATTCATTAGGCAGGTCAGCAGTCATGAAAGCTTTCACAGTTACAGAAACCTCCTCTGGATCCTGTGTTTCTGATAAAGCTGTTTGGACAACCTGGTTTTGAAGGCAGAAAAGTATTAAGTGGTTTCCCCAAATGAGGCATTTGCAAACCTATTCCAGTGAACTATAAATTAAGGCTTCAGAACTTTGAGAGTCATAGACAGCAGGAAGGAGTTATTAATATAGCTATTCAAGCCTAACCTTGGGTCTGTATAGGGAGCAAATTCACTAGAGGTAGATCAGTCCGCAGGACAGAAACAGTATCTTGCCAGTAACTAAGTTTTCTGACCATGATGGTCAGAGTTAATACCTGCCACTCAAACTCTACAAATGTCTATATAGTTGAGATGGGGCCTCAAGGGACTTTGTGGGGAAAGACAGCTACTTTAATGCTCCATGATGTTTCTGAGACAGCGTGAGGTCTCCTTATACTGAAAGTTCAGTCCTCATGCTGTACCTGGTCAATAAGCTGCCTCCTGAATGGGTTGTTTTCTTCCAGAACATTTGCCCAGAGCTCAGGGTCCTTCCTGCGCACCAGGTAACGCGCCTCGCTCTTAAACAGTGAGTTCTCATTGCAGACCTGAGGGAAAAGTTACAAATATTGGAGTTAATGTTAGTACCACAAGACAGGTTCGTCTAGCTATGAATCAGACAGTCTAGGAGACCAACTAGAACTAATTGCTGACCAATGCTAAATGTCACAGACATGTTCTTACCCAACCTTTGATCTGGAAGGCTCATGGAGAAGGTCTCCAGCAGAATTTCTATAGCTTCTCTTGGGTTTGCCCGACACACAAATACTGTGACAGTGGCTTCACAGTAACTATTTGCTTCTGTTTGAAGTGAAGACCTGCAGAAGCCTGAAGAACTTAAATTTTAAATCTAGAAAGGGAGCCACTTGCCTGGGCAGTGTTAAGTAGTGAACTGAGGAATGGTGCTGGTGTTTAAAGCCAGAAATAGGTTACGTATTTGGTGTCATTAGCTTTACACTAGAGGTGTTCAAAGTAGCAAGTGGCTTGGACTTCCCTGTTAAAATGTTAAGGGTACAGACCAAATGTGAAATCTCTTACAGAAGTGCAGCAGAGTTATGAGTTATGATCCTATTAGTACCACTAGCTGCAATTCCCAACTAGAAGAGTAGAAACTTGGAAGGCCTATTTCATCTTTTACCAACAGGTCACATGTTGTTAGTACCCAAATTAGCTCTTGGCATTTCCAGTACTTTGCTGTAAGCAAATTAGTAGTAGCACAATTTTGCTTTACATTGTACACCTATTAGTTGCAGGAGTTGAGCTCTCTTCAAGGAGGCAACAATTTCACAAGAATAATTCTTACTAGAGCAAGCTCTTTTCTTCATAACCAGAAACACCTGCTCAGAACATCAGTTCAAGGTAGAAACTGGTACTGACAGGTTTGTATGGTCAACCAGAATGTTAAGGCTTATCCTGGCAAAATTTCCTAGCAAAACAAAAACTCGGAGACACCTTCATATCCTGAAATAAAAAAGGCAAACGTAGCCAGCTTTATTTTTACAGCTATGGAGGAGGTATTATGTAAAAAATAGATGCTTTAGAATGGAAAGTCATCCACTGTTAGCTGCAAGTCTAGATTATACCACCACTCTAACACTCACAGGGTAGGCCTTGCCAGTGAACAGTGTTTACTTCCTTTCAAACAAGGCAAAACAAGCTAGCTCTTACCCCTACAGAGCTGACATATACTAGTGTGAAGTGCAGGTAGGAGGAGGATGTTTTCTTTCTCAGAAGCCACAAGCACTACAATCTGGCATTAAGCTCTGGAGTTCAGTTTGAGACTAGGATGTGTTTGGAGAACCCTGGGAATTTCACTTGCCCTTGAACTTCTGAGGGAGGTTCTAGGAATCAACAAGCTTAAGATAGGAGGGGAATGCTATCAGAAAAAAGTCCTTGCAGTTTGACTGTCAACGTTTATTTTCCTCCTTTTTAGTTAAGTATTGGAGCAACTCTAATGGTCAACCACAACAAGGGAAAATTACAAGCCTCATTCTAGTTTCAGGGAAGCTTTTCCTACTGTAGAGAGTCAGGCTAGTTGACAGCCTGTCCCTTTTGCTGATCAAGTTCTCAAGGTTGAAAAAAAACAAACAAACCAAGAAACAATTAACAAAGATTTAACAATAGGCATATTCATTAGCTGAGCCAAATAAACAATTTAATTTTGAGCAGAATCAGTGGACAAAAGACATGTGCTACCTTAAAGCTGCAGAGTTACACAATTTTAGTTCTGACATATAGCATAAGAGTCGTTCTCATCAGCACAAAAATTACTCTGTCCACACAGAAGAATCCTGCCTACCTCAACTCCTGAGTGAGAATGCAAGACAGGATTCTGCAAGTGTTAGACAAATAACCAGCTAGGCTTCCACGACAGATAGCAAGTAGTTCTTCAATGTGTTTATAAATGTGGTTTTGCTAACCTTTATGAGTTCCAGATCACACTGCCCTCTCTCATAAGCAACGCAGGCCAGGTGAGGGTCCCTCTTCTCACAATACTTGCCAACTACGCGGCTGTCGTAGTAAGGATTCTCACGGAGGAACCGCTCTGGATTATTGTTACTGTCAATGTAGATTTTGGCCAAGGCATTATGAGTTGCAGGTTCTTCACAGCCTTCATGAATCCTTGATTCAAGCCATGGCAACAACAACTTAAGCCTTTGAAGAAATAAACATTTTAGGTTTATAAATCAGAGTGAGGTATGCTTGACAGCTACCTATTGATACCTGGCCTTCCCCTTCAAGTAAGTCTACTGGTCAGACTTAAAAGCAGAGACCAGCCTGTTATTTGTAATGAGTCTTAAATTAGTGGAGGCCAGATCTGCAGTTTAACATCAAGAAAGGTTGCAGACGACAAGTATTTTTGCAATCTTCCCTTTCAACTCCTGTTCTATTAACTGGCTCTTCATGCTTAAAATAATTTGTTCACTGTACAGGTGACTACACAGTAATTACACAAGCTGCTGTGTACCTACAACAAGAATGTCAGGACAGTTTTATCCAGATTTACTCCAAAGGTTTACTATGGTTTGCTGTAGAGGAAGTGTTAAAAACCCATGTTACTAATCCTGCAGTGCTCTCAGACATTTCTATACAGCCCAAATAATCAAGAGACCAACTAGCCAATCTAAGCTGCTTTTCTATAAAGAAACATATAACAGTCTTAGTACTGTATCATTCAACAAAACTGCATCCAATTCAGTTTGGGTGCATGTCAGGAAAACCCAACACTGGTCTCTACAGATGCATTTTCGTTACCTATTTCTTTTTTCCACTTCAGCCACTAGCTCATCTGTTGAGAACTGGCCTCTAACCACCATGATCAAGTTCTTAATGACATCTTCAGAACAATCCACATCAAGAAGCCCTCCAACCACTGCTGGTATACGGCTAGGATTCACCTAGAATAAGCCACCAACATTAAAATTAGTTATTAGCATTACTAATAACCCACCCCTAGTCTTCCACATGGGGAAGTTCTAGTTAACAATTTAAACTATGCTTTAAAGCACTGAATTTTAAGTTACTAACACATTTATTTGTATATACATTCCAGGAAAAACTACACTTATAGGTTTGTAACAGACAAATGGTTACTGCAGAGGCTCTTCAATAAGAAGTAAGGATTAGAAAGATGCAGCAGATTCTGCTTTTAGTTTACTGAATGGTTAAGTTCTTTCTAAGGTAGGAAAAAGCAAGAGCTTTAAACTGGGTTCTCCTTACCTTCTGTACATAGATTTCTATATACTTCTGCAGGTTATTGCGATATAAGTAGAGCACCAGGTCATGAACAAAGTCAAATCGATCACAGACAATGATCAGAGGAAGCTGGTCTGTGAGCTTTGCCTCCTGTATTTTGTGGGGGGGAGCAAAAAAAAAAAACAACAACAAACAACAAAAAAACCAGTAAGCAACCACCATTTGTTGAAACAGGAAAATCTGACCAAGTTCCCTTAACATTAGAAGTCAAATTACATTAAAATTTAAGACTGCCAAGCAGACAATTGACTTCAAAAGCAAGCTACCCACTACAAATACTATGCAGCCAGTCTATCAGTTGAGTTTAAAGTTTAGGATCTTCATGAAGTGCCATGTTAGGTCTGCATCTCTAGCTTCAGAATTACTACCAATTCATGTATCAATCTAGCAGACAATTGCTGGGCCAAGAACTTAATGCAAAATGAAGTGGCATTAAAATCCCATTTTACCAGTGACAAAGCATGCAAAGTGGTGTAGTACAGGTGGACTCCAGTTGTAATAAGCTTTGTCTAGCCAATATCCTTGAGAAAGCTCCTGCTGAATATTTCAGCATAGTCTTTCATTCTGACAGCCTGGATTCATCTATTGTTAGGTGACAACATATTCATGACTTTGGTAAGAGTTATATCATACAGAGTAGTTTTAAAGGAATGGTGAATTTAGGCTCATTTTCCCAGAGATAGCCTAGAAGGACTTAGTGTATGCCTGGAATAGGATCAGACTGCTATTCCAGCTACACAGCAGACTACTCACAGGCATGCCAGCTAAACCTTGAGCTGGTATTTCCCTGCATGAGAGGCTGTAGTTCTGCTGCTGAGCAGAACATCCTGAGGACTGCTTAATCCACTGGACAGAGTACTCACCTTCAGAAAGTTCTTCACCCGTTCTGGGTTATAGCAGTTGCTTTCGCGGCAGATTCTTTCCACTTCCTTTATCTGACCAGTCTTGCAAGCTGCCTGGATGTACTTGAAGTGAACATCTGGATCCTGGCTGAAGTTTACAATGGAACCCAAGAAATAGAACAGTCCTAGAAGAGTCACATGTTTTTACCATAGTTAGAAGAGTAAGTGAAGAAAGTGCAGACTATTATGGGCTTCAGCTTGTGACTTTTCAACCCTACTGAGAGAGAAACTTTCATTCAACTGCAGAAAAATCATAAGGATTTTTCCCCTCTATCAGGTTTCACCTTTCCATCTTTCCTGAAGAGGTGTTAAGAAGCTACCTAGAAGAAAGCTGTGATGAGCTTACTTTGATAAATGCATCCTAAGGTCCAGCCATGTGACAAATGCCTCTCCCATAAAAGTTACAATTCTTACTATTAGCTTCTATCAAGTAGTGCTTCCAAGAAAAGCTGCTGCACCTTCTGTACACTAATACTGTACCTTCATAGCTTTTGAAAGATTCAAAAAGCTCCACAAGAGACTGGGTACCAAGCTGCTCATGATATTTAGAAGCAACCTGCACACAGAGTTGTAGGTTTTGCCTAATGTTGGCTGACAGCATGGCACGCAAACACTCCACAGAATCTTCAACTGAGAGAGAGCCAAAGAAGTTCACAAGCCACTGCAAAGAAAAAGACATACTACTCAGCAACTTACATAGGATGTAACTGACTTCTAAAATGTGGTAATTAGCCAAAGTTTATACCGCAGCTACTAGAGAGAAGTGCTCCACAAGCTAAGACTGAAGACTTAAAAGAAACATGCTCACCACCTTTACCACTTCAAAAATGCAATTTGGAGGTAAGATTTGAAATGCCCACCTGGGAAACTGAGGTCAGATTTAATCCATTAAAAGTACAGATCATGGTTTCCTCATTAACTAGACAAATGTTCTTAAATCACAGCTACATGTGCCACTTCAGTACCTACAAACCCTCTTATAGCAGCTGCAGGGATTTTATCAGCTACATGAGTGCTGACAAGAGTTCACTTAAGCTTTCACTTTCTTACTCTGTACAACAGACTTACCTCAGGATTCAAGAGGTGAGTATGAACGACAGCACGTTTAATATCATAGAGGTCTGTGTAGTGTTCCAAGGCTCTCTGGAGTAATCCTGCCTTTTCACATAACTGGGCAATATGAGCACGATCATAGTGTGTAAACATTTGGTTTCCAAGAATGGCATCTGCAACCTAGGAGGTGACATTTCATATTCAGACCGTCAGAGAATCAAAGCAGTTCAGCCTAGAAGCTGAAGTCACAGCAGTGCCTCATGAGTAGTCTTTGGTATTGCTTAACTACTTATAGATATCAGTATCAGACATCATATTGTCTTCTTCATTTTTTGGAGGAACTAGGTTAGAAGGTCTTACCTGTGGGGCATGAATCAAATTCATTTCCAGGAGACGAGTCTGGAGGTGACCTTCTGCAGGGCGGTTATTTTTCAGGGCATCCAACAGAAAGGACGTGCACTGCTGAATAAGACTATTCTCCATGAACACATCCACAATCTGTTGAGATTGGGCAAGTTAGAGAAGGGGGTCCATGTACACACATGCATATTTATCTGTAGATACTACCGGCGTAGCTAGAAAGTCACCTCATCACAGCATCTAGGATGCTATACTCCTTTGTTTCCATAGGATTACTCCTGAAGTAATAGAGACAAGTTTCACACTTTGTTTTCCTTTTCTCTGGAATGCAAGGAGCACCTTCTTTGAACTATTATGCCAGATTTCGCCACCCACTCTGTTTAGTTCTAAAACAGCATGCAAATCCCATACTTTCTCTCTTCTTGGGATAGTTACTACCAAAAAGAAGTGAAGACTTTTTCTAAGTAGCTAAAATTATTTTTTAATAGAGATTGTTGTTGTATTTCTCTGTCCATTTAACCAGAGGTGGCCACCAGCAGCCACTACTGAACTTAGGTTTATTTGTTCATCTTTTTATAACTTCTCTGCATGGAAGAGTTCATGTATGTTCCATTAAAGCCAACAGAAGGACAGTAACAGTCTCCTGCTTAGACCAAGACTCTGGCAGATTTATTATCAATGTTACAGTTACAAGGCAGAAAGCTTTGATAAGAACTCAAGAGCACACTTGCCTCTAAAGACTTAATAGTAACCAAACTTGATTAGAATAAGTTTAGTCACATTTCTAACCAAGCCAACTAGAGGCCTGAACTGGTCTTACCAGTCCCCAGGACGGTACTATGCTATTACCTCTGTCGAGAAAGAGACCAGTACTCTTTTTGTAGGCATCACCTGGTTAATGTTGGCCAGTGGCTCCTCATCCTGTACCAGCATCTGAGAGAACTGCAGGCCTTGGTCTGGACTGACTCTCATCACACTTCTCAGCAAGAAGATCCAGTCTGGGGTGTAGCCAACCTAGAGATTTCAGAAACAGTCATGCATGTCCAGGAAGACTGACACATCTTTTAAGCACTCAGATTCTTTAGCACAGGCACTATGAACCATGCTCATCCCTTCCAGGAATTTTCAGACAAAAGCATTGCTTGACTGTTGATACAGAAAATGTAGTATTCACCTACTTAGTAACTGAACTTATGCCAGTGCATTTGTCTTGCTAGGTGAGAAAATTGCTAGGAACAAGTCTTTCAACAGTCTTAAGGGACTAACTATCAATTAAGGCCCTAAAGTTAAAAGCTGACATCAGGCAAGTTGTTTTGTAATCTGTCCATAAAGGAGCCTTATGAATTTAGGAATAATCTTATCTTTATTCTGTAGAATAAACCTGAGCTAGTCCATTGATTTGATAGTTCATACAATTCTGAATGTTCTAAATTTAACTTTTTGCAGACTGTTCAGACCTTAGTCATACACTATGATTTGCACTACAACAATGAAGAAAACATTATTTCTCAATCCTACCTACTTATCAGTTTCAAGTGACAGGAATCAAACTTATCTCATGGAAGATAGCTTGGGAATGTACACATTAAACACAAGATAGAGTCTAGCAGTTTGTGATAAACAACTTTACCTTTTTAGCATACAGCACTATTTTCTGGAATTGACCAGTTTCAGCAAAGCACTGAATCACTTTGTTTGGCACGTTAGCACGAAGATAGACGCTGAGTGCAAGGGTTGGGTCAGCTGTCTTCACCAAGTCTCCCAGCTCCTCTGAGCACTCCAGCTGGAGTCAGAAGTGGCATTTTGTCAAGCACAAGAATGCAGAGATGTAGTATCAACAAAATATTGCTCACACTTAATTGTTACAGGCAAAAAGATTTAAGCTAGTGTCATGATTGAGCCTACCTTGTCTTCCTTCAGCCACTTCTCCAGAAGCTGCTTGCGGCCCTGCTGAAGGACAGGACGACACAGCTCCAGAGACTCAAACTTGTTCAGCTGTCCCTGGTCAAGCAATATTCCAAAGTATTGGAGTAGGGGAGAGGCCTGCCCAGGCTGAGCTGGTACACTCTGGAACTTCCTGATTGTATCACTGGTACGCAGAATTCCCTGAAGAGGCACAAGATAGAGAGAAGCTGTTTAGTTAGTGAAGGCTGGATATTAATTCAAACTCAGGTGTAAGCTATATGCTAAACTATCTACTCTTCAGCCTTCAGGATGGACATCTTCAAACCAATCCCATTCTACCAAGAAGTCTGTGGCCACAGCAAGTCCAGCCTATGGCTGGAAAGTATAGCAGGTGCTTCTTTATGGGGTACAGGAGAAAATATTAGAACAAACAAACTGTAGAGAACTAAGGCTAGTCTTGCAGCACTTTAGCTTCTGAATGTCAAGCACTGAAATGCAAGTGAGCCATGCAAGTCCACTAAGCTAAGGAAAATCCCCAGGACCTCTAAGCTTTACCTTTGGAGTTATTTACCTTTGGTGCAGATGCAGCTACTTTAGCAGCATCGGCGTAGCTTCCTTGAGCAAACAATGTGTTGAACTTCCTGGCAAATAATTCCTCTGCCCCAGCTAGATTACTACGTATGGCCATACGCAGTCCCAGGTCAGGATTCTGGAGAACATTTGTAGCATAGTTCACTATGTTGTCTTCCTCAACACATACAGAAAGCACCTAGGAAGGACAAAAGGTATATTGAGGAGTATGGTCCCTGCCACAATTACTATGAAATACAGAAAAAAAAAAGGCTATTTAGCCCATCAGTGAAGTGGCAAATTATTTAAAACACAAGTTGCTCCACAAGCAGTTCTGTACTGGGAGGTTAAAAACAGACTAATCAGAGTTACTTGCTCCCCTCCATTATGCGTGTCACATCAAGTCACTCAGTAGGTTTGGAAGGTTCCATCAGAGCCTCAGAAAGCTGAAAACCAGAATTCTGGATTTATTACCTGTCCTTTTTTGTTGACACCAATAATGCCTGAGGTAGGTTCATGAGGAGCTGTGACAAAGATAGTATCAGCACTAATACGGTTCATGTAGATGCATGCTCCAGACTCCAAGTCATACATGTGAATATATCCATACTTTGTGATCAGGTAGATAACACCATGCTTAATTCCAATCTGCCAAAAGATGAGTTTTTATTAATCAAGAGTAAGACTGTAACAGTTAAGACAGCTGCCTTTAGCCTAGTCACAAGACAGCACTGAAGGGACATGCCTTTGCACTGACACCGAGAACAAACATAGCTTCAGGCTTCTTCCTTACAAACTCACAGCAATTAACAGCTTTGCTGGCCATTTGGAGCCATAGCTCCACTAGACAGAGAGGTTGAAGGGAAATTTAAATTTATCTGCAGCAAAGGATATACTCATCTTAATGAGCCAGGCTGAGGGAGAAAGTTTAGGCATAATTAGCATTCTAGTCTAGATATGTCAGTATAAGTTTTTGTTCAGAAATATTAATGAGATAATCCTACTGTCTTCCAAGAAGGCTTACCAAAGCACCAGCAGACCCCAAACCAAGCTCAGCCACCAAGTAATCCAGTTCACCTGTCAAGTCACCTAAACTGGGGAGGCTTTCAAGCCAAGAAAGTATTTAGACAAAGAAGTACTTCCACTTTGGGACAAGCCTTCAGATGTTTTGTTAATTAAGCCTCAAGCTGAAGTACAGAGCCAAAAGAATCCTGCCAAGCTTGCTTTGTTTACCTTACTTTAAAGCATCTCTTGGTTAATTTATGAAGCTGGTCTATTAGACTGGTCAGCAGTTGCATGCTCAGACAATTTGCTTTTATTACACAATTTCTAGTCCTACAGACACACTAAGCAAAGTTTGGCCTCTCAAGACAACCATAATTCTTTCCTAAAGAACATCCAATTAATGTCCCAAATTGCCTTTTTCTGTGCTGCTATTGCAGGAGGTATGTTGGCATAGGACTCCCTGCTCCATTTGTCTCTTACAGTGAAATCTATTGAAGATTAAATGCCATTTTCATGTGAAGCTACATTAAACACCATAATGTTCTCATCTAGAACTCTGAACATTAATAGGAAGTTTAACAGCCAAAGCAATATCAGAGACATTCTATTACAAGACACTACAGAGGGTTGATTTTTTTTTTCTCTTGTTGGTGGTTGGGTTTTTTTTGGTAGGGGTTTTGTTGGGGCTTTTTGTTTGTTTTTTAACTACAGCCTTAAGCTGACATACCTGGACAAATACTGGAACAGCCTATATGTTTGTGTTTGAGTTACTCTTTTAATGTCCAGGCTACCTGCCACAAAACACTTCTCCCAGAACTAGAAAGAATGACAACAAAGCACTAGTAGAAAGCATTCCTTACAGCAGAGATGGCAGCTATTTGTCAGGCTATAAAGTTGTGGGGTTTTTTTGGAGTCAAATATTTACCTGCATTGCCACTGGAAAGTCTGTCTGTGCTTCAGGTGGGAAAAACACATCAACAGCTTTCTTAACAAATGGCTGATTTCCAGTAGCTGGCTGACCTACTTCAATTATGTGTAGCTAGAAAGAAAAGAGTACATGTCACAAGACTGCCTGCAAAGTACAGCCACATGAAAGCTCCTCTCTTCAGATGTGCTACTGAAGTCATCTGCCACACTTGGCTCATGAATACCTCCCCAGTCCTGAACCAGCAGTCTGGGGAGCTGTGCTCCAGATATTTATCAGAGGGACAAATTTTCCAGAACTTGATAAATTAAAAAAATTGGAAAAATTAAAAGAAGAAAAAAAAAAGGCAACCCATGCTTCTATGAAAGCAGACTGTATTTCTATTCAAGACAACTTGTTTGAGATGTTTTGAGTGAGACTTGTCAATGCATCAATCATTTGTGCAGGACAAGACTAAAAAGCTCAAGACATTTTAGCTTTGCCTCAGCTTTTTACAGACTGCTCAGCAACTGTAGCATCTTCAGAGAGTGTACACTGAACTGTGTGATCACTGAAGTTCTACCAGCACTGAGTTCTGCTACAGCAGGTAAACAGCTGCAGACTTTACCTTGCCCCCTGCAGGACTCCTCACAGCAAAACAGAAGAGGGTAGAAGGTTTGGCATTTCCCTCTATTTTGAATTCTGCAAAAGCTGCTGCATGGCCCTCTATAGGTTGGGAGACTTTTCTATCAACTGAGTACAGCTGCATTGCACCAACCACACGATTTTGCTAGAAAAAAAGAAGACAGGTCAGCTTTTAGAGATAAGATTTCAAGTGTTTATAGCAAGACCTTTGGGACAGTAAATGAAAAAGCAGCAAACGCCTCTCATCCCCTCCTCCAACACTTTAATCCCATTAAAGGTCATGTCATTTGTACACTAAATATATTTTTAAATTGTTGGTCCATAGAAACCAAATTTAAGAAACTATAGCACCTAGTAAGTGAAAGCAGGGCCACAACTCTCCCAACTGTTTTCAGAGCATGCTACTGCAGGGTAACTTACCTGTGCAGAAATTCCTATCAGCAGCAACCATTTTTGATGTTCATCTGTTCTGTAATTGATGATTTGGCAACCTGCAAGACTAGCATGCCTGTCAAACATCTTCTGGGGTTGTGATTCTCCCTCCATGCTCCAGTGGTAGACTGCTGTCTCTGTCACCAAGGCAACTGTATTCACAGATATCCACTTCCAGAAGATCACTTCCTCTGCCATTGTGTGGGCTTTCATTTTACTTTTCATCTCAATGTTAAAGATCTGAAGTGTTTTCCCAGCTAGTACAAAACCCAAGAAACATAATCAACAGACTATCACAATGGCCATCCTGTAGCCTGTCTATTCACAAGCACCTGTTTAACCCACTACCCCAGTGATGTTACAGACTGGGTTAGTGTTCTGCCACATGAGTCTCCTTTGATACTTGATTCATATCAAACAGAATCCCCTCCCCATGCCCAACACTTCTATCACCCCTGAGACAGAAGCAGCCTCGTTCTTATGGACACTTACATGGACATTCCAACAACTGACAAGCACGGACACCCCAATTAACTATAATCTAAGCTACAGAGCTTGTGTAAACCCTGGTTTAGGCAGCAGCACTGGTATAGGTGCTGGTGTCTAGTAGGTGTCATTCAGTATAATTAATAGAAAAATGGCTCCAGTTTGTGTCAATTTAGTAGCTACTGTGGATGACCTGGACTGAGTCCAAAAGTACAAGGCCTGCAAGAGCTTTTGAGATAGACAAAGACCACAGCTGCCATTCTGTTTTGCTGTTGAACAAACTGTGCACTTAACTAGGTGGTGAGTGGGCTCTGTACAACAGTAATACAACAAGGGCCTATTGAAGAGGCCAGTCAAAAGTTCAGAAATACTATAAAGGCCTGGGGGTTTAGTTTGAGTTAAGGTAACTGCTTCATGATTTAGGTAACTATACTGCAGGTTTAAGCTTGACTTCAGTACTCCTTTTAACTACCAGAAGCGGCTATTAAGGGTAGCCTTTTAAAATTAATGTTAACTGAACAAACCTATAAAAACTAAGGAACTCCATTCCTTTCAGAAAGTCACAGTGATGTTTTACTTCACTGCAGATGAAACGACTCTGCTCTAGAAATATTGTTTTCTGTTCACAAGACATCCACTCAAGCTGCTAGAGTATTGGCTTGTCATGTCATTATTTCTCTCCACATTTCAGAAGTGTTTTCTCTTCTAGTAAGATTTCTGACTGTCAAACTGGTAGATGTTCCTTCTACTGGGAAGTTTTGATAGATGAAGGCTGCTGGCCACTGAGGAATTGTATTCAAGAGATACTAAGCCCAAGTTAATATGCATCTCAGACTGCTCTGTAACATTTCAGCATAATTTATAAAGTAAATTGATCATATTAGTTTAATGCAGTGCCAAGAGACAACACAAGACTTCAGAGCTACCTGCAATAACTGCATAAAGAATGTTTAACCTGATCAGTTAGTTCCTAGGACAGCTTGCTAGCCTTCCTAGGACCAAAAGCAGCCTGTTTCTGATCACTTTACTCTGAATGTGCAGTTACTGTATTATACTAATACAATAAGCCCAGGCCTAACACCAGCTGTAAATTGATAGTTGGAAACAGAATATTTACTATAATGAACAAAAAATTCTCTACCAGTGGACTGGTGCTATCAGGGGCTTGACTTTGGAACTTCCACAGTGTGCAGCATCACATGCAGAAGGCAGACAAATGGTTCTGGAAGGGCTCTGGTCACCATATAAACAGGAATACCAGTATGTTCAGACAGAAAACGCTGTCAAAGTCAGTATTACACAATGTCCTTCCTAGTTTTAAGAACATGGAAGAAACCAATAAGCTACTAAAATGAGCTAAAATGTCATGCTTGTCTATTTTCTAGACTAAATTTGACTGCTGTGTTACAGTTGGAAAGTTGGAAGCTTCATCAGGCAGCTAGCTCTGGATACTGGGTGCTACAGGAGCCATGGCAATACAGGTTCTCAAGTGTGGCAACATAAATTCAAACTTCAGAACCCTAAACTGTAATTAAGTTACAAATATTTCATTATTTGGACTGAAAGAGAGCAGAAGGTACTATAAAGCCATAGCGAGGGCAAGTATGAGTGAGTCTTATGTCTACTCGAACACTTTCTTAGGCCAAGATCTGACACAAAAAGCCAGACTCTTATATAAGCTTTTCTGCTCAAGCTACTAAGACTGACCAGTCTACTTAAACTATTCTCTACAGGTGTAGTCAAGTAAGCAGATTTGTTTTTTGAACACTGGCATGAGAATTTACATTTCAGTTCACTGGAGCATGAAGTTTCTCCATCCCACAAAGAATAAAAGCACCCATGAGTGCTGCGTTCTCCACTCACACCAACTGGGGAGTATTGTCAGTACAGAGCAAAGCAAAAGACTCATGAACACAAGGACAAAGCATAAATCTTGGTACACGAGGAGAATGCCACATGCAATCCAGAAATGAAATTGTGCATACTATATTTCAGTTTAAATCAAGAACCATTTCATTTCTTTTCTGAGGGTGGGTTTGTACGTTTATTGCTCAATAATCCTCAGATTATGAGCAACTCCCAGTCATGGCACACTGAGTCACAATATGCAACAGTTCTGACTACTAAAGCCTCAGTCAATCAGCAGGGAAAGTCTGGAGTGACAGAATGACTTAACCCATATCTTCAGTGCTTCCACTGTACCTCTGCTAGTCACCATGGGTAACATATTGGCTAGGTAGTTCTGTTCATCCTCTTTTCTACCCAACCCTTTGGTCACTAGATTATTCATAGCAGAAGAGGTAACTCAGTTTGCAATACCTGACAACAGAACTTCCACGTCAATGTGACACCATTCACTTAACCTTAACTGTTCAGAGAAGCTTGTTCCCTCTGCATGGACAGAATTATACTGCTTTTGAGAAAGTCTTACCACTGGCAAGAATAAAGCTCTGTTCTTCAAAGCTGATGATAATCCATTTAGTTAGGAGGTTAGTTTTAAAACCAGATGATAAAGCTCCTTTTTAAGAGCTAGATCAATCTCTGCTAGTGTAGAGAAGACACTTTCCTTGCCAATATAGTTAGGTTAAAGGGGTCCAAGATTAAGGACAATGAACTCTTAACAGGTCTGAAATTATTTTTTAATTGTTACCTTTACCCACACCCCAGATAAGGCAGTCCTTTGCAGGATGTATAAGCATCTTAGCTGAGTCATAGATTCAGCTGAAGTCAAACATTAATGCATTAGTTTTCCACTAATGTCAGAATAAGTCTGAGATCAAAGACCAGAAGTTACAGGTTTTGTGTCAGTTCTGAGGACAGTTACTTCTTGGACCCCTAAGTAATTTCACCACAATTTTTCACAATAAAAAACCACACTTAGGCAGAAATGAATAGCACACAGGACATGCCAGCAGAGGTCTCTCATAAAAATATTGCAACTTGGTTTTGTCTATCAACTGTACTTTCATCACTTAACACACACACAAACATTAAGAGCACACTCTTCTTCACTTGGTACAGTCAATAGTCAAAGCAGCCAAATAGTTGACAATAAGCCAATGGAGAATGTTTCTACTGTAATACCAGCTGAGGATTAAGATCCCCCACCGGGCTATGAAGTGAACTGTCAAATGGCTACCTCAAAGTTCAGTACTTTTTATGAGATTAGACCATTCTGTACTACTGAACATGAAATGTCATGACAAAGTTCACTCACCATCTGTTTAGATAAGATGCAGGAAGAAAAGTACATAGTAACAGTTATTGAGATTAAATACCAGAATTTGGTTATTTAAGAAAAGAGCCAGAGATGTATTACAAATTATTTCTTTGAGCTCAGAATGCTACTTAAAGCAGTATCAACATCACAGGTACTGGTAAGCAGAGGTTTTCTATCTGCAAGATCTCACAAATGCCAAACTTTTAACATTGTTGTACATTCAGACTTTCACAGTTACTTGGAATCCTTATGACATTTTGTTGGTATCTAGTAAGTTCTTCAGAGCTACAAGAAAGGGCCAGGACAGAGCAGAGAGTAAGAATGGCTTTTGACCCCCATTCATCTTTACAAGTGCCCATTATGTTTACAACACCAGTTTAAAAGGAAAGTATACCATATCTTGACCTGGTTTTCTGTGAGAACAGGAGGCTGCAGTGCCAAGCCCAAGCATCTCACACCTACTTGGAGGGAAAAGATCCAAAGATGACTGAAAAATCCACTGCCAAACATATAGCATGCAAGTTCAGGCAAGAATTCTTATCCTCATAATATATTCTTCTTAGAAAGTTGACATAAATCTTAAGAGCATACCTAGGCACTAGTACAGATAAACAGTAGGTTTCACACTGCAGGAACAAAGGGTTACTCACCTTTTAGCGCAATGACTTTAGAGGCTGGATTCATGATGGCACTTTCGGCAGAAATTGGGCGTCTGATGGGTGTTGTTGGGTCACTCATGTCAATTATCACTACTTGTGCCTGCTCTCCCACCTTCTCCCTGATGCAGATGAATTTGTCAGATTCCATTGTTAGGGTGCTGAATCCAATATTTGCTGGGTTAATGCCTAAATTCTGGAGCTAGAAGGACAGAAGAGAGTGCTTTATTATCCTTCATATGTTGAAGGTCTAACTCAAGTGTCCTCCAGAAGAAAATGCAAGGCTGGCATATTTATGTGACAAGAGTGTATCTTATGGGACAATGATTTATCTTCTGATTCTCTTTGTTCCATAGGTAAAAAACTACACAAGTCTCAGTATTCAAGTTCTAAAGACATTCCAAAGTTGTGCTATTGATGCAAACTAAAAGGGGTTTTAACCTAAGTATTTATTGCTTAACTTGGTTCTACTGTATGTTATCAATAGCACCACTATTCCAGATTTAGCAAGTAAAATTGGTAAATTTAGTATTAAAAACTTCAGTGGCATAACTACAGCATACAGCATCAGGGGGTCTTATGGAAAGCACCAGTTACCCTTATGCAACCCACTCCCAGCAACATTATGGAATTAAGTCTACATAGCAGGTCTCAAAAGGCCTATTTTTACAAGTGGATTTGTCCATCTTGCTTCTCAGAATCTAATCCTTGCCAGTGAAAGCTAAGAAAGATGTGTTAAAATAATCAGTAATTCCAGCTCTCCTTGCTCTAGAAGACAGCTATTTTCTTTTGTTTTAACTGTTTCCATTCACTCCCAATTTCAGGCTAATAGGAGCAGGTGGCAGTGAATGAGTATCACTGTTACAACTGGTCTGCAGCACATCAGATTTTCTGTGCAGCACACCCCAGCTTGGTATGCATGCAAGCTGCAGTTTATACAGCAGTAATTGTGACAAGCCTGAGCACCTGCTTTATGCCCCAGAGCAAAACTTTTCAAGCACAGGAACTGTATCAACTTCACTGAAGCTTCTTAAGGGATTAACCTACACTGCTTTTCAGTGCAGTACAAGTGAAAAAATGACTGCCCTCAAGGAGGCAGGACAGAAAACACCACCAGCATCAGTGAGTCATTAAACTCCTTTGATACATACCATCAGGACCTTCATGCAATAAACTAAACCCCTTGGGCAACAAGCCCCACGATGGTGTCATAAACACTGTTTTAGTGTGTTTTGAGTCAGTTGACCATGACTTGTTACAGCTTCTGTAAAGCTACCCACTAAATCATAAATTGGGTATGTAACAGATGCCTAGAAGTGTGGTGTGTCAGGACTGTGCCCAAAAATGCTTCAGGAATTGTTTTCTATTCAACTTACTAATGAAGAGCTATTCAGCTCCATAACTGCTGATCTCTACATACTCAAGTTTCAGTAATGCAATACAAGCCAATGCAATCAGGCTTTCATCTTAAATAAAAGTTACTCCCTACATAAAAAGTTGTTCTTTATGTCTATGAGGAGCATTGGATCACACAGTGAATGAGTCTGCCTACCACATGGGGGGCACTCTTAAATCCAGTGAGGAAATACAGGCTCTTCAGTGCTAAATAGCTGAACCAAGTCATGATATGGAGCCCCACCTCTTGAATACAAGTCCAAAAAGTCATTTGCAGCTTGCAAATATCCTGAGTGCTTTTAAGTGCATGTGTCTAGCCAAAGTAAACTCATGAAAGCTATTATACTTCATCTCAGTCATGCCTATTGCACAAAAGATAGCAATTTCTCAACAAGACTCCTCAGACTACCCAAATAGAAAGTGTTTTTGTCCAGAAAATTACAGAAGTAAATCTACATCCTTTACATTTAAAACCAGGATACAGTAGTTTCTCAGTGCCGCACCAAGATGCATAAAATTTATGCATCAGGAGCACATCATGCACACAAATTTTTTCATGTTAGTTGACTGTGCTCAAGAGAGCACAACAGAAAATTACTCAACAGATACTAAAACTCCCTCTACAGATCCATTTCTCTGTCCATGTAAAGGAAGAAGCCCCCACCCCGGGAACCTGAGACTGTATAAGCAACAGCTTTCTCTGCTGGCAAGAAGAGGTTTTTGCTAGTGAAAACTGAAAAAAATAAAAGCTCAAAAGGGAACAAAGACAAACTTTTAAGAGACAAGCAATGACTGAGTAAAGGAAAAGTTTAATTTTAGATCAAGAACACTTTGTACACTGAATTCCAGTAGTACTGCTTCCAGTCTATGCCCCAGTATATTTAGTCTTCTACAGCATTTCCATTGTAAACTACAATCCCCTTGGAGGAGTTCAATCTGGTAAAAAATTTATAATTCACTGCTCCAACAGAAGCACTGGAGTTAAGAACCTGATTAAATCACAGTAGCTTAAGTGTGTACAAGTACTTCACTACAGCAGAGCTGGCATGTACTGCTGCTGCAGCTGGTCAGCTATCAGGGGTAAAAACTAAGTGCTTATCATACTCCTCTTCATTGCTATTGGACTTAATAATGGTACCCTCTGCGGGAACAAGGAGCAAGATGAAAGTTCTTTATAAAATTTTGAAAACTCACTGCCGAGTTCACATCTAAAAACTGTTCAATTGCATTAAATGGAGCTAAATAAACAGTAAGACTTGAGTTCATTCTCAGCCTGATGACTACATCAAGACCTGGATACCTTTCTTTTACTGCAGGTATTCTCCACCTTTCAGCTCACATGCTCACACAAGCTGCAACAGCTTCAAATATAACATGTACTGAGACTGACAGTCACTCCTCCTGCGCAAGCTTGGAGCTATGGTTCAGGCAGGAATATGATCAACACAGCGAAATGAGCTTCACAAGGAATGTAAATAATCTGATCTCTGCTACTCCTCCAGTTTTACATGGACCAAGATCACTGTTTTACCTCATGCTATCATTTATCCACTTCCAGCTAGAGACAGTGGGAGGGAACAGTTCAGTATTTAGCACTGAAACTTAGACTTAGTTTATCTGCAGAGCACTTTCTGCATCCTTCAATTCTTCTTTTAGTAAAGTGCATACAAGATTCTGAACTTAAGTGAAATAATGTTTCATCAGTAACTGGCTAAATTCAGAATTCCATACTTATTGCACTAATAGCTAATTACTTAAAACCATATAAGGTATAAACAGTACACAGACTGACTGAAGGTACACAAAGATTTAATGTAGGATTACTGAAACACGGCACAGTTATAAGGAACTGTAATGGTTTTGGATTTAACATCATAAAGCAGCATACTAGATCTGTTACACTAATTTTCAATATAACAATTCAACTGTAGCCAAGCCAATTTCTTGGAAGTAATGGGGGAGGGAGGAGATTAAGCTGATAAAGCTAAATATGAGTGACAGTGAAGCTTTATAAAAGGAAAGACCTAATCTTTTCATTAATTCCCTAGCAGTCAATAATAAGCAGCATGTATAATTTATTCATGACTATAAATGTTTACAACACATATTAAGTTAGAGCTGATAAAACTGTACTGCAGATATCGAGCCAGAGCAAACATTACCAGTTCCCACATTCCTTATGATTTCTCTCTCCATTTATCTCACCGTGTAGAGCCAACTGTAGAAGCAGCACTGAGGAGGCTGACTACATTCCTACTCCCAGCTACCACTAATCTCAGTTTCTCTTCAGCAGAGTACTGCTTTGGAGCTACTACACTCAAACTGGGGGGAGAAGTAGGAAAGAGTGAATCCTGAGGAAGAGTTTGGTTCTACACATTAGCAGCAGGGGTCCCAAGGCTTCCTCTGCTCCTCTGTGCAGCCTCCACACTCAGGAAAAGTCCCTCAAGCACAGACTTAGTCCTTTCAAAAAGATCAAATTATTTAGGCGCAAAAGCAGGTGGTAGCAAAAAATAGAATATGACTTCAGTACAAATCCCCTGAGAAGCTGCTAGCCCCCCACCCAAAACAGAAATTCTACAATGCTAATATTGGCAGTGTTACAAGACACACAACACCAGGCATCACAGAAACAGTCATTTAATATGCAAAGCAGTACATTACGTCTCTGACATACTCAGTGTGATGCCTGCTCATCATTATTGTATAGACCAAATACATTCAGGAGGATTCGCTACGTTTGCTATTGCTAAATCATAAAAACTATCATTTTTTTCTAAGGAGAGTTAGTTACTACAATCACTGCTGTACTGGGGTGTAGTGGGGGGGTGTTGGAGAAGTGACAGTATAATTCTTCTTCATTATATTCAACCCAACCCATGACAACTCTGAGGAGCAGGTGTGTCTGCCCCCTCGGGCACAGAGACCAGACACTTCTGGAGTTTGCCCTATTGCTGTTTTGCAGGCTAGGGCTCCTTCTGCAGTGACCGAGACAGTTCTTCCAGTCAGGCAGAAAAAACACTTCCCAAAAGGAGCTGGAAGCATCAATAACAATTTCCCAAGCCTAAACACTTCAAGGGGCACACAGTCCCCACCGATGGGTGATACCCAGTCCATATTTTGAAATGGATGCCCCATTTGACAGAAAGGGGCGGTGCAGAGACAGCAGGATGACTTGCCAAGTCCACTTCCTGTTCTCTCATTCATTTAGCAAATTCCTTTAATTCCTGCCTCAAACTGCATGTTCAGAGACCGCGGTTCCCTCACTCCATTTACAACCTTCTCTCACTACTAGTTCACAAGGAGACAGATAAACCGGTTTGTCTGTGCTGCATCCATTAGTCATGGATCTTTTCCAACGCTGGCACCATAGCTTTCACAGACTATTAAGAACAGAACGATGTCACTTTTTAGGGAGGGCTTTTTAAGAATATTGTTATGTTTGGAAGGAGGGAGGCTGTGCAGCTTCCAAGTCCAAACGGTTTCTTGCACCTCATCTCACCAATTTCCTCCCAATTCGCAGCTGCACAGAAAGCGGTTCCCAGGAACCTCCGCGATCCGCAGGCTGATGACCGTTTAGGTAAAAGACAAAAAAACACACACAAAAAAAAGCCTCGACAGCTTTGCAAGACCCAGGCGCCCACCGAGGGCTGAGGCGGGGGAGCCCCGGGGGAGCAGCCCGGCCCGGCGCCTCCCCCTCCCCGGAGCGGGAGGTCCCTCGGGCGGCGAGTGACTCTGCACAAATCGCGGCGGCTCCGCAGGCTGCGGAAAGGCAGCCCGGGGGATGGATGGAGGGAAGGAGGGAGGGATGGAGGGACGGATGGACGGACGGAGGCGGCAGCCCGGGAACCCGCACCGGGGGCGGGCTCGGCCCCGCGCGCCCTCCCGCAGCGCCCAGCGGGACGGCAGCCCCGCACCGCGGGGGAGGGAAGGAGGCAGAGGGGGTCTCCCCGCCACAGCGCCCGCAGGAGGCGTCCCCGCGGCCCAGCTCCCCCCTCCCCTCAGCGCGCCCCCAGACCCGCCTAGGCCGCGGCCCCCCTCCCCTGAGGGGACAGGGGGAGGCAGGGGAGGGGGGCGCAGCCCCGTCCCCGCGTCTCCACCGCCCGCGCCGCCCGCTCACCTGAAAATGCTCCTGGAAGCGAATGGGCAGTATCTGGGCCATGGCTGGGGCAGGGGCCGGGGCCGGGGCCGGGGCCGGGGCGGGCGGCAGCAGCGGGGCAGGCGCCGCGCACCCCACACGGCGGGAGGGGGGGGGGGGGGGCGGCGCAGGCCCAGTGCCCGGCTGGGAGGCTGCCCCGGCGGGCTCGGCTGCCTCGGCTGCTCCGGCTCGGGGCCGCTCACTCCGGCGGCGGGATCACTCCGCACCTCACCAGCCTGCCAGGGTCTCCTCAAATAGTCCCTCCCCGCGGCGTTTCTTTCCCCTCCCCATCGCTCCCGCCTCTCGCCCGTCCTCACTCCCCGCCGCCTTCTTCTGCCCCGCCGCCTCCCTGCTCCCCCCAAGCGGAGGGGCTGGGGAGGGGGCTTCAAGGGGGGGGGGGGCGGGGGGAGCCGCCCCCGCCCCTGCTGCATCCAGCGGAGATGGGCGGCAGGGGTGGTCAGAGCCCAGGTATCCTTCCGCTGCTGCCACAAGCACTCACGTGACCCGCCCCTGCCCCACGCGCGGGTGGGCGCTGCGCCCCTCGCGCCCTGTCCCTGCGGCCGCCCCGCCCCGGCCCCAGCGCCCCGCCCGGGGCCGCGGTCCCTTCCCCGCGGGGGTCGGTGCTGGGGGTGATGCTCCCTTCAGGGCTGGGGAGCTCCCGCTGTGGGTGAGGAGAGGGGCAGGGGACTGCCCGGCTGTGGCCCCCGGGGGGCCGGGAGCAGGCCTGTGCCCGCGGGCACCTGCCGTGGTGGCTGGTTGTGGCGAAGAGCGGCTCTCCTCCTCCTCCTCCTCCTCCTCCTCCTCCTCCTCCTCCTCCTCCTCCTCCTCCTCCTGCTCGGCCTGGACACTGGGACGCCCTGGCCTCAGGGACACAGAGGGACGCGTGGCTTTTGACAGTCACGGGGCGTGAGGCCCCGGGCGGCCCCGGCTCCTCAGCAGCCCCCGGGAGCCCCGAGGCGCCGGGCCCGGTACCCGCCGACGGGTCATTGCGGGGCCGGGCGCGAAGGGAGCCGGGGAGGCCTGTCACCGGTTAAAAGGTATGTTGGAAAAGCCATCCTGCTCTTCTGCCCTCGTGGATTGCTGAATTGCAGTGGGTTTCCTTCCCCAGAGAGCTGACAGCGTGAATTGGAAAGTTAGGGAGTAACAGTGACGGGTCCAACACGCAGGAGCTGTTCCAGCACTCCTACCTGCCTATTGGTATCAGATGGGGGAGGTGAAGGTAACATTTCTGCTACTATGTTTCCCCTAAATTACAGTAATCCCTCCAGGTGGAAGCGGATTGCTGCAGTGTTGCTACCTCCGGCAGTTTTACCGGGAGCATCGTGTTGTTCACGTTTTCCCAGAGAGCTGAGCTCTGGGAAACACGAGATTACAGGAGGACTTCTGATTTAATTTTTTACAAATTAGTTTCTCATGCTGTGGGTTGCAAAGAAAAGCTGAACAAGGGACCCCTGAAGACTTGAAACCAGAAGACAGATGAAAACAATTCCAAATATATTCCGATTTAAACCCTCATTATTTTTTCTTAACCTCATTCATTTTTAATATATGGGGCTGGGAATTGCCAAAACGGGGCTAGGTTTCCAAAGGAATTGTAGGCATGGCACTGCTGAGACCCCTTGCTTCCTACTGACAAAGACAATGGCTGCAGCCATGGGGAAGCCTTTGCCATGTGTGGGAAGGTCTTGAGGTCTACAGCTGGGTTAAGGACACCCTGAACAGACCCTGGAACAGGTGTCAGAAAGTGCTGGTGATAACTCCCCATCCTTCAGAAAATCTGAGATCAGTAGCTCTCCCTGGAGGACTCAACATTGGGGTTAAGCACCAAGATCTGTTCCCTCAACAGCAAGCAAAAATGGCACTGGGGTGGAGACAAATTTTCTTCATATGGCCACAAGAGGGGTTTGAATTGGGTTGAGTCAATAGGTTTCTTAGTAGCAGTTTATTCAGGGTGGATGACCTGTAGCAGGGTCCTAAATGAGGGCGAGTCAGCAGTGTTGCAGGACAAGACCATCAATGGGATGTCAAGACATGATCATTTCTGTAGAATGAACTTGTTCTGTGTTTGCTCCTGTTTGCTGCCTTCCTTCACAATCACTCTAGGGATGCTAATTATTTATATCCAGAGCTCAAATTGCTTTCTAATTTATAGATAACTAACTCTGTTTACAAAAACCAAAACAAAAAAACCAAAACAAAAGAGCAATAGACTTTTACAACTTACTTCACAAATGAAGTAAGACCTTTTAAGTAGTGTACCTAGTTCTGTGATATATATTTTTGTATCATTTATATTTTTAAGCAAATTATGGCAAAGGAAAGAAACACCAGGTTTCAGTCTCTAAGACATTTTATTATCGAGGGCTACAAGTGCACAAAAATCACTGTGTTGTGTGCAGTCACTCTTAGTAGTCTGGCACTAAACTGCTGACATGAACTAGAGAGATCACTGGCTAAGGAAATTAAGACTCTGTTAAAGTATAATTAAAATTAAAGGTCTGTTGTAGTTCTCCAATCCCGTTTTAATAATATAATGCTTCATGCCCACTCCCAGCTGGCCAAATCCTAATTACAACATCCCATAATTTCTGTAGTAAAAAAAAAGCACCTCACTTTATGTAAAAGTGCTTTGCCACACTTTTGTCTGGTGATGTCTCTCTCATTTGTGCCTTCCTTCCCTCTTCTGTGTGTAAATACCTGTTGTTTTTTTATCACATGGCTCTACTCTTTGCAAGCATGATCAGCCCTGAAGTGCAGTAGCTGGTAGTGTTGGAGATTTTGACATAAATTTAAAAAAAAATGGGAAAAGTATTTTGCCATCTTTTCTCCAGTTTCCAACTAGCTGAGCTTCCATAGCTAAAGAAACTGACCTCTGTACAGTCAGCTGTGTGCATTTAACTAAGTCTCTTACCCTTGTTTTTTATATTTAATTTGGGATCTCTTAATGGAAAGGCACTACTGGCTTTATTTGAGGTATTTCTCCTACAAACTGTAGCCTATGAAAAGGAAATGTAAAGGGTCTCATGTCTCTCAACTTTTGCTGTGCTAGTACTCCTCTGAATAGTTCACTGCTGCTCTCTCACTCCTTTGGAAAATCTCTAGCAATCCTCTAACAACAAAAATGGAGAAGCTCCTGGTAAATGTTCCTCTATGTTTTCAGAGGCTGCTCTCTTCCAGATGTTTGGTTTTCTGGCTTCTCCTATGGATGGCAGCCTGATGCTCTCTCTTTTCCATTATTTGAGAACAGCTCTGAGAAGAGCTGCATTTTTGTCTTGGAGTGGCTGTTATTTACATGGAAAAATCTTACATGTGTTGTGCATGTTCCTAATCTTCCTCACACAGAATCAGCCAAGAAAGTCTCACTGGAAAAGCAACTTGCATTTCTTTTAAATGCTCCTCTCAGTCTTGTTCCACAACATCAGTTCAAACCACAGTTTAACTACAAAAGTGTTCAATTTGCAAATGTTTGGCCACTTTGCTGTTTTGATAAAAAATAAAAAGACACCATCACATATTCTGGTCTAGATGAGAGAGCATCTACTTGCTGACAGCAGGAGATCTGCCTGAGTGTGTGGACAGCCAAAGCTCCAAGGGACAGCGGGTCTGCAGTTGGCCTTGCACATCCCTGTGGCTGAACACTACAAACTGCTGGAGAGCTGTTGTGTGTGGCCCAGCAGTGGGTGCAGCCTGGTTGATCTGCAGCTGTTCCCAGCTGTGTGTTGCCTGGCTGTGTTTTGCCTGACAGATACAGGCAAACCTTGGGAACACTTAGTCAGCAGGCACAGCACAAAGATGTTGTGTTGCAGCAAAGACAGAGCATCACAACACAACTCCAAAAGTTCTGATTTGTTCTCTCACGGGGAAAACTGACATTTCATGCATCTCACGGCCCTCACTAATGGCTCTGTTTGCTTCAGGATCCAGTTTGAAATTGGACTCCTTGTTTTTCAAACCACACCCTCACTCCTTGGACTTCTTTCCAGCTTGTCTCCTGGAGATGGTGGAGCCCTCCCCTTTCCTCCCGCCTGTTTCTTCTCTCTCCTTCCAACAGGCTCCTCACTGCTGAGTCAAGAGCTGTCTCCTGTCATCATCTCCCTTCCAAAACTGACTCCCTTCTACATGTCCCGCAGTCATTCTCCATTTTAGTGCAAAATTCCATTTGAGTAATATTCTTTTGCCCTGGAATTTAATTCCTCTTTTCCCATCTGTTCTTGTTATTGAACACATAACTCTGGGCCATACAAAGCACTCTGAGGTTCTGGGTGAATTTCTTCTGTGGTTTTTGGGATTGTGCAAGCTCCTGAGAGCAGACTGGTAACAATTGTAAAAGTAACGTTTTTGAAAAAAATATTTTAAATGTAAAGAATCTGCTGGAGTTGTTCAGTATGTAACTGTTTAATGTTTTAATTCCCTTTGGTTCATTCTCTGGCAAGAGAATGTGGTACACACCTAGCATTAAAGGAAAACTGCTGTTATGGTGGATTTAACTCCTGACACATTCTTGATAAAGGTCACTTTACTAAATTAGTTTGCTATGTGAAGCCCCATCCTGTATTCCCTGTGTATTGGAAGATCTGGAGATGATAGATTCTGATGGCATTTAATGTCACAATGAACAGAAGTGTCTAGAGACAGTAGCAGTGTGGGCTGGAGGTCTTTAGATTCCCCACAGAGCCAGTGCCATGATGATACGTAATTTACCTGTAACTCACCAACAATATGCCTGCCTTTCCTCCCAGAAGCATTTCCACCTAAAGAAGCCATGTCTGCCTGTCTTTGTGCACTGTGCAGACATTCATGCTCCATGTGTTCATACAGTCATTTGTGTCTTCTTTTGACACTTATGTTCTGCAGGGTTTGCTGCACAGATGCTGAATTACTTGCAGGGCAGTTTATGAGCTGAAATGGCAACTCCTCCAGCCCAGCCTTGTAAAAACAGGTCTCCTGGTCAGTGATGCAAAGCTGAGTAAAGGGCATAGGAGTCCAAGTCGGTCTTCAAAACCCTGACAGATGGGTCAGGGCTGCTTGCTATGTCAACCTTTTTAGAAGCTGAATTCCTCCAGAATGTTTTCTAGCTTATCCATCACTTGCATAGAGGGTGAACATGTTATTTGAAAATATAACTAATGGAAAGAAACAAGGTAGCTAAAATAAATCAGGTGGGCATCTATTGCTAGTTTTGCTAGTTCAGGAGCCAAGTTACAGTTACAAATAGAGCAAGTAAGATCTTAGCCTAAATGGTCTGAAGGGTTAAATACCATTTAGGAGCATAAGTAGGAAGTGTGCATAAATAGGACATGAGAATAAAAGGCTGGAAAGGACCTGAAGGGGTCTTGTGATTATTACTACCTCTGTCCTACAGCAAGACTGAATGAGCCAATGTTTTCTAATTGCAGATTAACAGGGTGAATTTGGGAAATGCTGAATGTATTGACTGCTTAGGCCCTCCAGCTATTTCCTTTTAAATAGATCCTTGACAGGGAAACCTCAGTGTTAATTTTCTTGTCATTATTACAAGATCCAGGAAATAGAATAAAGCCAAGAAAAGCAGACACGCCTTTATATTTTGAAGTGTAGTAGTAAGCCATGCAGAGAGTAAACAGACTTCTAATTTTCTACAGGGCCTTTAAAATATATTTCCCCTTCTCTTAGTCCTAGAAAGAAGCACTCTCTAAAATTCATAAGCTATGAATTCCCCTCATCCCCAGAAGGAAACAAGTCTTTTATGACCATGCTGGTCTTTTATGACCTGGGTTTTCCTGTTTTCTTTTCCCCACTATAAAAAGTTTTGAGACCATTGGTCAAATTCAGCCATATGTGATAGAGAGGAATAAACTCAAACATACTCAGTATCTGCAAGTTTCAGGAAAACAGGCAGCCAGAGAGTGGAAACAGTTTTTTGTTTTTTGGGGTTTTTTTTATTTAGAAGGAAATAAAGAATGGCTGAAGTGGGAATTCAGCCCTTACTGACAAATCTATGTAGCAGTCAACCCAAATAATGGAAAAAAGATCTTTGACCAGGGTCTGCACCTTCTTGAATTAGTTTTATCATTCATAAAATATTTGTATTCCCTTTCTTTATGCCTAAATTCCTGCTCTTTATGAATCTGTGCCTTTGTTGGCATGAAATTTAAAGATAAGTTCAGAAATCCCTTCCTGAAAACAACATTATTTCCAGAACTATGTTCTCCCCTTCAAAAGCCCTGTTTTATTTTGTTTTTCTATCAGCTTGTAGGATTTCAGGAAGCTGAAGATAAAAGTCACCCTAATTTTCTTACTCAGTCTTGGCTTTCTCTGTCTTGAATTGTTTGTGGAACAGGTTTTAATGGAAGTTCTCTCCATTTCATGGTTCTTAATGACACGTACAACCTTAATGTAACAAACTGGCTTTTCTGGAACTTCAGTCTTAACTAGAATTGTCAAGACACAAACAGAACACAAAGATGTTGCCCAGAGAGGTTCAACAACCATCTGTGTTTTCTACCTTTTAGATTTTTGAGAAAATAATGAGCAAGGCAGCTGTGTTAGAGTAAAATGTAGGTAAGCAGAGACTTACATGCTCAAATTCCTCAAATAACAAAATGTCTAAATTACCTTTAGAAAAAATCCTGCCAGTGCTAGCAGAAGCAATATAAAAGCAATTTAGCTACCCTGTCACTAGAATGAATACAGATGACACAAGCTTAAGACAGCTGTGTCCCTTTATGCCAGTGCTTTCAGTGTCACTGATCCTGTTGGATGAGGGAGGTTAAAGGCAGAAAACCTCTTGTGCAGAGGCAGCCTTAACTAGCAGCAGAGGGAATTTACAATCCTATCTTTTTTGAGTATGGTTAATCTTTTTAGAAATACTTGTCTTTTTAGAAAGAACCTCCTGTATGTAAAGAGTATTTGGTACTTTCTGGTTTTTTAAAGGCCTTAGGGGTGCCTTGCAACATAAAATTGATGTCACAAATTGATTTTTGGCAAACTGTGCTTTCCCAGATACACAGAATATCTTTAGCAAACACAAAAATGAAAGGAGGAGCATACAAAGTGCTAGTGAAACCATTTATTTAGCATTTTGTGGGCACATTTCTTTGCAGATTCTTCATCCTCATAGTGGAAAAATGTGATCTAATGAAGTACTAATTTTGAAAAGAATGTGTGGAGATCCAGTTATGCAGCAGCTTTTAGTCGCCTCCCTCTTTCTGCACCAGGCAATGCTGCACACAGGAAGCAAAGGAATGATTTCTAGTCCCAGTGTCAGTTTTCCCTCTTCAATCCTAGTTCTCCACAAGTAATTTTTTCCTCCTCAGCTGGTGTCTAGTGTGATCCAGTTTAAAATTCTGATTCGATTAAGGCTCTGTAGCAAGAGCACATCAGAAGTCTTTGTGTGTTTCTGTCCATTTCATGAAGACTGAAACTTGACTGTTAAGAATAATAAGCAGCTGTTGTTTGTTTTTTTTCTTTGGTTATGCTGGAAGAGAAATAAATAATTGAAAGAAACAAGTTTAGTCTTAAGAAATAACCACATTAATGGGCCCTCCCAAAGATCCTTAAATATCTGTGTGTTTATCTTCTAGCTCAGAATGTGACTGAGGCAGCACATGATGTGTTGCCTGATGCAAGAACTATGTTCAGTTAATGCATATTGCCAACTTTGTGTCTGCAAACAGGAGCTTGATTTGCTATGCCTGGGCTGTGACTGATTCTACTCATTCACAAAGTGAGTGAACAAATGGCTGCATAAATGTCTGGTAAAATACATGAAACTGTGTTGAGCTTTTTGATCAATTATTCCAGAACAAGGATGGTCAAATCTAGACTACAGGATTAAAACACAACCCAAATCTGTCCACATTTTGGAATGGTCTGTACCTTCCCAGTACCATTCTTGTCAAAAAATGATCCAGTTGGATTTGTCAGAGATGCCAAGTTTCTGGTAAGCTGTCAGCATGGTCCTACTGGTCAGTTTAGGGCTTCCTGATTTGTTTCCCTGGTGTGTTACCTCCTCAGCTGTTGGGTTATGAAGCAACAAGGCAACATTTATACTGCTAATCTCAGATATCACTTCCTCTCTATTCATCTCCATTCATAGTTACATACGACACACAATATTATTTTTAGCTATATTAGGCTTGCATGTAATCCAACTTTCCAGCTTCTCTCTGTATTATGTAAATAAAACAGCAGGGAAAATGAGCCTTTTGTCCCCTTGTGCCAGGAGGATATGCTGAACATCAACACAGACGTGTTCCTGAAGACCAAACTGTTTTCTGGAAGCCTGCTCAGACATTTCAGAATCCATCTGTTTTCTGTAGAATGCAGTTATTTAAAGCACCAAAGTTCATTTCAGAGACATTGTGCAGTAGCTGCTGTTTATGTTGATATTTCTGATGAGGCTCAATATTGTCTATTTTCCATTATATCTCAACACTGCCTTTAATTGCCCCTTTTCACCAGATTTACATAATATTCCTCATGGCTGTTCACACACTTTCCTTTGCTTGGCAATCTTCCAGTCACTCCATACTATAGACAGAGGTACTAAAACCACAGAGCAGTTGATGAGTCAAAATAAAACAGTGTTATACTACATGGCCTACAGATGACTGAACAGCTACACAACAGAGCACCTACCATCAGAAGTTCTATTCCTTAAGACTGCTCATTTTAAGTACTTTGGGTATGCAAAAAATGTTGTAGAGGCTTAACAAATGTCTCTTCAAAGTGATCTAATTCCTTTTTTTGTCACTACTTCAAGGAAGGGTAAATCAGAATTAAGGATTTTCTTAAATAGCAAATGAAAATAGTTCTTACAGGAATTGGCTTCATAACCCTGATACTTGAGACAGGGGAAGCAGAGACATCCCCTGGAGACTCAGGCAGATCATTAACACAAGCCAGACTGACTCACCAATACCTCTACATGTGCCTAATGGCAAAGATGTAAGGAAGCTTAATGGTTTTAATGTGCTCAAAATAAATATCTGCCGATTTCTGAAATAAGCACATTCTTGAGCTAAGGCTCTGGCTTCTTACCTTCTGATGCACCCAAACTCCACTGCTCTGTCATTGCCACTAGCTGCTGCTGTCCAGTGGTGCAGGGAAACCATCAATGTGCTGCTGCCTCCTAGGGTGAGGAGCTGCTTTGGTTGTGCTGTTACCTCACTTGGGCACAGGTGAAGCCCTCAGGCTCCTGGCAGGCTGCCACGTGTTGGCTTGAGTGGGGGATAGGGCCTCCACATTGCATTTCAAACACTCTAAGCAGTGTTTGAAAAAAACCCAAAAAGCAGGCAATTCAAATAAGTGTTTATTTAGCTTATGGAGATTGCAGAAAGGAAAACAACTCCAGAAATTCAAAGCTAGAAATGCTGGAGCAGTCAGGTACATCAGATTCCTAAGAATGAGCTTCCTTCCACCACCTGCAGCCACCAGGATGACAGTCTGACTGCACCATCATTCTCAGACACTGCACAGGATGAGCAGTTGAAGTGCAGCTCAACAAAAAGCCTTTCAAAAGGGTCAAGAGCAAAGATTCAGGCAGTACACTTAACACCTGGAGATGGAAAAATCCTGTTTTTCCTTCCACATGTTTTGCAATCACTGTGCCAGGAAATTCTTAAATCACACAAATTTCAATAATGAACATGTTGCTTGGGCAGCACATGAAATTGCTTAGGGATATGGCTGAGGAAAACAACTTTTCAAAGTCAGTAATAATTAAAGATCAGAGAGAGGAGCTCAGGTACAACTTAAACGGACTTCTGAAAACAGCACTGGTATGGAAGGACATTCCCCTGATTGATACAAGTGAGCATTATGAGAAATTGTTTCCAAAAAACAGAGGAATCTGTTCAGTATTTTCTCCTGTAATTCAGCACAAAAGTTCCCATGACATTTTTGCTCAACAGGGAAGACTCTGCCACTTAATTAGGAGAGGGACAGAGCAGACCCACTAAGCTCTTCCGTACCTAGAAGGCCATTTTTAAGTCTTTTGAGAACAAGGCTGCATTTGCTGTGCCACAAATGCTGGTGTGCAGTATTCTAGAGTTGTTCTGTGGTTTAATAAGGTTGGTGCATTGATAACAGAACACTGACAAGCTATTTTTCTCATCTGCACTTTAGCTAATGTTGCAGTTCAGTTTTAGTTGATTAGATCTTGCTCAACATGTCCCAACAAAAATTAACCCCTGGCTGAATTACTGCAATTCTGTCATTTGGGACAGAACATCCTTCTCTCCATATCATGACAGTCTAATTAATATTTTCTGAAAGACATAAGAAATGCTCTGTGAGACAAAACAAACTGATTAATAATTTGTTCAATCTAGGGAGAGACTAAAAGTCAGAAGTAGAGGGCCTACACTTTACCTATTTTACAAAATACCTAATGTCACTAAGACATTGAAGTAAAACCAAGTCTATAATTTTTCCCGACAGCTCTAACATGCCTGTTTTTAAATGACACGCTTTTTTGGGCAGCATCTCCCACTCCCTAGGGCTGTAAGCACCTGACAAACACACTCCAAACTATTGTTTCCTTTCTGCATGAAGGGTTAATAAACAGAATAGCCTTGGTGGCACACTTCGTACTTTTTCTGCCCTAACTGACCCTGGAAGGTTGCAAGACACTGGAGCTGGGCAATGGTTTCTTCTTCCAAGCACTAGAAATTCTAGCAGGTTTTCAGCATGCTGATCTGCAGACAGAGCTCACCCTTGGCAAATGGCTGCTATCCATTCACAGAACAAACAGATTTACAGTTAACATGGAAGAAAAACAAAGATCCAGAATGAAGATGCCAAGGAGGTCCATTGTTTTCCCCAAGACATCCAGAGCTGGAGCTGAAAACCCATTTTCTAGGTCCTGCCTCAACAACAGCGAAGTCACAATCCATCTGGACTTTTTATAGCTGAGGCAGGGCTCCAAAGTCACTGTATTTAGAAAACCCTGCCTGGCATTCAGGGATCTTCCCAATTTGGCAGTTGGCTCTTTCTGGGGATATCTCCCTGCTTGCTCTCAAGCCCTACCCAGCTTTCAGTTCTGCCCCCAAAGCTTTCTCTCCCATCTCCCACTGTGCTCTTTGCATTACTTTGATTTTTCCATATGCAACAGTAAAGTGCAGAGATGGCAGAGCTCTCAATTCCTATTTGTTGAAAAACTCAGTGTAAAGGCAGCAAAACAAAGCTACCTGAATTTTAAAACACTCATCAATCTCTCTCTATCATCTTGACTCTCCCTTCTCAGAGCTTTTGCAATAGCACTCTGTATCTCTGCTTTATGGTATTAAACAAAAATTAAAATTACAAAAACAATTCAAAAGCCAAGTTCCCCTCTTCATGTGCAAATAAGAACCTAACTGAAGGTCAGGACATTCTGAAGTTTCCTGCTATCACCAAATTTGGGACCACACAGGGCCTGTTGGTTTTACATTTTCAGGATGGCAATTTTTTTTTCTTTATTCCCCTTGCACCTGCCTTGTTCCTACATCCAGTTTATGATACTCCTGAAAATGCCAAGTGCTATGGTAAGATTACTTTCCAAGCAACATCTTGAATTATTTCATCACAAGTTACAGTTCTGCAAAAACAAATGCTTGTTTGAATTCCTCTTTTGGGAACTAAAACAATCTGCTAAAGAGTCAAGTAGAAATGTAATGCCCTCTTTTAATTCTCAGAAAACACCAGCTGCAAACTTATTTCCATTTCAACAGGAAAGTGTCTAAGTTGTAACAAAATAATTTCATTAAATAAATGCAAAAACTCTCCATTAACAATAAGCACCTTTATTGACCATCTTATCATTCAATTCTCATTCCATTCAGTCTCCTAAATAGCTGAACTACAGACCAGTTTAGCATTTAAACAAAAGAGAAAGATAGTTCAATTTGAATTGTATAAAAAGTGTTATACCTGGATGGCATAGAACTAAAGCACTGTTTAAAAGAGTCATAGACACAAAGAATCACTACCTGTGATTTTGAAAATTAAGCTCCTTATATTTCAAAGTGAAAATCAACACACCTTATGCTTATAAAAATGCCCACAAAAATCTGTTTGTTCAGAAGGCAAAGTGGCTGGAAAGTACTTTCTATTTCACCATGTAACAACTGACATCACTTCACAAAAACCTACCAGGCAAGTTATTTCAGACATATTTCACACATTTTAAAAAACCATATAGTGCCCCAACAATTTCAGTAGCCCAACAGGGTTCAGCACACAACAAATCCTTGTAGTACAGACGAAAATTCAGCTATGCATCATTTGTTACAATATTTAATTCGATGCTGAGGATAATTAAAAATCAAATACACCTAAGAATCTAGTCATCATATACTGGTTATGTCCATTTTCTTTTTGCCTTGTGTATGTCTTCTATGCTATGAAGCGTGTGCTCCTTTCTAATGTTTAAAACATCTTCAAAATTTCTTAGCAAACTTTGAGAAGAAAATCACCTTTCATAAAGAAGACTTAAAATACATTTTTGCTATTTTCTTCTGACCTTAATATTGAACTTTTACTCAAGCCAGTAAGAATAAAATTAACCAGAGCTATTTTGCTGCAAGGACACCAATCTCTATGCCAACACGAGTATTTAGGCAAAATAATTAAACTTATCAAGTTAGTGCTTGAATGTGTATTACATTTCTTCTGAAAGGCCAATATCCTACACAAGGGAAGTGTTTAAATAGTATCCAGGATGAAATACAACTCTCTCTCAGGAAAGAGTAAGAAAAGCTGCTGAAATAAGTCCCTCATAACACATGCATAATTACATGTCCTGGAAATGCAAAAATCACATCTTTTTTTCTTCAAATATCCCCTTTCTGCAGGATGGAAAATTATTGCAACAAGCAAAAAGAATGAATCACTGTTACAAAATGGTGTTGTGTCCTCATGTCAGTTAGACTGAAGTTCTTTATCAGCATAAAGCATCTGTCCAAAGCTGAAAGGGAATTCAGTTCGTAGCAGAAATTCATTAAATTCCCACGCACAAGCTTTTTTTCCCCTCCAGAAAAGAAATCCAAGTAATCCTTTAAAACAAGGCCATTAAAAACTAAAACAAAAATAATAAACAGATCAGGAAAGCCTAAGCAAATACATACATTACTGAGACAGTGAATGGGATTGTTAGAAGAGCTGAGAAGTCAGACCTCTGTGTAAGTTCCACATGGCTGGGATCCTGGTTTTCTGGTCTGCTTGGATCACGAGGTTCCCACAGCAAAAACAGGCATTTATGGTTTTTATTCCCCTTCCCTGCCTGTGTTCTTAAAGGCATCAAAGATGCAGTGAACATTTCATAAGGCAAATATAACAAAACAGTTGAACAAGACCTTGAGTTCATTTTGTGAAATAATTAAGACTAAAAAAAGGAATAGCTTACATCAGGAAGGCAACACTTCCCTCTTAAATAAACAAAACATTTTAGCTTGAATTCAAGCTCCACTTCTTATTGCACATAACACAACTAGATCCTCCAGCTACACTTTTCCTCATTAGCCATAACTTAGTGGAGAAAGTTTCAGTGGACATCCTAGTTACCGAAGTCTTTGGAAAAAAATTAGTTGTACACCAGATGAAGGCAGATTACACACTAGAAAGTGTGTTATTAATTACTAAGCCATTTTTTGGTATTCTCTGTTTTGGAGAATTGATACATCCTTTCTAAGATGCAAATGTTTCTGTTAATCAGAATTGGAATAAGAAATGACTTAAGTCTTTCTCCCCTTGTTAAAAGAAGACAAATAAGAAACTGAACCAGGTATAATTAAAATGTGAATCTTACTTCACTGGGGTACATAACATTTGAAAACTAATTAATGTATCATTTATACATGGTGGCTGACACATTTATCAATCATCTTGAGACATCAAATCATATCACTCAAATATTCTAACAGTAGGATAGAATTAATCATGATATATACCCAAATTAGATGACACATTAATTACTAAAGTTTTTTATGGTTCCAAATTAGCACAAATGACACCAAATTAAAGCACAATAAAGATACTCGATAGCTCCTGAGGTTTTATGTCCCTGCAAAATATTCATAGTGGTTTTTTAGGGACTGAAGTCAAAGACTTCAGTAACATAAGGGGAAACAGAAACTCACCTTTTATCTAAGACACTAATCTACTCTCGTAGTCATCCCAGCAATAATTTTTTTCCCTAGTATTATGTCCAAATAATGTTGCATTTTTACTGATTTATTTTTCTACAAATGAACTTTGAGGACAGTAAAACAAGAAAGGCTCAAACTTGCTTTTAAGCTACTTAACTGGATGCCCTAGTGTAGCAAGAGAGATTAAGGTTATAAATCCTTGAAATAAAAGGGGAAGGTGTGAACATGATGTTCATGACAGATCCAAGTTTGATGGCCTTAAACACCAAGGTCCTCCTTTAATTCATAAATAATGTGACACCAGTTCAAAAAAAACTCTCTCAGACACTGTCATTTGTGACAGCAAGTGCTGCAACACTCACAGGTCCCCTGGCCTCTCCAAACTCAAATAAATTCCTTGTTTTCAGACAGCAACTTCTCATTGTCATGCCTTCAGGCTGGAGCAGAATTGTAATTAGTTTGTTCTACGGGGATACTTCAAAAAATAGAATGTATTGGATGGCCCAACTTGTATCTGGAAGACTCAAACAAATGTTTTGGAGCTTTTTTTTCACTTCTAGGAACCTCTCATACCTGCTAAGCCACTGAAGAAGCATGAACCATAGCTAAGTTCCTTAAGTCACACCACCTAGGAAAACACAACATCTGCTCAACCCCTAATCACACTTGAAATACACGTTAAAAGAATTGACCTCCCATGATCTGTTTGTGCAATATCAGACCAATCGTCCATTTCTAAAACAGAAGTTATTCTTCAAATAACCACCTAACTGAATAAGCTGAGGAAGAGCAGAACAAAAGGTAAATAGAGATTCTTTTGTAGAAATTGTCCCTAAGACCACACATGTTCAATTCCTCATTTTGCTACTCAGACTTTTTGGGTCACTGTCAATATTTCTTGCAGACCATGATACCCTTAAAGATCTTTACTGAAAACACTGTAAAGGTGACAGCATTTAGTGGCCCAAACATACAACCCACAGTCCATGGAACTACCAATTGGCAAAAGTCAGCTTTGGGAAGGGAACACAAACAGGATCTCCTCATTACTGCATAACACCCTTGATATTTTACAACTTCCACAGAACAGTTAATTCCTTAAGCCCCAGAATGCCAGAGAACAGTCACTTGGAATTATTTTTACAGCTGGAAATCGACTTTTTTTTTTCAGAATTTAAAATAGCTGTAGGTAAACAGAATTAGCAACATATGTCCTGAACAAAGCAGCACATTCTGTTCCCCCTGCCCCTTCCCCAAAACAGAGGCAAAATGCAGCTACTTTTCTCATCACAGCTCCCAGACCAAGGACACTGAAGCTTTGTGGACTGCAAATTCCTCCACGCACATGAGGCAGTTACACAACTGAGCAGGGTACCCAGCACAAAAGCACTTACTGAGTGCTGAGAGATTTGACTCAAGATGCACTTTTCCCAAGTACATTGAGAAGCAATGTAAGGTATTATGCTGCACTTAAGGTTACGCTATTTTAATGACAACAAAATCAATAATGTACCAGAAAAAAAAAAAGAGAAACAGGTACTGCTTTAAGAGATCAGACATCCAAAAAGAACTGATGCTAGACAAAAAAACCCCCTAAATATCCTTTAAAGTTGTCGGATTTTTTTATCAGTGCTTTTAATATTGACATCCAGTGTCTCTACTTTTCTGGTTAGCCGATCCAGCACGTCGTCTTGCTCGTCTATTTCTGTCTGCAGACCAAGAGCCAGGTTCTTCAGACGACTCAACCCAGAAGACATCTCATCTGTCAACAAAGAGAGGGACCACAGGGAATCAAAGCAGTATAAAGCATGGACACTATCAGGATTCCCTCCTCTCCAAAACCCTGGGTTAGAAAACATCAGTTACAGCTGCTCAAGTCCGAGTGTTCTTCAACAGTGGAAGCACCGATACTGTAACACTCCTACCACCTTACTACCAGAAATAACTTCCCTCTTTTTTCCATTACAAGGTAACTACAGATGCTTCAAATAAAATTGCATCTTTAGATACATACCCTGTGATATTTTTTTAAACCCAGATTTTATAAAAAATGGTGTACATCTTTTCTCAGCTTAGCACACACAAGATGCTCACTACTTCAACTGTTTTTCTTTAAACTTCATGCAGAGATATCATCAATACACTCGAGACTTCAGCAGTTAGTTCTTTTACATAGTTGGTAAAGTCCCATTTCTGTATTTTCTAATTTGGCTACAAGGAAATTATATCATTGCATAATTGGTATGAATGCTTCCAAGGGTAGTAAGCTTTCCATGACATGGGAGTAGAACAAATGTGCTTCCACTGACTCTTATGCTTAATTATTTATCTTTGATCTATTCCTTTCTGATTTCTTCCCAGGCCCTCCTTTCTATGTCAGCTAAACAGTGACACATGTAAGCAAAGAGCCACTTTGTATGTATGCTACAGAACAAGGAAGAAAAAGTCAGCTGAATGGTTTGGGGAACTAATAAAAGATGGCAAATTAACAAATTAAATATTTAGTGCCTTTTGATTCTTCTGTTTTCTGCAAAACACATTTCAAAAGCTCTGGCCAGATTTAAATTATTTGGGTCCAAACTGATGATGTACAATCTCCAAGTTTAAAGGTCAGTTAAGTAAGTTGAATGTATCTTTCAATGTAAGTGGCAAGCTTTAGAAAAAGAGGTAGTAAGTATCCATACTGGTCTAATCTGGATATGAATTTGAATCAGTATTTCCTAATTAATAATAGCTGCTTAAAAAGGTTTTTCAGAATGGATGGATAAGGCTGCTTGTCCCAGTCATATTCCAGTCAACTTACAGGGGGACTCAAAGAAGCATTTTCACATCCTGCAGTGTTATGGGATACTTCAGCACCATTTACTCATTCAAAAGACAGACTTGCTAGCACAGTCACACTTACCAATTGTTTCTTATTGTCAATATATGATCTAAGAGGACTCATGCTCTTGGTGTGGGGTTTTTCCCCCCATTCTCTTTGCTCAGGGGACAGTTCAAAGTCTATTTCTAAAGCACAAGCATGTTGCAGTAGAGCTGAAGCACTGACACCAAGAGCACATCAGTTTCCATGGTAGATTTATACTATTCCAGGCATCCTAGCCATTCTAGCTGGTTTCATGTGAAATGCATTTCTAACTCAGATTTGTTGTTAACATTTGCAAGTAGGTGACCCCCAGACATCCCAGAGCAACGTATGTTTCAATCAAACTTCAGATTCTGACATGTAGATGGTTTTGAAATACAGAACACAAGCAAGTAATTGATTTATTTTTTTAACACCATCTGAACAAAAAAGCATTTGTTGGCAATATATCACTTAGTAATAATTTTTTTTTTACTTAAGAACCAAAAATGTAAAATTGCATTGCATCAAACACCTTCTTAAAATTGTATTAAATCAAGTACTCACCTAAGTTGCTATCAATTTTCTGGTGATAAGCTCGCAGCTGTTGGTTCTTTGGGTAGGAGTCCCTTTGCACTGAAGAAACTGAATCTTCATTGCTGAAATCATTGTCTGTTCAGAGTATAAAGTTCAGGATATGATATTATAAAAGGCTAGCAAAAAGAGGTTTTAAAGTTTTAGAAGGGCTTTTAAAATTTAGTCTGACCACAGCTGCCAGGTGATCCCATAACCTGTTAGCAGGAATACCAAAAGAGTCCAACTCTACTATCTATAAGGCACTTCTCAAGATGAACAGTTATTAAGCTACAATTATTTTTTTCCAGGCTGCCTTTTGTAGTTCTACTGTGTAGTTGAGAAACTAAAAAAAAAAAACACAACAACAAAACCAAACAGCCACCCAATGACCAAAGCAGGTAGGTTGGTGATTTCCCAACTCAAGCCACCAGAGAGGTTTTTTCTGCCCTCTACTGGACAGATTTCTCATACTATGTGGAGTGAAATGCAGAGTCATGTTACCAAAAAGCATTTCTCTACTTGCAGAACTACAACTATAAACATATTGTGCTGCTTTCTCATTCTTACTAAATAACTGATCCTCACTTTGAAAAAGAACAGTTACTTTACATCACAGAAGTTAGTACATTGTGAGAATGAGGAACAAGACCAAACCCTGGACATTTCCTTGAATGAATTAAGTAGTTACCTTGGTATGAAGTAAAAAATAAGGAATCCTAGAATGGCTAGGGCTGGGAAACATATCTGAAAACTATGGCAAATTATGGTGGAAAAGGAGAACATCTGAACATGTAAGTTAACATTTTGGCAAACATAGGACAAGGCTGCCTGCACATGGTGTGATTCCTGACTACATCTCTGTGCAAATCTAAGCACTGGATGCTTTTTAAGTCTTTAGTGGATATAGCATAGATTCCTCACACAAAAGGCTAAATAAAATCTGTTCCACGTACAAAAAAATAAATCACATCTTCAGTATGAATATAAAGTGTATGAGAGGACACAATTCCCTAGAATTCAAAGCCTTGAAGGCTGGGACCCAAATCTCCAGACATGAGGCAGCAGTCTCTGCCTTCACCACTGTGCAGGTTTCCCCACGTTGATCACAGACATTCAGTGTAAAATAAAGTTAACAAACCTGAATTATATAGTTTTCTTAAATTTGGATGACTTTCCTGGTATTTTGGCTCTTGTTCTTTACTAGATATTATTGCTTCTTTTAACCTGGTAATAAAGAGAATAAAAAGAAAGCATTCCAATGGACCACAGGCCTCATTCCAAGGCTGTTAAATAAGAACACATATCAACTT
Organism: Apus apus; assembly: GCF_020740795.1. Taxonomy (NCBI): domain Eukaryota; kingdom Metazoa; phylum Chordata; class Aves; order Apodiformes; family Apodidae; genus Apus; species Apus apus. The sequence goes on from NC_067297.1 coordinate 5,797,560, forward strand.
TATAAAAAAATAGCCAGTTTCTCAGAGCTGATCCAAAATGTTCTCTTAAAACATACTATTAGCATTTCTCTTCAGTGAAAGCACAACTGGTCACTTTAATGCTAAAACAGTGTATGAAAACATTAAAATCAAAACCAGAACTATATCTTCTGCCTTAGAGGCAACCTGTTCCTTTCCTCTACTCAAGGATGGAGGAGGAAGGAAGAAATCAACCCATGCAGCATCACCAGGCTGTACAGAAATTTCTCAGCTGAAGTACTATAAGAGTAATTTCACAACAATTAATTTCTATTTGCAGGTTTAATAGAAGCTAGGCAAGTCACACATGGTATTTAACTGGAAGCTTGTCAATGCTACAAATAATTATTTCTTGATAAGACTGAAGTTAGCAGGATAATTCAAAAGACTCTGTGGAATTACTCATGTCATTTTGTTGGAATTCATTTCCCACAAAAACAAAGTTATTCTTACCACTAGAAATACAAATAGAACAAAAAAATTTTCTCAGAGCTAAAGGAAAAAGGGAGCTAGACACCATCTCAGGAGTCTACCTGAAAGAATCAATAGATCTTTTAAATTCTGATTTCCTGGTGACATTTCAGAGATGCTATGGGAGGTAAGTCCCAGGTAAAATGTCTCTTTTACTTACCTACAGTTGGCAGAATATTCAGGGGTTCCATTCTGCTCTGGCTTGTTCTCTGGAGGCTTGGCTTTGAAGTAGTTTACCAAGCCCCCCCAGACACTCTTAATGCTGTTTATGTGCTTTTGACTGGTCTTCAAGTCCTGGTCCATTTTATCCACCATCTGCTCTGTGCGCTTCAGTGCCTCTCCCTGACGTACAAGCTCCTAACAGATATTGGCAGAAGAAAAGCTGGTAAAGTGAAGATAAACTAACAGGCACTCTAAAGAAAAATAACAGCTCCATCTGTGGAGCATATTTCTAAAGGTATACAGCTTTTTCACTCCCTCCAGGGCACTTCAATCAAGTTGCTGTTCAGTCACAGCACTAAGCAGCTACAAAATCCCCATCACTACAGTGTCAAGTTCCTGACACCCACTCCAAACTGCACCCAGGAGCTTTCTGTATTGGCCTTGTCTCAGGCTGACATTTGTATCTCTTCTTGGTGGAACAAGCATGGCACCAGAGGAGTGAGGCAGTGAAAATGCAAATTTTTATGGCAGGGAAATGATAAAAGTGTTTCTAGTTGTGAATGTCACCTTCATTGGGAAAGGATACTATTTTCACATTATTGGGATGTTCCTGATGGTTTAGAAACAGAATAGCCAAGGGAAATAAGTGTAAACAGAATTTCTTCATACTGCAGGAATAATCTTTGAGCTAACACAAACAGTGTAGGATTTAGAAGTTCTGATAGATACAGTTAAGTTATTCTCTAATTCAGCAGCACAAACACTATTCCACAGTAGTTCAAAGATCAATTCTGGCAAGAAAGTTGCCTGCAGCCAAGACTAGTGCAAACCAAAGAACTTGTGTTCATATTCTCTTTAGGGAATTCTAGCTGAATACTCCTTTTATTTTTCCCTCCCTCAGCAGAGCAGCAAACACACAGGGGTTTACCATGAGTCCCATGCTGAGTCTAAATATCTTGATTCCTCATTTGTGCTTTTCTAGACAAACAAATCATGAGTCAGCCACTTTGCAGAAGTGACACCAAGAACCACCTCGAGCATTAGCCCCTGCTGCACCTTGTGGATGCCCCTGACTTAATCTCGGCAACCACACTGCTAAAGTTGATGGAAACATCCCATGACCAGGTGACACAATGGACAAGACCCTTATGAGCACAAGTGCTCTGAAACAAGCCCAGAAGAACGAAGGAAGTGATTAATCTGGGTGAAGCGAGCACAACACAAACAACTAGCCGGGCAGGTTCTCCACTTACCCAGAAGAACTGCTACAAATTTTTTAGTCAGGCAAAAAACAAGACTAAAAGCCATTAAAAAGACTTTGTAGGAACTGTTAAAAGCAGCGGAAAGCACAGCTGAGTCCTAGCCTGGGTATTATAGAGACAGAAAGGATTTAACCGCTTAGCTCTGGGTTTTGTTGTTTTTTTTTCCCTCCCCTCAAGAAACAAACCGCCTCCGCCCCGAAAACCAGACTGCAAAGGCACATTTGTTGTCCCCCAAACACGGGGCAACTCCGAAGACGAGACATTTCGGGAGAAAAAGGGAAAACAAGAGGCCGAGGCCGGGCCCCGCTGAGGGCGCGGGAGCCCCTGGGCCCAGCGGCGGGGCCATCCCAACCGCCCCGGCGGAGAACGCTCCGCTCCCGCTTGGCTCCCGGTTCGCTCCCGAGCCCCGCGACCCACCTCGGAAGCCGCCACCCCGACCCGCTCCGACTCGTGGAGCAGCGCGAGGGAGCGGGCGGTGCTGCGGGCGCTGGCGGCGCTCAGGCGCAGCACCTCCTGCCGCAGCGCCCGCTGCCGCTCCGCGCCGCCCGCCGCCGCCTCCTCCTCCTCCTCCTCCTCGGCGAAGGGGTTGTAGCTCCTCGGGAGGCCCGACATGGCGCTGCCGGGGCGGCTCGGGAAGGGCAGGCCCGCGGGGAGCGTCCCGGGGAAGCGGCGCCCTCCGCGCCAGCTCCTCACGGGCCCGGCCAGGCCCGCCCCGCTCCTTCCGCCCGCAGCCCCTCCCGCGCGCGCTGGGGGCGGAGCGAAGGCGGCGGAACGTCGCTGAGGAGCGGACAGGCGCCGGGAAGGGTGGCGGCGGCGGCGGCGGGGAGGTGGCCGGCGGGGCTGGGCGAGCGGGTTCGTAGCGCGGGCCCGGCGGCGGGAGCGGCGGCGGCGCAAAGCGGGGCGGTGAAGCCGTTGCGGGCGCTGCCATCTTTGCGCTGTGATTGGCGCTCCGTTGTCCCGCGGGAGGTGGATGGTCTCGCGAGAGTGGGTGGAGCGGGCGGGCGGGCGGGCGGCCCCTTCAGCCCCCTGACAACATGGCGGCCACGGCGGTGGCGGCGGCCGCGGCGGCGGCTGCAACGGCCGCAACGGCCGCGGCGGCGGCGACAACCACAGCGGCTGCGGCGGCTGCGGCGGCTCCCTCCGGGGGCGCGGGGCGGGGGAGCGGCGCGGGCACCGCGCGCGGCTTCTACTTCAACACGGTGCTGTCCCTGGCGCGGTCCCTGGCGGTGCAGAGCCCGGCGCCGCTGGAGAAGGTGAGGGGCGGCCCGCGCGGCCTCTGTGGGGGCTGCCCGAGTGTCCCGCGTGGGGGTGCGTCTGCGGGGGCGGTTCTGAGGGACCCTCTGGTGTGGAGGCTGCGTCTGTGGGGGCTCGGGTGTTGTCACGTAGGGGAGCAGCGCGTATGTGGCTCGTGGGTGGGCGCGGGTGGGTGTCACGCGAGTCTGTGGGGCAGGGCCGGCGTCGTGGGTGCCGTGGTGGGAGCACGGGGCCCTCCTTGTGGAGAATAGTTGTGCCGCATATGTGAAGGGGGTGGCGAGTCGTGACCGTGTGTGAGGTGGGAGTGTTCTGGCTGCCTCGCTTGTGTTTGTCATGCGTGGGGACCTGTGACACGCGTGGGGAGCGAATGGGAGCCAGGCGGTGTGCCTGCAGGTGTGTTTGTGGTGTGGCCTCGCAGGGCTGAAGCCGGGCCTGGTTTGCTTGCCCGTGCCCAGGAAGATGCTGCCCTCCTCGGGGGGAATATCCCGTGGAAGTGGGCTCTGCCACACCAGCCCTGCCCGTGTGTGGGGACTGCTGGGCCCACAGGTTGCTCCCACGGCCCATCCTGACCCACAAATATCACTGTTGGTGTCCTTTGAGCAGCCCCCAAGGCCTCAGGAGCCACATGGGTCCTCACAGCTGCTCTGCATCCCTGCAGCTTGTGCAGCATGGTCTTGTAGGCGTAATTAGTCTCGCTCAATTAGGGCTGGTTGCTTTATTCCATATAGTTGGTTAAATCCAAGCAGTGCAGTCAGCTTATGGTAAAATCTGCCTGGTCGAGATAAAGCTCTACTGAATGTAAAACCTGACAGGGTTGTGTCTGGGTAGGTCCCCTCCTGTGTCTTCACTGCTGGGGTGAGGCAACAGTTGTTCTTGAGTGTCTTGCTGCGTGGAGGAGTGATGGGAGCCTCATGTTTCAGGACTTGGCTCTTCTGAGTTTGAAGTGATTTACCCTTCTAAATTGCCTCGGGCAATACTGAAACATGACTAAATTGCTGAAAAGAACAGCTCTGTGCTGATGAAAACTATGTTGCTTGTTCTTGGCCAGCAGTTGCAGCCTTCGCTTCTTAATTCTTGTTCTGGAAATCTGCTGTTGGTCTGACAGCCAACTGAGAACAATTTTTGTAAGCCTTGCAGTTGGTTCGCTAATATGCAGGGATATCCACGAGGAGCTAAATGATTATTTGTTTTGTTCCACTTGGTGGGTTTTGAGAGAGGCAAATTTTTTTTATACCTCAAAAGCGTGTGAGTGTCATCTCAGGGGCAGTGAAAGAAGTTGTTGGCTCCCAATGGCTACTCCTGTAACCAGTGAATGGATCGCACTAGGGAAAACGGCTAGGAGTTTGTAACCCTTTAACTTGTAGGAGGAAAGGAGAAGAAAGGAAAGATGGAAAGATAGATGAGGAGATAGAACAGATATATCAACATCCTTCATTCCAGCAAGGTCTTTTTCAGCATGTTGTCCAGCTCTGCCAGCCTCAGGTCCTGGTCCATGGGTGGATGGGTTGACAAATGAGTGGTGTTTTCATCCCTTTTAGAAAGTCCTGTTTCCCAGAGACTACCCTTGGGGTGGCAACATACAGTTGAGCTTCTGCACTTGAGCAGCTCACAGTTCTGGAGGGTTATGGGGTCCACAGCTGCTCAGTCAGGCCCAGAGACTTCTGTAACAGGGCTAGGGAGGGCGCTTCTTCCAAAGGGAGCCTGGTGGTCAGCGCATGCACAGAGCAGCTGCTGGGAATGTACCCAGGGAGACAAGATGGAGAGGACTGGGGAGGAGGGGGAGAGAAAACCTGCTGTCCTGCTTGCACTGTTCTTGCTTTTCTACCATAAGACTCTGTCTTCAGTTTGAGCTACAACAAGGGATGTAGTGGTTGCATGACCCTTGCAGGTCACCAAACAGTCTCTGACAATATTAACACATCATATCCAGCTGAAGTTATTCAGTCATGTTATTGCAAATATGAACCTGATATGGGACACGTGTATCAGATGTTATTTTCCAAAGTTGGTATTTCCTTCTTTTATTGAGCAAGAGGATTATTGGTGTCGTGTTACAGGTCTTGTAATTAAGAGGTCTGGCAGTTTAAGGACCAGCATCTTAAATTCCACTGAGCATCCAGTAAATTCTTCTAATCCTCTAGGGAAACAGTTCCATGGTTTAGAAGTTTCAAGGCAAGGTGTTTAAAGTAACTTGACATTCAAACATAGGTATTTATTATTACAGTCCTTTTAAGGTAATATTTATTCAAGGGAATTTATAAAAGGATAATATACTTGTTGCATTTTCCCTTTCTCACCAGTTCCATAGGAAAACAAAGTATTTGGGAGATTGGAGGTATTCTTTAGATGTGTGTTTGCTGGGTATGAAGTGAATAGGTAAGTAGTGAGAAAGCAGTAGTTCTGGAAACTTAATCTGTGAAAAGGATTTAAGTAAAATTCATACTCAGCTGGGTGACAGTTTGGTGTAGTGTGTGAAGAAGGCATTGGTGCAGCTGTGACCAAAGCTCTATCCACCTGGCTTTTGATTACAGGAATTGAGTAGATATGATATATGTGCCTGCTGCATATTTCTTGCACATCCAAAATGCCCAATTAATTAGTGGAAGGAAGGCTTTGTGGTACTGGGGATGTGGGAGTGAGGTCTGTAAATGTGATGTTCTGAAAAGTTTCAGAAATTCTCTTGAGATATGAAAACAAACAGCTTGATCAAGTGTTGAAGAAAAACTTTTAAATTGACCCATGTTGTGGTAAAAATGTTTGACATGTACTTGAGATTTTTCTGTCTTTTACTAGTTTTTGTCATTCATCACTCTTTCCTAGCCCTTAGATGCTCTCGTTAAGAATGATGACTAAAGGAGGGTAATGTGACCATCTGTCTTCCAAAAGATGGAAGGTCCACTGTCCAAACACAGGATGTCTGGATGAGTCTTGAAAACTACAGCCTGTCATTTCTTTTCTCTGCTGTGAAAGCATTTGCAAATGTCTTGGTGCAACCCAGGCCTGTGGCTTGGTGGGCTCTAGGGCATGGACGTGGCAGATAGATCTGCTCCATAAAAGAGAAGCTGGGAGCTATTTGCATTGCTTCCATGAGGTCTGCTGGTGGATTTTTGAAAGACAGTTTTAATGTGTACTGCTGTTCCCTTGGATTGTTTTGACACTTCTGATCTTGTTCCAATGTTCTTTCCCTCCACTGTTTTTCAGGTACAAAAACTGCTCTGTATGTGTCCAGTCGATTTTCATGGAATCTTCCAGTTAGATGAACGACGCAGAGATGCTGTTATTGCCTTGGGAATCTTTCTGATTGAATCTGACCTCCAGGTATTTTTCCCATTTAGGCTAACTCTTTTTAACTTGCAATATTTTTTATTAATTCATGTTTAGTTGATCAGTGAATGAAAAGTTGGTGTTTCATCTTCATAAAAGTAAATTGAAAGATCAGAGATAACAAATGGGCGAAGGCAGGAGAGAACAAGGAAACAAGGATATTACTGATGAGTGTGACAGAAGTCATGGCACTGCCACAGCCAAACTGCTGACAGGTGTTTTTGTCATCATAGCTTAAGAAGAGAAAAGAAAGGCTTTTTCAGGAGTATTTACTCAAACCAGGTGTATCATTGTGTATTCTTCCCCACATGCTTCTAAGTGACAGGTATATTCTGCTGTTCTTTTGTATGTCAGGTTGATAATAGTCCTTTTCATGCCTGGCACTAGCCAGGATAGACAGACAAACAGTGCACATAGGCTGTATTGTAAGAACATCCCTTTTGTGTCTGTTAGCCTGTTCATGACAAGCTGGTCTCTTCCCTTCCAACTCTGGGTGGGGTATTGTTCTGTGCAGAGGGAAGGAAGAATATACCAAGTCCTAGGTCCAAAGTCATGAGATCTCATTTCAAGTAATTTCATGCTTGAAGGGTTTGCATCAGGCCTAAATGTCCTCCTATTTTGTAGGATGTGTACTTCCTCCTATGATGTAGCTTCCATGTGTATTTTTAACATCCTATTTGTTTGGTTTTTTGGGGTTTTTTTGTGTAGGATGAATTTTTAAAAAGACAGCTGTATTCATCTTTGGTAGCATTTGATGATGTTTGCAAAGCCAGCTGTTAGTATTGATTAATCCAACTCAGTGAGGAAGGTGCTGTCCTTTGATTAGCAGATGAGGAGGCTCAAGTGTTCCACAGAGGTGCTAAGTGACTTGCATAAGGCCATGGGGTGGATTACATGGATTGAACTGGGGCTGCCATGCTGGGTTTCTAACTGCCTTAAAATTATTTTGTGACTTTGGTGTAAATTAATAAGTTGTTTGGGGTTAATTACAGTTCTGAAACATTTTTCTCCCAACTTCTGCAGAGAACAAACTCTTGCCTACAATGAAAGGGTTGGACTTAAAACACTGAATTGGTTTATTTTTGTTTGCCTGTGTTGAGATAAATTTTGCAATATTCAATAAACCTGTGGAGTAATCACGAGAAGAGAGTTCTGTGTGTGATTGCTGTAGTCTTTCCATATTTCTAAATTAAGTTTATATGGTTCAGCTTTTCTTCTGCATTTTAAATAAAGTGGTTTCCTCTTTAGCACAAAGATCATGTGGTTCCTTACCTGCTCCGACTGCTGAAAGGTCTTCCCAAAGTCCAGTGGATAGAAGAAAGCAACGCACGGAAGGGCAGAGGTGATGTTTGGATTTTTGATCTTTCTGATGGAATACCAGTCAGGAAATAGAAATAAAGGTTATTCAGGACATGGTGCAAGGGGAGGTGATAGGTCCTGCTAGGTTCTTAGCTTCTGACTCAACAGCCTTTAATATTGATATTCTTTAGAAACAAAGAAGAAGCTGAATAGTTCCAGCATTCTTGACTGCTTTTTCATAAATTGCACTTCCCAAATGATTCTATGCTCAATGTGTTTTCTTACTAAATTCACAAGGGTAATACAAAATGTAGTTTATTTTTTTCAAGTACTTGAAAGCATGAACCAATTTTTAGTTATTAAAAGTAACCTTTTAACATTTCATGCTGAAATTTTAACGGTTAAAGTATACTTCTAAAATATTTTTCTACAGTCTATCTCAGAACTGTATGACATGAACATAATTTGTGTCTTCTTGCTTTATTATTATTTCCTCTTTCTATGTTGATTCTCCCCAGCAATACTTCAGTGGCTTATTCTCTTTGTTACTTTGCAGGCTTGCTTCCAGTTGCAGAAAACTTCAGCTTCTGTTTGGTAACGTTGCTGTCAGACGTTGCTTACAGGGATGCATCTCTCAGAGAGCAGGTAGAGTTTGTCTGAAGGTTGTGCTGGGGTAGTACCCAATTCTCCAGTGCTGCAGTAGTGGCAAATACCTAGAGGGAAGTGCACTACAGTTGCTTTCCTTCTTGCAAAGGGATTCATTGCTTTGATGTGTGTACTGTTGCATTATTTTGCTTGTGTTTATTTGTAGTCCAGATACCTAGAAGATATTTGTAAGTCTGCTGCTCCTTCCATGTGTTAGAAGGTGTCAGTTGCTGAGCCTAGAGTTTCAGAATTCAAGTTTTGATACTGAAATTAGGACTGTTGCAGTTTTATTCTGTGAGTGCATACCAACTTACTGCAGACTTCACAAAAGAAGCTCTGTGAGCTGAATGAGAGCAGTATACTTTTCCAGTTACCTAGCACTACAAAAACCTTATTTATGGGAGGTACTTGCGTTAATATTTGCAAGTTTCATTTGTTGTAGTAATCTAGTATAAGATAATGATATCTCTTTATCAGAAAGTTTGTTTGTATGTCTGTCTCGATTGCTTTAGATTTTGGATGCAATCCTACAAGTCATGCAGTTTCTGTTGGGAATGTGCCAGACCCCACAGATGCACGATAAAGGTACTTTTATTGCTATATTCATAATTCCTCACCTATGAACTTCTCTTGTATTAATATCAGGATCACTCCTGAAATGTGAGCAGCCTTTTCTTTCAACTTTCCTTAGCACATGTTTATTCTGTTTATTGCTGCCTGGTAAATACGGAAGCAGAAGTGTCTTAAATTGTGATGCCATCAGGAGTTTTCCTCTACTTGCACAAATAAGTCTTTGTAAAACACGTTAAGTTGAGATAGTTTAGTCAAGTAGCAAAACTGTGAAGAGGAAGTTCTAAGTTACTGTTAATGTACTGTTATACATGTTTTTCTTTTCCAGAGTATTTGTGCAAGTATGCAGTGCCCTGTCTCATTGGCATTTCTCGAGCCTTTGGTCGCTACAGCAATTCAGAGGAGGCTCTCCTTTCAAAGCTTTTTCCAAAAATTCCTCCACATTCCCTGAGAGTTCCAGAGGAGCTTGAAGGAATTCGCCGCCGATCCTTCAATGATTTCCGATCAATTCTTCCGAGTTCTCTACTCACTGTTTGCCAAGAAGGAACACTCAAGAGAAAGGCTAGCAGTGTATCCAGCATCTCACAGGTTTGTGTTGGAGTCAGTGCTCAGATGATTTCAGGCTCTTGGTGAAGTTCAGGAAGCATTAAGCCTGGATATATGCAGTGTTTTTACACACTGTTTGACCAAATACAGAGATATTTATTCTGGTTCCATGACTAAGTTTCAAAATAACTTTGTCATTTCTGAGCTACAGAACAGTCAGTGGCAGTTAAACTAACAACTGGACTGATAAGTTTTCAGAAGGAGCAATTTGCAAATCCCATTCCTTGTGTTACTCTCTTGAATAAGCATTGTAATGTGTTTCTGCAAATTTGGGAATTTTGTTGTCTCAGGGGAAGACTAGATTCAGATGGCGGTTTTGGAACTACAGATTGTTACTAGCATAGTTTCATACAGCTTAGGAGTCAGCATACTGATCTCTTCCCTGTAGTCAGAAGCACTGAACTAGCTCTTTTTAACTTCCCATTTGTGGTTGGAATTTAGCTGTTATGCCTGGCAATACGTAGTTCCTGTTAGTTTTGTTTGAAGTTCTGTTTTATTATAATGAAGTCTATGAATCATTCCCTGGAAGATTTTTCAATGTTCTTTATGAATAGTTTTTAAATTACAGCTTTTGTGTGATGTTTCAGGTTAGTCCTGAACGTGGAATTCCTCCTCCCAGCTCTCCTGGAGGATCTGCAATTCATTACTTTGAAGGTAAATTATTTTGCAAAGAAACACTGTTTGATTCAATGGTTTTGTTGCTATTTATAGAAAACTGAAAGCCAAAATCCTTTTGAATCTGTTTTCTGCCCTCTAGAATTCTCCTAGTAAGTCTCTGGCACATGCCTGCTATGATTTTGAAAAATTTAGGGCTGTAAAAACAGTAAGAAGTGTTTCTTAACACCAGTAGTTTCCAGGCTCTGTTGTTTCTGGCAGGCTCTGAGAGGGGTAGGATTTCCCTACTGCTAGGCTGTGCCTAGTACTGAAGAGCTTAAATCAACTAGACCAGAAATATTTCAGGAGATTAGGCTAAGTAACTTTAAGAAAGCAGTGTTAAAATTGTGCTTCAGTAGACAAATCAATAGTGGGATCGGGGTCTGGAATTCTGAGACCTTTGTGGCACATTGTATAAATCTAAACCAGCTGCTTCATTTGAAGTAAATGTGATATGGGTCATTGTGTAAGGCCTAGGAATTTGCTGAAGTGAGAAATGACAAAGGAGTGAAGTGCTCACTAACGTGTATTAATTAGTGTGTCGTTAAAAATGTAAAAATGTAAAAATGAATTAATATACAAACTCTTAACTAACTGGGTTTTGGTAGAGCTCTATCTGTGAGTTCTGTGTCAAAGTAGGGCTTGAAAATAAGCTGCCTTTCATTAATCAAGTGGAAGACTAGCTCTGTATCTGGGGTGTTTTGGTGTCTGGTTTTGTCTGGCCCTTTGAGGTTTTTAATATTTTGGGCATTCTCTGTTTCTGGGTCATTCTCCTCTCTCAAGCCCTGGCTTAAATTGATTTCTTTTGCATCACTTTTCATTTTTCTTCATGTTGCTATTTGTAGAGGCATTTATCTTCCTCAGTCATATAATGGGATTGCAGAGTAATTCAAGTATCATTGTTGAATTGCTAAGTAGGAAGAGACCTGGTTGTCTTCTCTCTACCCTGCTGAACCAGCCTGTACTTCAATTTTATGGTCTTTGTGTTTTGGAATAAAAAAAGGCTGCAGGTTAGAGAGAGGCCGTGGTATTAGAACAAAAGTAATCTTAAAACTATAGGTGGATAGTGGACAACTTTGTAATAATTTTGGAATAATTGTGTCTCTTGCAGAGTTACAACTCTAATCAGGATTTTACTTTCAATACTAACTTCTACCAGATATTTCAGATTTGTATTTGTATTATTTCAAATAATATTGTTTGTGATAGTCTTACTTTCTGAAGAAGATGAGTAATTACCTTATTTTGATTCTAGGCAAGGCTGATGGTTTAGAAAAAAGGCCTGAACACTTTTTCTTTGTTGTTGGCAATGAATAGTTTTTCTTGAAAGCCTATTAATCACAAGAACATTATTGCAGCACAGGCAGCTGAGTTCTTAAAAATGGTAGAAGTGTAATTTCTGAAGTGAAAACAGTGCCAAAAGCTGTAGGCTTGGCTTAGCAAGTTGTTAGCTTAACATAGTTTTTGAGTCTGTAAAATAATTTGATTTCTCTTTACCTTCAAATTGCAGTAGTGAATTGGTGCCTTCTTTAAGATCAAAGCTGTGCCATGTGTTCATATGATTTAAGACAGGGAAAGCCTTGTAAGATAGTTTTGACTTAGTCTGTTCTTTGCACCTCTGTGCTCTTTGAACAAAATGGCATTTACAGATGTCCTCAGGTAAATGCACCCCAGTAGTATGGGAAGAGTTCTTGTCAGCTGTGCCTCTGACATGAGCACAAGTCAGTGAAATGAATTCTTCCATTGTGACTGTAAACTTCTCATGGACAAATGTATTTTTTAATCATAGTTTTCTGTCTTGATTTGCCAGTAGATCAGCAGAAATGTGCCTCATGGTAGCTTGTGATAGTACCTGTATTGGAAATTACTCTTCAGTGCCTAACTATAAAACAAATCTTATGCATCCCCTCTCTCCCCTAACTTTTATTTATCTTTTTTTTTCTGATTAGGTTCATATCTTCCTGATGGGAGTGCACTGGATCCTGATTATTATTTCTCTACAATCAGCTCCAGCTTTTCAGTTTCTCCCCTCTTCAATGGCATTAACAATAAAGAGTTTAACATCCCACTAGAAATGCTCCGTCAGCTGTTGAACATGGTATGTGATGGGTTCTTGTGAAGGCTGCAGTGAGATTGCATTCCAGATATTCATGCTAGAAGTAGATGCACTTCATGTTGAAGCTTTTAGAATTGCAAATAAAATTATGATGTTTGTCTTTCTAGCTTTGTATAATGTTATTTTTATGGCATTTAATATCATGTTTCAATGGTATTCCTAAAAAGCTCTCATATGAAACATGAAGAATTTGGAAAATCAGATAAGTTTACATCATGTACATCTTGAATATTTTTTTTTGCTGTGAGAGTGAGACCTTTTTCCTGTTAATGGGAATTCATGCAGGTGAGAGAAACTACTGGCTCTGTCTGCTTCCAGCACCAGCTATTTTAGAACTGCACATACACACTCAAATATATTTGTTCTTGTTGCAGCCAGAAATTCTTTTAGCCTTAATTTCACCTGACACTTTGCAATCAAGTGACTTGTGTTCTCTGTGCATGGGCAAGATTGTATTGTCTTCCTATCTAGAGCCACCAGCAGGAAATATCCTTTTTTATTTTAACCTCCTTAGGTAAAGCAGATCGTTGGAGATTCTCTGCTAAAGACTTTAGATGCAGTTTTAGCTGAAGTTGCAGAGGTATGTTTTTAAGTACCTTTTCTAATGACTTGAATACTTTTTTCTTTCCTTAATACTTGGCAAATTAACTTTTTGCCTATGTAAGGTGTGCCTTCTATTTGCAAAGCAATACTGATTTCCTTTTAGAACTGTTCTTTCAGTGGTTTAAATCTAGACTTGGACTGTGTAAAGGTTACAGGGGAAGTCTTTTGCAGTAGTATAAAGGAAATATTCTTTTAAATTAACTATTCTCTTATTTTAGCTCTGTTACCCTACTAAATTGCAGCATTGGTTGCCTAAAAGTGGTTTACTGTATATTAAGGTATTTATTGCATGTTACAGTAACATTGTCTTTTTTTTCATGTAGAGAAAATGTGTTGGTTGTTTTTCTGGTGTGGAAGTGACTGCAGGTCTTTCAGCTGTCATTTCTACAAGTTTAATAGAGTTAGTTGGACCCTCTCAGAGGTGGCATATTCTTCCGTAGTTTCACTTTTTGCTACCTCTGTAAAATGAGAGGTTTCAATCCTCTGGTTTTGTTTTTTTCTTTTGAATCAACACTCTTAGAACATACATGTGCTCTTTAAAGAGTGAGTTGTATTTAAGGCACTGTATGGCTGTGTTTTTCCTTTTGATGAAAGTAAAGGGAGAGAAGCTGTGAGGTTACTTCTGCTTCAGAATTTAAATGCTTGTTTATATTGTGGAGGAAAACAATTAAGTGACTTGAATAAGATTTATTTATCCATAAAATGGAAAATATATGTTTGAATCTGCTTCTTTTCTCTTTCAGACAGGTGCTAATACAGATCTCTATTATAAAACATTCAGTGACCCTCTTTATCTAGCTCAGTTTAAAATGCTGAGAGATACATTATACTATATGAAAGGTATAGTATTTGTATTTATTTAAATTTTCCTTCATTATGTTTAAGATCCAAAGTGTTGTCAGCATTGTTTTGGGTGCTTCAACCTAGGGGTTTGCATTTCCTGGGAGCTCCATGTCTTCTGTAAAATTTGTATTTTGAAACATTTCATATAAAAAAAGGTGCTATGGAATTGGAAAAAAAAATATTCTGAGCACCACAAAAGGTTTAATAGATAGCATTTTAATTGTCTGCTTATTTCTTTAGACCTCCCAAACTCATTTGTGAAAGAAATCCATGATTTTGTGCTAGAGCAATTCAACAGCAGTCAGTCAGAGCTTCAGAAAATCCTTCATGATGTGGATCGACTGCACCATGAGCTGAGTCCTTTAAAACTGCGTTGTCAGGCTAATGCTGCTTGTGTGGATCTCATGGTGTGGGCTGTGAAAGATGAGCAAGGTAAAAAATGCTTTTCAGTCTCTGGAATGTCTGTCTCTTTTTTATTATTTTAAGTTGTAGACGTACTTACATGGTCTCTGAGCATAGATGCTGCTTAGAGAAATATAAAATAAAGTGGACTACTTTTTGCTGTTAGAATACAGGAGTAAAACAATCATCAAAAAGTTGTTAAATTACTTGGCAGCACTAAATTTGTGAGGAATTGTAGTATGAGGAGAGTAAAGCTGATAAATTTTTTATGTTGTTTTAGAAATTCCAGTAAGCATTGGGTTGTCTGTGGCCTAATAACAAATCTGATGAACATAAATTTTTCTGTTGGATTTTTTGTATAAGGTGCAGAAAACCTGTGCATCAAGTTATCAGAGAAGCTGCAGTCTAAAACCTCAAGCAAAGTCATCATTGCTCACTTGCCACTGCTAATTTGCTGTTTGCAGGTCTGTCTTTACAGTTTTTGACATCACTATATCAGCGAGAGACAGTTCTACAGGTTGCTACAGTAACACTTTTTATCTGCTGTTTGTGTTACTTTACAGGGATGTGAAGTGTTGGTATTTTAGAGGTCTGGTGTGGAAACTAGAACTGCAATAGAGCAGGGCTTTCCAAATTTTCTTAGCTCAACTACTTCTTGTGGAATAATATTAATGAGATTTTTTTTTTTAACCAGTATTTAATTTCAAAAATATTTAGTTTCTTAAACCATTGCATAAACAATTAGAATACTGGGACTGGCAGATCACTGAGTTTTAAGACTAAGACTTGATTATTCTAGTTTTTGTCTTCTTACTAGTTTTACAAATCTGCTGTTTTCCGCCACATAGTAAATTAAAAGGGTTTGCTAAATGTTGAAATTTGTCCAGTAACTTTATTTTTAGAGAGTGCAGTTTATTTAAAGTAACTCCTGTGAAATCATTCAGGAAGAGAGCTGCAAGGATTGGCTGCTGTGATGCACTCTGGGATAACCCAAAAGAATTAGAAGCTTGAAATGTCTAAATCTTCCATTAAAATGGAATCCCTTGGAACTATGTATGGTTTGTTTTGGTTAGGTTTATTTTGTATTGAGCTGTAGTTGCAAGCTCACTGTTGAAATAAAAATTGTGGTGTTGTATTTGAAAGTTGTTTCTTTTTCTTTTTTAGGGACTAGGCCGTTTGTGTGAGAGGTTCCCTGTTGTGGTTCATTCTGTCAATCCATCCTTGAGAGACTTTCTTGTGATACCTTCCCCAGTGCTTGTGAAACTTTACAAGTATCATAGCCAGTATCACACAGGTAAAGGAAAAAAGGCTGTGTTCCAGAGGATATGCTAGTGGTTGTTTTCCAGCCTGTATAGATTTTTTTATGCCTTTGGGTATTTTGTGCTGTAGGGGGAAATGGAGGTGTTTGTGATGTTTTTGGAGGTAGAGAGGAGGAATGCAAATCAAATTCTGGCAGAAGTGTATCTAAGGACAAGCAGTATATTTAGAAGTACACTTTATCCTAGCAGTAGTATTGCTGTGCCTATTCTGCTGGAAGAGGGATGGTCTTCTCACCAGTACTTTTGTCCTGAGTGGGATCACCAACTGCAGTGTGACATGGTGGTATTGAAGGTTGTGTTGTGTGTGTCAACCTCCTGCATTCAATTCAGAGCAGTTTGCTTGTGGCTTTGTCCACAGGGGCCTTCAAAAATCTCCAAGGACAGAGATTCTACTCTCTGAGCCAATGCATAATTATCCTCATAATGTGTGGAGGGAGGAAATCTAATATCCAGTTGGAATCTCCTGTGTTTTAAGCTCTGGCTGTTGTGTCTCATCCTCACAAAGCCACCTAATTGGTAACCTACTTTGTTTTGGCAGCCATTAGGTCTGTCCAGAGCTGCCTCTTCTGAACACAGCTGAACAAGGCTGTGTTGCTCAGACTCTCCATACAGGTTCTGTGCTCCAGCCCCATGACCATCTTGATGACATTTGGCAGTGTTTTTGTTGTTTCTTAAGTTGTAATAAATACCAAGTTACAGTTTCCAAAAAGAAAATGTTCAATTTAAATCACTTGCTAATGTAGAAGCAGTATTTTAATGCTATAACAGAACAGGTAAAAAGAGAACCAAAGGTGACTACATTTAGGAATATGTGTTTAGTAGTAGTTAAATGCAGTAATGTCTTGCACAGCTAGTGACAACACATGCACTTCCAAAGTTCTTCAGTTCAGCTGTGAAATGTAAAGTAGACTGGTTTGCACTCACTTATTAGATACTTCTTTTTCTGCCTGAGTGCTCTGATCTTGGGGAAAAGGGTATTTCAAATGGTGCTGATTTCTGTGTTCTTGGTAGGTGGTAATGACATAAAAATCAGTGTAACCAACGAGCATTCAGAGTCCACTCTAAATGTAATGCCTGGCAAGAAAAGTCAACCATCTATGTACGAGCAGCTGCGTGACATTGCCATAGACAATATCTGCAGGTAAGAGAGACACTTGCACCATGCTGGAACACATGTTTTATTTCCCTAGCAGAAAAGTGTTGTGACTGTTCAAAAGGTGCTGCTCTGTGCTGCTGTAAAAACTTTTTGACTTTTTTGATCCTGACATAATTTTCTTTCAGAAAAAAAAAGAAGCGTCTCTTGGTTCTGTTCGTGTCCTAATTGTAAGATAATTCAATCTTGTCCTGGTTTGAGCCTTGATGAAGCCAATTTTCCTAGTTTTGTGTCCCACGTGTAATTCCTGCTAGTCACAGTTTTGATACTCAGCAGGGTTTTTGCTTTCTGTTTAGATTGTCATATTGAGTGAGCCTCCCTGTAACAGAAGGTTTGTTATGCTCTCAGATGTGGGCAGTGTCAAGATTATTCCCTCCTAGACAGCTACAGGGTGCTGGAGGAAGGGCAAATAGTTGATGACTAAGAGATAAGGGATCAAAGTTTCTAAAGCAATGGATTTTGACCTGACCTAATTGCATATCCTCATCTTTATTGTTGCTGGAGAAGCAGAAGTAGAAACTCTGCTCATTTAAAAAAATATTTCTGCAGCTTTCCTAGTCAATCAGTTCTTATCCTCCACTATGAAGTTTTTTCCCATATACCTGGTGTGCATTTACAGTAACAAAGTGAAATGTTTTATTAATGCCTTTTTTTTTTCCTGTGGCTGTTTTAGCAAGTTTTCTGTTCCTTGTTACTCCAGGTGCTTGAAAGCTGGCTTGACTATAGACTCGGTGATTGTTGAAGCCTTTCTTGCCAGTTTATCTAACCGTCTGTACATCTCTCAAGAGAGTGATAAGTAAGTTGTCAGTCATCAAAACAATTTTTCCTTCACTTAATGTGAGGATGTGCAGCATTATTTTAGAATTAAGTGTCTCTGGGATTAGTGAGCTTGTATGTGAAATCAAGATCTTCCCATGCAAATCTTTGCAAAGCTGAGCCCTTATTTTCATACTTAGAGGTATGGATTCATTTTTTTCTTATTGAGTCAGCAAATCTTTGTCAGTATTAGCCAGTTTTGAGTCCTAGATTGAGTGATACTCCTCTGCTTTATCCTTCAGGCTTCAGCTATCTTTTATGGCTGGCCTCAGCTTGCCACTTATGATGTTTGACTTGCCTCACTTTTAAAACACTTGCCAGCCAAGAAACCTCCAAGGAGAGGTCCTTTAGTTGGTCTGACTGTCATGTCTTAATGTTTTACAGTTCACTGTTACCAGTTCTCCCTGTTGTTTCTAGATTAGTTTGCTCATGAATTTGTGTGGGTTTCTTGGATAGTGTTTCTGGGCATCTTTTGGTTTTTATTTTGAAGATCATCTTGTGCAAGTATATCTCTAATGTCAGTGTTGAGAGTAGATGGGTATCTAGAGTGGCAATATTAAAGCTCTTCATGATGTTTATATTTAATATATGAACTGTTTCTTACATGAAAAGTAACCGTGCTTAGAGCTCTTGATAACTGTTGAACAGTTACATGAGTAGTTTTGGGTTTCTGTGTTTTTCTAACAGGGAAGCTCATCTGATTCCTGACCACACCATTCGTGCTCTAGGGCACATTGCAGTGGCACTGAGGGACACCCCAAAAATGATGGAACCCATCCTACAGATCTTACAGCAGAAGTTTTGCCAGCCACCTTCTCATCTTGATGTGCTCATCATTGATCAGCTGGGCTGCTTGGTTATCACTGGAAATGTAAGGAAAGATTGGGCCAAGAGAAAGTCAGTTCATGATTCCTTTCTTCTGGTTAAAAGGAAACATTTTAAAAACTGCATTTGCAGAAGTTTTTAAGGTTGTTCTTTTCTTCACCACAGGCTTGGGCTTGTACAATCTTCATGTCTGTGTGACACCAGAAAACAAAAGCTAATTAATTAGTAATGTGTAAAGTGCTGTCCTTGCAAAGAAGATTAGTCCCCACAGAAAATAAGAGTAGTTTTTTTAAAAAAAAACCAACACAACAAAACAAGCTATAAAAAACCACCAAACTCAGTGTTTTGAAAAGTTATTAAGAAGTTTATAGACATGGCCTAAATCCTGAATAGGAGCACAGTGTCTTTTTTTTAATATCAGTAAAAAACTTTCAGTATCTTTTGGGGTTGTACATTTAAAAGTATAGATTGGCTTCTTCAGTCATACAGGAATTAACTGGCTTACCCTTTCTGAATGGAGTTTGTGCCTCTGAGAGAGCAATTAATTGCCAGAACTCAGAAGTCTGGAAAAAAGTTTTCCATCAGGAAGGTGGAGTTAAGGAACTTAATACATTTTGTGAAATTGAGCAATTAAAACCACTAATGAAAGCAGTTCCACCATGTGCTTCATAGAAATTGAGAACTGTTTCTCAAGCTATGACTAGATACCTACCTGAAGAACTTTGTGATACTTAGAGTATTTTGCAGGGTTGTTATGTAGAGAAATTGTATTCAATAAGCTATACTTATTCTGATTTGTTTGTTTTTTCTATTTTTAAAGCAATATATTTACCAGGAGGTGTGGAATCTGTTTCAGCAAATCAGTGTCAAAGCAAGCTCAGTTGTTTACTCTGCCACAAAAGACTATAAGGATCATGGATATAGGTAACACTTGGCTGTGGCCCTTAAATGTGTGAATACTATATCAAATACCCTTTATGCTACATAAGGGTAATGAAAATAAAATCAGGGTAATACATTTTCACTTTTTCCCTGTATAAGTTTTATAACAAAATTATAAACAGTACTGTTCTTTTTTTATGTTAAAGAGCAAGTTTAAAAATAGTAGCACTTTCTAGTGTAGAGATTCCTAAAAATATTTTTCAGTACAGGAAGTACTGGTATTTTTTTTGTCTTCTTCCTCTGTAAGGAGCTAACATTTGTAAATGAGACTTGATGAATGAAGATATCTGTAGCTAGAGTAACTCTTAGCCTGGAAAACCTAAGGAAGGGTTTTGTGTTTGTTGGGTTTGTTTGTTTTAAACAGTGTCCCAGCAGTTGTTAGGGATTAAATGCAAACCATTAACCACTTAGTTTTTCATATGTAAGTATGCATTTTAGTCCCTGTTATAATTAAAGATTATTACTTGTTGATAGTTGGGGGAGGCTGGGTATCTTTTAATGTAGTATGTGAGTAAATGAGGGTATTTGTGTCAGTATGTTTGAACATGCTGCCTGACCCAGTGCAACCTCAGCTTCAACAATTGATACTAGTTCTGATTCTTCTGCTCAAGAGCTTTCCCAATCCAGAGACACAGTTCATTGCTGCTTTCAGTCTGTAGCCATGTCTGCTACAGGAAAGTAATTTCCTTTTGGCCAGCACCATAAATGGAAGTTTACAAATAGTTTTTCACTTAGATACTTTGGCATTTCAACTATCAGTAAAGCAATGTGCTACTATTCATAAAAACAACCCCCCTCAAAAAAACCCCTAATGAACAATAGTGGTCTTATTACAAGAGTTACTATCAGGATTATGAAGACAGTGCTGAAATTGTAAGACTTTGAGGAATTGCTTATTGGTAACTGTTCTTTCTTCTCAGACACTGCTCATTAGCAGTCATTAATGCCCTCGCTAACATTGCTGCTAATATTCAAGGAGAACACCTTGTGGATGAACTGCTGATGAACTTGCTGGAACTGTTTGTTCAGCTTGGGCTAGAAGGAAAGAGAGCCAGTGAGAGAGCAAGTGAAAAAGGACCAGCACTGAAGGTAAGATACTCACTGGTTTTTAATTGTTTGCAACTTTGCATTGATCTGGATGGCACTGCTAAACATGGTCTTCTGTTTGTTCTTTAAACTAAACACACACCCTTAACATGCAGAGAAAATGAAGTTTCCTTAAACTTAGGAATGTGTTGTGATCCTGGAATTTGAGTGCATATCTGTGGTGCCTTTCAAACACCTAATGAATCTGTGTAGTATCTGAGAAAGCAGTGGAATGCCTGTTGTTCAGCTGAGCCTGATTCTTTGTGAGGCTGAGTAAACTGTCTGGAGTGTTGAGTTGTTAGAGGCAGAGCTGCAAAGACAAAAATGGAATGCTGACTACTGAACTCCTCTTAATAATTCATAAAGTGTCTTTAAATGTGACAGAATTCTTATTTTAGTAGTCATAGGATCATAGAAAAGCTAAGGTTGGAAAGGACCTCAAGAAGTCATCTACTCCCACCTCCAGCTTGAAGTAGTCTGCTTATGTCATCCTGATGAATCCTGAATTGCTGTTGTGAGGGAGTGCATCTTTTTTTTCCAAGATCCAAGTTGATGCAGGCCTGTCTGTCTAGGCTTAGAAGGGAAACAGTGCAGTGAACTGAAAAGTATAGATTTAATAAAAATTCTGATCTTTTAAGAGTGCTTTATTTAGAGAGCAAGTGTATTTAATAACTTTACCTAAGAAAGAGGAGACTTGTCTCTTAGATTTATTTTTATGATAGGAATACTTAGCAGAAGAGTATGTTTAAGTGGCTTTGCTTTGAAATAGATTTCTTTTAAAATGCAATTTTCTATTGTGATTTGTAAAATTTAATACATATTGGCCTTTAAATGTCTATAAGGAGGTTGGGAGAGGAGTGTCTTGAAATGCTAAATTCATTTCTGCAGGACCACTTTATATCCAATTAGTTTATTCACTCAGAACTCTTATTTTTCGTATGTGAAGACTTTTTCACCTCGCTCAATATTGGCTTTTCTTATTTCAATAAAGCATCCAGAGTACTTGACTTGCCTGTTCTATTTAAGAATCAAACAAAAATGTCTTTCCCACAATACCTTTCTCTCATCTTTGCTCTAAAATATACTCATAAATAAGCTGTTAACCTTGACTTTTGCTCTTCAGATCTATATTATCATTTGAAGAGCAAAATGTCATTGCTTTCTACTCATCAAAAATCAGAGCCTCCAGTTATGTTCCTTGCTAGTGTTCAAATGCTGCAACTTCTTGGCATTCACGCACTGCCTTAGGATAACTTGTAGAAACTCACTGTGCTTGATAGTGATTTTATATTAAAAATGTACTTTTTTGTTTCAATAATTCAAATGTATTCGTATTGGAATGTTAAGGTTTTCTTGGAGATACTGTTTCCCTGCTTTTTAGGGCAGATAGGTTAACACTTCCTTTTGAAACAGGCACATTTTCCTAGTACTGAGGGGAACAATGTGGTTTTTTCTTTTTTACATTTTTCCCCCTCCTATGCATGCTACATTTTAATAGTACTAAGTTCTTTATTTATCCTTTTTATGGGATAGATGAGCTCTTGTTAAATCCCTCTGAATAAATGTTTACTTTGAAGATAGACTGCATGTAGTCAGGGATGCCAGTTCTTCTCTTAAAAGGGAACTAGGACATGTCTAGAATTCCATTTTCAGGAAGTGTGTGGTGGAAGATTTCTCTCCACAGATTTCATAGATTCTCTTAACCGTGGATAAATGAGCTGAAACGATGAAAAACATTTTGTAAACATTGCTCTAAAGTGACACTTCTAAATTAGTTTCCACCCTCCTCCCTTTAGGGATATTTTCCCACTATTTCAGTGTTGGAATCACTATGGGAGACAAACTACTGCCCTGACTTAAAGCTGCCTGCAAACAGAAAAATACGTGATTGATTTAACATGGATTTGAGCTAGGAGGCACTGTTTCTTTATTATGAAGATACTGTTAGCAGTTTTCACTAGAACACTCTTTACTCAATGTACAGTAAAAGTTAAGAAAAGTGTTCTGAAGACTGGGTTACTCCATTTTCAAGAAGAGAGAAAGGAGGTAAAACACTGCACGTCCTGTGCTCCCAAACAGAAGCAGTTGTTTACTTTGATTGTTTGCCTGTGTTCTCTGCTTTTCAGCATACTATTTTATGGACTTAAATTTGCTTGCCTAACCAGTAAAATGCTTCAGTGACTTATTTGTTCTGTTTTAAACCAGATTTTTCAACCATGCAAAAGTGGCTTCTTTTTTTATTTTTGCTCTTGCTGATAGTTAACAGGAATGGAAGTAATTGCATCTTCTGCATCCTCAGTGCCATATATTATTATAAAGAGGCTGATACTCCATTTTTGCAACGAAAATGCTAGTAGAAAAGTGGAGTTTCTACAGTTGGTAGAACTCTACCTCTTGGTGTCATATGCTGGGTTCTTGTTATCTCAAGTCTCCACTCTGACTCTGCAGCAGTTTGTCATCTGCAGACTGCCCTGATGCTAGCAAAAAAAATATAGTGATTTTTTTTCCAGTTCCAGTTGTTCCTGCCCCTTCAAGTGACTTGAATGCTGTTCTTCCCTTCAAAAATACTTAGGGGTACATCTTTTCTTTAGCTTTACCTTGGGCTCTACAGGAAAAATAACTAAAATGTAATTGAGTTGGGTTGTATTCTCATTGTTTCATTTGAAGAGTATTTGGCTTTATTTCTCTCTTTTATTTTCAATTACTTTCTTTTGGCTTCTTCCATGTTATGCAAAGCTTGTACCCTCTTCGCTTGTCTGCTTTACCTCCTCCCTGTGGGACCAACGGTCTCTGTACCTGGTCTCTCTCTTGTAAGGAGGAAGCTGGGCAGTTGTCTCCCTCCAAGATCAAATAAGGGGATATGGGAGGCAGGAAGAGACTTCAGAGGGGCCTTGTCTCTGATCATGGTATCTGTGCTGTCACTGTTTGTCTTATCATAGAAGGTGAGAGACAATGTGGATGTGTGCAGTGAGTGTTTTCAGTTTTTAAACACTGTATTTGTCCAAGAGGAAACATGCTTGTAGAGACTGCCATTTAAAAAGTCCTAAACAAGTCAAAGGAAATAATGTATTTTCCTGTAGCTTCTTCTGTTTCAATGGAAAAGGCTGCTTACTCTGCTTAAATCATTTCTTGAAAATGGTGTATTTTTACAGACTTATTGTTTTTGACCTCATTTGCTAGTAAAATTAGACATGGAATAAACATCTGACACTGGTCTGTGGCTGCCCACTCAATGTGAACATTTTTCTTGCAGTTGTTGCATGTCAGAGGAGATGTGGTATCAGTATTTCCCCCCTTCAGCTCAAGGCATAGTGTCTGACTTCCAAAACTAGAAGACCCTGTGCTGAAAGGGGAAAACATCCCTTCACTAGACTAGGAGAAGCCACCTGAGCAGCTTTGTTGAGACTCCTGGGTGTGCCCAATCCTCTGGGTTTCTGGGGTGCTCTCTTGGCCACCTTACGTGTATCTGTTGCAAGAGAGCAGGATTGTCATTGGCAATGTATGTTTTCATTTGCACAGCCAGGATGAATGTTTGGTGCTTGAAATAGGTCTTTGTAGCAGGTATTTTAGAAATGCTTTTGTGTATATTTTGATAACTTAGTTTTTCTTTTCCAGGCCTCCAGTAGCGCAGGGAATCTGGGTGTGCTTATCCCTGTTATTGCTGTGGTGAGTATCCAATGATTGGGTAGTTACAAACAGAATAATTTGCCTCACATGTATCTAATGTTGGTGCTTTTTTTATGGTCAGATGGCTTGATTAGCAACTACTGCAGAAGTAAGCATCCAAGGGAAATATGGTAGGATTGTAAAATAGTATTTCTTGCTGTAGGAGGGGTGGACACATTTGTGTAATAATGACATATCTCT
This sequence comes from Apus apus, assembly GCF_020740795.1. Classification (NCBI taxonomy): domain Eukaryota; kingdom Metazoa; phylum Chordata; class Aves; order Apodiformes; family Apodidae; genus Apus; species Apus apus. The sequence continues at coordinate 5,821,797 of NC_067297.1, forward strand.
TAAAATTAGTAATCTTTTGTGATTGACAGTTTGTTGCTAGTCGTAAATTCAAGAAATTAATGAGCTAAATAATATCACAGGGGTTATTGGAATAGTGTTTGGTGTGCATTGTAATAAACAGCACATATCTGTGGCTCGAGAAAATTGAAAAAGTTTGATAGAAACAGAGTTAAAAATAAATCATAGTTTGGCAGCACAGTGAATTCTGTTTCTTAAAGGGGAAAAAAAAAGAATCATTGAGAAAGGAGGGAGCAGGGGGAGGAAGTGTCCTGTGTTTTCTGAAACTAGAATTGGCTGTCAGGCTGAAAGCATTTTAGGAAACATGCAAAGACATTGATGTCTGTTCCAGACTCATTTATTTTTATATGTATCTGGTTTTGGTCTCAAATGACAACTTCTTTTCTGAGGGAAAAAACTTTTTTAACAAAATATAACTAGTAGTTCAGTCCAAAATTGATGTGCAACCGTTCTAGATCTCCAACAGAAAATTTAATACACCCAAGCTGGGTTTCCAGGTCAGTAGCATCAGTTGCCTAACTGCTGTAGTTTCTACAAAGAAACATCATGTCTAAAAGGTCCATAGAGAAACCTAAACTTAATGGTGGACAAAAAACTATGGTGACACTTTCTGCCTTCCTGAAGTTGAATTCTTCTGTGTAACTTTTCCTGCACAGCTAGTGTGACAAAAGGGGAAAACATATCACATACTTCTAGTAGCCTGCTTGTAACTTGCTCATACTGCACATCTATTAACATGCAGAAAAAACCCATTCATTTCATACTCAGCCCTCACAGACCCCTTTACGGAAGCTTTTCAAAGAGAAGAGCCTATAATTGGCACCAGTTAAAGATCAAAGAACTGTTCCTTTCCTTCTCCTGTCTCTTCTATCAGTTTCCAACATAAGCTTTTCCTGTATTCACCAGTGATCACAAAGGCCAGTTCTTTTAGCGGAAGAAATCTGTTTATAAATGTCTTGGATGGATGTTATTTAATAGCTGCTCAGTTTTTGCATAAACTAGTTAGTCCTGTGTTGAGAGAGATGTTCTAGTGGGTAGTCTTTTTCAGCTGTAATTTATGCCAGTGCTGGTTTTAGTGAAAGCAGGATCATTCCTTGCATATTAAGAACAGATTAGTACTTGTTAGAGGCTTAATGTAGAAGTTGAGGAAGCAAGTTTCTGTTTTAAATTTTTATTGATGATATATTTGTTCTGAATAGCTGGTGATAACTGTATTTTTCTTTACCAATGTGACCTTTAAATGGAGTCAGATAATGCCAGAATCTGAAGCAAGAGTTAATGGTTACATTATGGTGGTTGAAGCAAATATTTGACTTTCTTGCACAATGTATGAAGATCATGAGTTTTGAGCAGTAGCTGATGTGCTTTTTTGCTTGACCTCTTTCCCCTGAATAATTCCTGTTACTCAGGCCTCAAACCTCCCTTATTTCAGATGCTCCAGCTCATTTAATCATTGGTAAAGTAATTGAGTCTAGGGTGTGAGTATTTAATCTTTTGATATGCTTTTCTTTTTGAATATAGATAAAACAACAAAATGTACACGAGCATTAATTATTTCTGTTGTGAACCTTCAATACTGAAAATTGTCCCCCACATGGTGGACTTACAAGTAAGCACAATGTGAGACAGGACTAGAGAGAAACATCTGAGCTTCCTGTTGGGTATCAGCCCTTCATCTCCCTTCATTATCTAACAGCAGTATTTCACTGACTGTCAAGTTAAAAAGCTTTGTGTGGAGGGCAAATAATTATAGTAGATGCAAAATTACAAATGGCAGTGAAAACTTGAAAGGTTTTGAGAGTGTATTTGAATTCTTAACAAATGTGATTGCTATAAAGCTCCTCTGTCTTGTTGAGAGGCTTAGGTGATGTGGAGCTGGTAAAAAGAGCATTTTGCTAGCTGCTTTCATTATAAAAGGTATTCTGAGGACCTTTATATAACTAACCTGATTGGCCTAATTCTGATACTGCTTGTACTGACAAAATTCAGAGAACTGTATTGAAATGATAAAAGTTATGCTGAGGATAAGTAGTAGACCCCTTAGTATTTCGTTCCTCCACAACATTTTTATCTCCTTTTATTTGGTACACTGGTCCATAAGATTCATTGTGTGTATCAGTCTGCTACTGAATGCTAAAAGAAAGAATGCAGACATCTGTTCTTTTTCAAGTGAGCTCATGTAAAGTACCCAGGAGAGGCTTAGGTTTCTAAGACTGGTCAGGTATTCAGGATCTCCTTATTCCTATTCATTAAAAACAAGCACCCTAGCACAAATTTAGAGCTAAACTTCACGAATCCAGATAATCTAAATATTTTATTGATTACATTTTATACACTGAAGTAGAACACAAAGTCTAAGTTACTTTGTGATTATTTTTTTAATACACTTGTATGGATACATGGCACTAACCATTTTAAATAGCAGTCAAATTATCTACTGCTACCGGTCCCTTCCTGTAAAACTACCTGTAGGTAATATATTTCCTGTTGATACCAGTGGCTAATATGACAATAACATTTCCTTTATGGTACTAGTATATCAACATGCAATCATACAGCCCATGTATAACAGCATGTTGCAGGTCTTCTCTGCAGTTAAGACTTGGCTGGGTTGACAACTCTACCCATGAAGAGCAGGCAGCTGGTGCGATGTTCATAGATCAGAAACAAAAAGGGGCGGTCGACAACGAAACGAATCTGAGCAGAAAGAGGCATGAACCCCACGTTGGTTATTGCTCCAGCCTCTGTACCTTCCTCATTCACAGTTATTGTGCCTTGATGATTGAACTGTTTAAACAAAACAAACAAACAAACAAAAAAAACAAAAACAAAACAAACAAACAAACACAACAAAAAGGAAAACAGACAAAGAAATTGAGGATCTCACAAGTTGTGGGAAACTGTTCTTTTCTTCCCCACATACTCAAATGATGCGCTTGCAGCCTTCCCACCCTCCGTGTCTCCCACACATGGCTCCTTTGTGACACTCGATGGTAACTCCTGTGCAGCAGCAGTCCTTTATTTTTGGTTTGTGAATAAGCCTGTTCCTGACTGACCGCAACTCTTCTAGTGCCTTTGACGACTGATTAAACATGTTCTTAATTGTATGAATAGACAAGGATATGCAGAGATATTCACATAATAGAATCATAGAATGGTTAAGGTTGGAAGGGACCTTGAAGATCATCAGGTTCCAACCTCTCTGCTATGAGCAGGGACACCTCACTCTAGCCCAGGTTGCACAAGCTTCATCCAACCTGGCCTTGAACACCTCCCAGGATAGGGTTTCCACAACCTCCCTAGGCAACCTATTCCAGCACCTTACTACCCTCATGGGGAGTAATTTCTTCCTGAAGTCTTACCTAAGTCTCCCCTCTTTCAGTTTAAAACCATTACCCCTCATCCTATCGCTGCCCTCTCTGGTGAAAAGCCCCACTCCAGTTTTCCTGGAGCTCCTTCAGGTACTGCCAAGTGCTCTAAGGTGTCCCCAGAGCCTTCTCTTCTCCAGGCTGAACAGCCCTAACTCCGTCAGCCTGTCTTCTTAGCACCCCTGCCACGTCTTCCAGGAAAGATGAGCAAAGTATCATTTTAGCTTAATGTGAATGATTGTTACTGTGTTGCCATGTTTCCAGGTGATACA